>NC_044316.2:53157256-53471006 GCF_007474595.2 Lynx canadensis
CAAGGCCGTGGAGCCGCGACGAAGCAGAATATCAACTCAGGTGGTCTGACCCGGACCTCAGAGTTCTTACCACCCGGGAAGGGGGAGGGAGAGTGGGGACAGAGGCCATGCCCCGTTCCTGGGCCTCAGGTCACTGCTGGCAGGGAGGCCTGGGCAGGCTCCCTAAATAAAATCCTATTTCTTTTTTTTTTTTAATGTTTTATTTATTTTTGAGAGAGAGAGAGAGACAGAGCATGAACAGGGGAGGGGCAGAGAGAGGGGGAGACACAGAATCCGAAGCAGGCTCCAGGCGCTGAGCCGTCAGCCCAGAGCCCAACGCGGGGCCGAACTCACAGACCGCGAGATCGTGACCAATAAAATCCTATTTCAAATGCGCTGGTGAGTTTTCTTTCTTTTTCAGTCTTACACCTTATCTTTTTGTAAACTTCTTGCAGTTACCCTGCTTCATACTTTTCTGTAAATCCAGACTTGGATTTCTTAGAGTTGCTTGGATCTGTACGGTCCAATATAGCAGCTACCCGCCACGTGCAGCTGTTTAAATTTCAACTTCACATAAAAAAAAAAAAAGAAAAAGAAAAAGAAATAGCATAAGAAATTCAGTTTCTCAACTGCACCGGCCACATGTGCTTAGTGGCTACCATGTTGGGCCCGGGAGAATACAGAACACATCTATCACCAAAGGAAGGAAGTTCTACTGGACCTTGATGGCTTAGAGTGTGGAACTCATCTGAATCACTTTCCACTTCAGGTAGAAGTCTGCGTTCTCTCCTGGGTCTGAGCCTCTGGGCTAGATGGTCATTGGGAACAACCGATTTTGTTTTTAAGTTTATTACTTATTTTGAGAGAGAGAAAGAGAAAGAGTGAGCACGAGTGCACATGTGTGAGTGGGGAAGGAGAGAGAGGGAGAGAGAGAATTCCAAGCAGGCTCCGTGCTGTCAGCATAGAGCCTGATGTGAGGTTCAATCCCATAAACCATGAGATCATGGCCTGAGCTGAAACCAAGAGTGGGATGCTTGATGGACTGAGCCACCCAGGTGTCCCAACAACTGTTTTAATTTATCCCACGGGATGCAGGTGTGACCCAGGGATGCCCACTGTCCTCCCTGCCCATTCCCATGGCCTTGAGAAGCTGAACATCTAGGCCTGGGCTTCTAGGAAGGGTGGCGTGGCTGCTCTCAGACCAGTCTTCCTCCTGCAGATAATAACTACATAAACAATTGCCTGAGGCACTGGAGAGGAGCAGGCCACACTAGAAGGGACTCAATACTCAGAAGACAGGAAAAGCACTCAGGTGAGTTTCCCATATCTATGGGATTTTATTTGAGGGCAGGTGCCAGCCTCTGCTAAGTGGGGCAGCTAGACTCCAGAGAGAAAACCCACAGCCTTACTGGCTTAAAGAACTACAGTACTGAGTATAGGGTGACCAAGGCGACTGAAAGCCAGCAAGACAAGGGCCAGAGGGAAGAGGCTCAAATTCTGTACAAAAACTCGACCCAAATCTTAGGCGGACCTTTGAAATCTGCATGCAAGGGCTTCTCTCCCCCTCCCCTCAAAAAGTCTAAAAGAATTGCACAGAGATGTCTGCTACAGGCCATCACAGGGGAGACAGAGTTTGGAGTTTGAGTCCAGCCCAGTGAACTGCTTTGTTTGTTTTAAATCAATGCACTTCAGGGTAACATAACAAAATCCAGAGTCGCTACAACGTATCATCCACAATGTCTAGGACATAACCCCAAACTCCTCGACACCTGAAGAAACAGGAAAATGTGACCTCTGCACAAGAGAAAAAATCAACACAGACGGTTTTAAAATAACCGTGAAAACTGTCCTGAAGGACATAAATGAAAACATGCTTGTAATGAGTGAACGAACAGGAAACGTCGGAGAGAGGTAAAACCATTAAAAAGAACCACACGAGGATTCTAGAACTGAAAAACAGTTTGTGAGATTAAAAATTCACGGGATAGGCCTGACAGCGCACCAAAGAGTAAAGAAGAGACAGCCAACGACTGTAAGGACAGATCAATAGAAAATACCCAATCTGAAGCACAGACAGAAAAAAAGATGAAAAGAACAAAACAAAACAGCCCAGAACTTCAGGGACTAACGGTGAAATATGCATATAAATGGAGCCCATCACACAGTAAGCGAAGTCAGGGTTGGAAGCCCGATCCAAAGTCCGTTTTCATTTGTTTATATTACTGTGTATTAACTATGGTTCCACATTGGATTCATATGTGTATGTGTGTGTGATGGTGGGGGGGGGTGGTTTGAAAATAATTCCTACCCCAGAAATAGAGGAGGATCTATCTGGGGTTGGGTCCAAGCACTGGAAAAATTTAAAGCCCTTCCAGATGATTCTAAGGTTCAGCACGGGTTGGGAACCATACACTCTGCTGCCGTCTGGAAAATACCAAAGAGAGAGAACTGGGTCAGACCTGCTCACACTGATAGGTGGGCAGTTAGAGCTCTCGGGAGAGGCCTTTGGGACAAAGCTTTAACCCAGACCGGTGAGTCTGTAACCCCCCATTCTTGGTCTTTGTCCCAGATTTCTAGGAGGCGCACAGCCGTCTCCAGCTCTCAGCTCCTGAAGATACGGGGGTGATAAAAGGGTCCGAGGAGACTCTCATCGCAGCCTGAGTTACGGGAAGTGGCAGCAGCAGGCACAGGAGGCTTACTCTGGGTGACAAATGGGCAGTGAGATCTCAGATCCCTTCCAGGCTTTGGCTGAGGGAAGGCAGAGAGTCAGAGAGCCCCCATCACTCTCTCAGAACCCCTCAGGACTGTCCCACAGTCCCGCCTGCACTGGGCCAGGCCGACAGGGGCCAACTGCTCCATGGGGGGGAGCCTGGCCACCTCCACCGCTCTGCCCTGACATTCATTGCTCACACCCTGCTCCCTAAACCCAACCCGGACCTAGGACACTGCTCCCACCACCCCTGGGGCCCGCCCAGAATCCATATGACCCATCAACTGTGAGCTAGCTCCTTGCTCTGTTTCCCCAAAGCCCAGCACAAGTAGTCTCTGAACACCGCAAGTATGAGTGAGGCAGGGTCCTATTGCCGTCTGGCTCAGTTTTGTCATTTGACACCAGATTAGCCAAAACAAAACAACAAAACAAAACGAAACAAAAACAACCAGTGAGGCTCAGAGAGGTAACACTGCCTTCCCACAGCACAGCTGAGATCAAAGCCTGGTCTGTCTCTAATGGCACAGCCCTCGGGAGCAACCCTATTCTCCTGTCCCGTGTCTCTCAAAACCCTCGCTGTACTGAATCAAATTCAATTCCAGGACCAGGCCACCAGCGGTGTGGCGGGGCCCACGTGCTCCGTGCCCCCTTTGGGTTCCTGCCCCCAGCAGCTCCCCACTCTGTGGCAGCTCATGGCCTGGCGTCAGGGGTGGCTACTGTAAGCCCCAGCATGGTCCCCAGTGGCCGCGCATGCTCAGGGAGCTAGACGG
This sequence comes from Lynx canadensis, assembly GCF_007474595.2. Lineage (NCBI taxonomy): Eukaryota > Metazoa > Chordata > Mammalia > Carnivora > Felidae > Lynx > Lynx canadensis. The sequence goes on from NC_044316.2 coordinate 53,160,716, forward strand.
CTCACCCGGGCCCCTTCCCGGCTTATCGATCCGGGTCCAGGGGAGCTGCAGGAGCCCAGCCCGCGTGGTCCCTCAGGCGCTCCCAACAGCCTGTGTCTAATGACCGCAGAAAGCCATTACAGCTCACTTAGCTGTAAACAGCTCTCCACAGCACTCATTAGGGCCACCGAGGAGCTCAGAGCGCTCCTCTTGGAGTGAGGGGGTGTGTGTGCGCCGAGCGAGTGTGGGCTGCACCTTCTTACTGGAAACGCGGCTTCCCACCCGGCCTGCCTTCCAGGAAAGGGGAGCCTGGCTGGGGCCTGGCCAGCAGCCCTGCCCTCTCCGACCAGGGTCCTCACTGCGGTGGCTCTCTACTCCCTGGGGCGGAACCCCGGCTGCTCCTGTGACAACGTGAGCCAGGATTTCCACACCCCAGGCTGGCGTGACATCCAACCAAGAGGACAGCCAGCTGGACAGATCCCCTGGGGTGTGCCCAACATCCTGGAAACAGTGGCTGTCCCCAGACAGACCCCCTTCCTTCTTTGGCGGGACGTACATTTCTGGGGCCTAAATTTCAAGCAGGTGAGACCTGGGGTGATGCTTGGTCCAGATGTTCTGTCTCTTCCAAATCAGCGCTTTCAAACTTAGACCTGATCCTAATACAATTCTATATAGGGTCCCAACAGATAAGACAGAGCAAAGGGTAGATACTTCATCCCAGTTAGGGGATGGGGGGGAGGCCTATCTGTTTAGCTGTCCTACCCCACGGCTCTCTTCTCTGCCAGGAGCACCGGAGGCCTCTCCCGTGGCCAACTCCCATCCGCCCCCAGGCCCTCGGGGCAGCCCCTGCAGGAGCCCCTTCCCCCCTCCACCCCTCCCTCCCTCTCTCACACCCAGTTCTGTTCCTTCTCAGCACACGCCACATTTTCCAGTTAGAGTTCTATCTGCCTACTGTGAGCTGCACAGGGACGGGTACCGTGTCCACTTTGTCGCCTTATCTTCAGTGTGAGCCTCGTGTGGGCACACAGTGAGTGCTTAGCAGAGATCTGATGGGTGAATGAATGAACGACCCAGGCAGACGATGTCTAGATTGCTTTGAGGCCTTCTGGAGAAGGGGTATCTACGTCTTACTGTCACTGACCTTTCCCATTCTCCAATCCTCATGGCCCACGTCTCCTCTTATCTGCACCTCCCGCCCCCCACCCCACTCCCCGCAAGATCTGATTAGCTCCCATCTGTCGCTCACCTTTGAGCTGAGACATTTTCCCCCAGGAAGCTGCCCAGCCAACTCAAATGTCCAACACGCCCCCCTGTGACGGCCCCTTGTGGTTCCCTTCTCTCTGGATTACAAGCCCAGTTTCTTTAGCATCCGTACCTGCCTAGACGTCCAATACAGGTATGCTGGATGAGTGAATGGGCAGCCATCATATGGCCTTGCAGCCAGGAGGCAGCACCATTATCTCCGGGCTGAGGACGTGGCCACGGGACGGTCCCTCTCTGTCCTCCGGCTTCCTCCCAGTCACCCACCCACTAGACACCTTCCCAGGGCCTGAGAAAAACTCTCCAGGGAACATGCCCTGGCCCAGCGGGGATTAGCTAGACGATGGGAGGTGGGTGCAGGAAGTGGCATCTCTCCTTAGGACAAGACCGTGATGCAGCTAAGGAAGGTGACAGAGGAGAACCTGAGGCACCAGGGGCTGGAGGCCCAACCACCACATTCCTGTGTCCCTCCTTCACCAGGAAGATGGCACTGGTACCTGGCAGGTACCCAAGGGCCAGCAGACTGGTCAAGTTCCCCCGTGCCCCACCGGTCACTCTGGGTCACCTCCACCACCCACCCAGCTGCTAGGATCCCAAACCTCGGAGCGGTCTTCGACTCCGATCTTTCCCTCACATCCAAGCCAACAGCTCAGCATCCTGCCAGCCCTCTCCCCGCATGCGCCTAGGATCCGACCATTTCTCACCACCCTGCTAGCAGCACCCTGGCCCAGACCGCCGCCACCCCTGGCCTGGACCCCAGCCTCCTCACTGGTGTGCCTGCTCCCCTCCGCCCCCCTGCACTTTGTCCCATGTGGCACCTACAGGGATCAATTGAATGCATAAACTGGATCGCCCCACAGCCCCGCTTAAAGCTTCTAGCCGCTCCCACGCAGAAGAAGATCCAGAGTCCACACCGTGAGTGACCCACAAGGCCCCACGAGGACTGGACCCACCTCCCGTCCCTCGTTCACACAGGACGCACTGGCCCCTCTGTCCCGGCACGTGCCAAGCCCAGCCCTCCATCAGGGCTTGCGCTCAGTGCCCTCAGCTCCTCCATGTTCTTCTTTCTTCTGGGTCACTTGCAGACGTCAGAGGCCCTCCCAGACCCTCCCCGCCGCCATGGCAACCGACTACCGCTCCCCACCCCCACTGGCTGCAGTGTCCTCATGGGCCTCGTCCCTTCCAGACACTACCCCTTCCTTCTACGTACTTCTGTATTCTCTGCCCTTTCCTGGGGAAAAAGTTACATTCACTCCTGTATCCTCAATGACTAAAATGATGCTCTGTACACAGAAGGTGCTCAATAAATAGTTATGGAATGCAGGAGTGATTTTTTTCGACTTCATTAGCTGATTCATCAATCAGTCCCCCTTGGCCACATTTGTCTGGAGGGGCGCATCCGATAGCTCAGATCACACATGTGGCACACGTACACACAGATGTGCACAAACGGGCGCACACACACACACACACACACAACACACACACACACACACCCCTACCTGCCGATCCTTCTCCGCTTCCTTCCTTTACCTCTCCCGTTTGTACCTTCGACCCCTTGGAGCTGTCACGATTACGAACCGCGGTTTTCCCTTCTCTCCCTTTACCCAGCTCGGGGCAGTCACCTGTGTGTATGCCTGTGTGCTGTGGGAGAGTGGGGGGAAGCTGTCCCTCTGGGCCGGCCCCTCCCCACCAGCCCTAGCTGTCAGCCAGGAGACCCGCGTCCCCATGAACACAGCACTCCTACCTCCCCTTGAGAACCAAGAGATGTGCTAAGTGCCTCGCCCTCCTAATGAACACGCGGTGCCTCCTCCGACTCCCTCCGTGTCTCTGGACACTCCACGAGCACAGCGTGTGCCAGAAGACCAGATGCTTCCGGGAATGACCCAAGGAAAGAGGGTAGCCAAGAGGGTAAGTCCCGAGTCTGGAGGACAGCTGTCCAGTGGGAACCCCACAGCACACCCTGAGAGGCATCTGGACAGGAGGCAATACTAACAGACCAGGAGCGCGGGTCCCGCACGTAGCCCGGGTGGAGGGCTCAGGAAGCCGCCGGTCCTCTCTGCTCAGGGTTTCAATGGCGGGTTAGGAGGCTGGGCTCTACCCGGCTGGGAACCTGGTGGACTGTAGGTCCTGGCTCTGCCACTTACCCCAGACGACCCGGGCAGGCCACTAAAGCTCTCCAGGCTGCAGGCTCCAGCATGCAGCACGGGCTCACGGTCCCCCCTCTCACGGCTGCTACAAAGACCATGGCGGTGGCCGAGTTCTGACTTGTCCCGGGCCACACGGGCAACCGCGGCAGCCGTACGGGTCTCCCCTCCCCCTGGACTCTGCACCTGCCCTGGCCAGCCCAGGGCTCGCAGGAGAAGCCACCCCCAACCAGGTACCGCATTCATTCATTCACTCGTTCATTCATCGAGTACTTCCTGGACCCTTGCAAGAGCACGGAGGGCCGCGGGGCGACGCAGGCTGGAGCGCGTCCGTCTGGGGCGACGCCCTGCCTTCTGCTGGTCTTATGACCTGGGGCCGAGCCCTTGAGCATCCGTGCCACGCTACCGTCTCCGCGGAGCAGGACAGCCATCATATTCATCTCACGGGGTTTTGTGCTAAGGATTAGACGAGTTAACGTGTGTCAAGCATTTAGGATTGTGTCTGGCACTCGGTGAGTGCTAGATGAGTGTTGCCTTTGTAATTATGGAATTAAGGATGAAGAGACAATCTCTGTGCTCAAGGAGCTCAGCCCGGTGTGGGACTCGGAACGTGCGCTCTCTGGCAGCTGCCAGGGTGTCGGGACGGGAGAAGCGTGCGGCCCGGCCCCGGGGACGTGGCTGTCACGGGGAGGCGGGCTCTGCTCCGAGGGCCGCGGACTCGGGAGAGGAGACGCGCGGTGGGAGAGATCAACCCCAAGCCTGCAGTGTGTGTGCCTACCGCGGGCCTGGGCGGATGAGGAAGTTTGCTCCCAGGACCACAGCAGGGCCACGGGCCCTTAGTAAACAGCACCGAACGGCAGCCGGGTCCCAAAGCAAAGGGGCCTCCGAGGGTGTGCGGGGCAGCAGTTGTGCGAAATGTAGCATCAGAGAGCACGAAGCTTCCCTGGGAAGACGGGAGGCAGGCTGATCTTCCGTGATGTCGCCGTTTGGGCTCTGTCTCTGCCGGCTGGGCCAGGCCAGAGAGGGCTGGATCCGCCCAGGAGACTCTGGGCAGGAATGGCTCCCGAGGGACAGAGGCTCAGGGCTTGGGGGCTGCTGAGGTCCATGGTTGACGCCTTCCAGGTGGCAGTCTCTGTGCAGGGACCTGGCTTCCCTGGGATGGGTCTGAATGACCCGGGAAGGGTCCACGGTGCCGCAAGGGTGTCAGAACTGTGCTTCTGGAAACAGTGTGGTCTGTTCACAGGAGATCCCTGCGCTGAAGTCAGGAGACCCAGGTCCCAGTTTGGGGGACCATGAGTCTGAGCCACTGGCTACCCCTCCGGGCCCCAGTTCCTCTGGGTTAAAGGAAGAAAAGGGATGTGCTCACCAAAGCCCCTCTCAGCTCTCGGCTCTCACGTGCCACGGGGGTGCCAGCCAGCATGGGGCTGTGAGCTCCCTGGGACGGGTCCCCTTCCTCCCCTCTCCTTTTCTCCTGATAGGGCCACCAGCACCTGCAGGGCCCCCACCCCTGGTGGGGCTCTGCCTGGTCGATTCTTACAGCCAGTGCCATAAACCCTTCGGCCTTCATTACCTCGCTCTGCCACCGGCAGTGCCCCCGGGGTCTCCCTGGACGCCACCCTGTTAGCGTCCCTGCTTTCTATGCAGTTATGGGCTTCGGAGTGCAGCGGGGCCCCGGTCCCGATTCTGCAGGCTCCTCCAGCCTGACCTGCACTCCCAGTTCCTTCGCCTCCGAAGACCATCCCGGGGACGATGCACAAGGAGGCGAGACCACCCCATGCCCTCCGCTCTCTCCCTCTGGGGAGCATGTCCCCTACAGCAGGGGCCAGCTTAGGGGACAGGACAGCCTGGGGATGGAGCCTTGGAATGTGCCTCCGGAGTGTCTCCTTGGAGCTGGGATCCAAGGCCTGGAGATACACCAAGGGGCGCGAAGGAACGATGTCCACAAGTACCGCTAGCTGTGGGTTAGGGCTTTTCAGACACCTGTAAATTCTTCAGTTGGGTTTATTCAAAAGAGTCTTGAATGTCACCTGTCGGCACCAAAGTCCCAGGGTTGCGCCCATGCATTCGTGTTTCACTTAACAAATCTGTACCAAGCACCTGCCACACCCCAGGCACTGGGCTGCCTGCCAGGGATACAAAGGAAAAAGTCACGCAGCCCCTGCCCTCAAGAAGCCGGCATTTAGCGGAGAAGAGAGGGCCCTGCGGCTGGCATGAAGCCTGGGTGGTGGTGCCCACTCTATGCGACTGTCTATCAAGAAGCCGGTTACCCAGCTCTGTACTCGGCCCTCCCTGGGAGAGGCAGGGCCCAGGGTCAGTGCACAACCGGGCAACCAACCTGCCTGGGGGCGAGTCCTGGCTCCTCCCCTACCAGCTGGGTGACACCAAGTAACTCCTGGATCTTATGTCTCAACTTCCTCATTCGTAAAAGAAGGTTGGCGACCCATGGGGTCAGCGAGTAACAGACCCGAACACGTCCACGTCTTTATCCCCAGCTAGAACCTGTGAATGTGTCCAGACGGACAAAGACGGAACTAAGGTTGCTAATCAGCTGACTTTAAAGTAGGGAGGTTATCTTGGCTTGTCGGATGGGCGCGGTGTAATTATGAGGGTCCTCTACCGTGGAAGAGGGGGTAGCAGACGGTTAGTGTCACCATGAAGGTGACCGGACTGGCCAGTGCTGCCTCCCCCAAGGGGGGAACACAGGCAGCTCCGGGAGCAGAAAAGGCAAGGAAATGGATTTTCCCCTCAAGCCTCGAGCCCTACCGTGTTCTTGATTTCAGCCCAGAGAGGCCTGTTCTAGGCTTCTGACTTCCAAAACCGTAAGATTATAAATCTGTGTTGCTTTAAGCCACCACGCTCGAGGCCATTTGCTATAACAGCCACGGGAAACTGCACGATAGCAGGTACCTCGGAGGGTGGTCGTGCAGATTGAGGACCTAAGGGCACAGAGCAAATGCATCCCAGGGTTGGGCCTTATTACCGGGGAACCAGGAGGCAAGGTTCTGTGGCCCCGCCTGGGTGGGGGTTCCCAACAGAGGCAGCCGAAGGTCTAACGGCCCTGGGGACAGTGGGACACCAGGTCAAGGGGCCCACGGGGATTGGGGTTGGGCCAACACTGGGTGGAGCTGAGCTAGCTGGCCCGGGTTGGACGGGGAAGGCTGCGTGCCAGCCATTAATGTGAGTCCGTCTCAAGGCACAGCCAAGCCAGGCCCCCTTCCCATACTGCACCGGGCCCCTGGGTAATCACAGCCGGTCTGGGCCGTGTCTCCACTAATCATCTCTGCTTGGGGTCTATAAGCCCTCCCCCGCCGCCACGTTACTGAGTCTCGCATCGAGCTCTCCCTCTGTCCCACCTCCTGGCCACGTCCCCATCTGGGATTCCTCTTCGGTCGGGCAATCCAGAGGAAAAACACTGTCCATTGTCCTCAACACCGGCAAACATCACAATGAATTTTTCAAGATCAAGTCCCACTGGGTTCCCAGAATAGAGACCTTGGTTCTGTCGGGGTGGGGCCCCTGCCGCCGTCTGCAACCTCACCAGGGGTCACTGCTGGAATCTTCTCCAGCAACTGCGCCCAGGGTTCACCAGAGCTGCTCCGATGACACCCCCTGTCTGAGAGTCCCCCTCCCCTCTTGAGACTGAATACCTGGTTAGGTCATCGTTTGGATGTGACCTCAACCTGCATTTCTTCTGGGAAGCTGTTCTGGGCTGAAATGTGTCCCCCCCCCCAACCCCGTCCCCCAACCAGAATTCGGATGTTGAGGTCCTAACCCCCAGGGACCTCAGAACACGGCTGCATTTGGAGACAGGGTCTTTGCAGAGGAAATTAAGGGAAAATGAGGCCGTACGGGTGGGCTCTACCCCAGTATGACAGGCGTCTTCATAAGAAGAGGAGAGTAGGACACAGACACGCACAGGGGGAAGACCACATGAAGACACGGGGCGGGGCAGGGGGCGGACGGTACCTACAAGCCAAGGAAAGAGGCCTCGGAAGAAGTTGATCCTGCTGACACCTCGGTCTCAGACTTCTGGCCTCCCAAAGCGCGGGACAATCGATGTGTGTAGTTAAGCCGCCCCACGTGGCACGGGGACAGCCGCCCAAGCACAGTGACAGGGCAACCCTCCCCGACCACTGGCCACGGCTGGGCTCTTCTTGTTACATTCCAGCCTCACCCCGTTCTTCTCCCTCTCGGTGGGCACCTATCTGCCTTACACATTCCTCTTAGCCAGACCACAAAGCCCCATTTTCTCGCACTGCCCCTCGTACAGCGCGGTCTTGTCCTCTGTGCTGAAGTCTGCCACACCCACCCCGGGCAGCCTTGTCCCTCCGCATCCTGTACCCACCCCGAGCAGGGCGTCTCGGGCCGTCCCCTCCCCCGAATGACCAGCCTTCCTGATCACAGTTGCACTCACTTCTGTGCAACGCGGCGGCTCACATGGAACCAGGGCCACCTCTGCGGGGCCGGGCCCTGGAGTCCCACGGGGCCCCGCACAGAAGGGCCACACGCGGTTTAGCGCTCTGCTAAAGTCACTGTCTTGAAATGCTCAATGATGTCACGTTTCGGACTTGCGCTTTGGAAGGGAAGCGCGGAACAACGGCCCAGGCAGAGCAGAGGAGGTATGCGGAGGAAAGAGAAAGCTCGGTGTTTTAGTCACGTCAACAGCGCTTCTGTGCCTGCTTTCCAAGCAAGGACCCCATTTTCATTTTGCACTGGGACTTGCCAGACATAGGCGGTCCCACGCCGAACTTGGAAAGACTCAGACAGCCAGTCATGTCCCCCCACGCTGCTGGTAACATAAGATCTCCCTCGCTGGTTTCTTGAGCCTCCCGGAGTCGGGGTGCGGGGGGGGGGCACCCTTTATATCCACTCTTGCACCCTCACACCACCTTAGCTCTGGGCGGTGGAGACCCCTGGCTTCCGATCCGAAGCTCCCCCAAACCCCAGCTCAGGTAGCATGCCTTCTGCGTGTTCCTCTAGCGGCTGATGGAAGAGGCGAACAGGCAGAGACAAGGACGGTGGCCCCGCCCACCAGGCTGGACCTCGCTCCCTCCAGGGTCTCATCCAGTCATCAGTCAGAGCCCCAGAGAGGCAGCCACCTGCCCCACTCCCAAAATGCCAGGCTTTCCCAGGGGCCTCAAGGAAGGTGCCCCTCGTGGTCTCCCATGGGGAAAACCACCTTTGCAGCCCGTGCCCGGCCTGACTCAGTCACCTCTTTAGTGCAGCGGGATTGGGCCAGGCCTGGGGTGAGGACCTGGGGTTATCTGGGGCGCTGCATGGCCCCTGCTGGGAGGAGGGCTCAGCGCAGGAGCCCTAACTTGGGGCTCCCTTGGGTTGGGTGGGGGGAGCCCCTCCTCTGCACTACCCAGCACCCCACATCAGGCTGAACCCCAGGATGTGCCTCATCTCCGGCTGTGGGGGCGTGAAGAAAAGGCAGAGAGTGGGGCGCACGGGCACCAGCGTCTGGAGGCATGTGCCACACAGGCGGGGCATTCTGCCTTTTTTTTTTTCTCATGCTGGCAACAGCTGGTGCTGTATCTCAGAGCCTGTGGCTGCGACAATTATCAAAATGTTTACTATGTGTCAGTATTAATAATGCAGAAGCCCCGCCAGCCTCCTATTTGGAGAAAGAGAGCCTGACAACCAGGGGCGAGAAAGGGCCTTCGCTGCCCCTGCCAGGGGCTGGGCCCTGCTTGCCTGCCCATACCTGTGACCCTGCCTGGGTGGCCTCGGTGTAGGGACAGGTTCTGCGTACCTCTTGACTGGGCATTCACCCTCTTCTCTTACCAGCTGGCCCTTCCAGACCAGAGAGAGTTGCCTCTCCCCTGGGTGCCTCCCATTCACCAGGAAGCTTCTAGGAGATTCCATTCCCTCTACAGCACTACATCTTGTGTATAGAAGTGTGGCGGGGGGGGGGTGGCGGGAGGGGAGGGGTGCCAGGGTGGGGCGTGTGTCTCATCAGCCTACTCGATTTCTGGGCTCCCTGGGGCAGCGACATTCTTTTCCACATCAGCTTCCTTTCAGTCCCTCAAACACAGCAAGGTCCCTCCCACCTGCCCCAGGACCTTTACACATGCTGTCCTCTTCCAGGACGCTCATCCCACAGCACCTCTTGGCCTACTAACTCCTACACATCATTCAGGGATCAGCTTAAATGCCGCCTGCTTTGGGAAGCTTTCCTGAACCCCACATTCCAGGTCATAGATCCCCTTTTAAATATTTTTTTTTTATAGAATCCTCTAACTTGCCTTATGGAACCAATCACTATAGCAATTAAGTAAGTTTAAGCTACTGTCTGTGTCTCCCCCTGGACCGTATGCTCCCTGAGAGCAGAGAGTGCCGCATTCTTAGCAAGCAGTAGTCACTTAATAAGTATTTGTCGGAAGAGCCAGCGAGTGTCCCGGGACCAGCCCTGATGCAGGCAGACCTCATGCCGTGCAACAGCAGTGACCGTCTTCCCATACTCAAGCGGGCACTTGGGCTGCCGGTGCCCTGGGCTCTGACATGGGGATGGAGTTCTCCTTTTTTCTGGAACAGTCCCTACATCTCCATACTGCGTCCCACCCCCGTTCTAAGATGCTCAGCTCCCCAAAGCAGAGGAGGGAGGGGTCTGAACAACCGTCCCTGCCCAGCAGGTCACTGTCCCTTCTCCATCCCGGACCTCAAAGTCTGGAGGAAAAGTTAGATGCACCACCCTGTGTGGTGTCCTGGCCGTGGGGACGGTCCCCGACCCTGGAACCTGCCTGCAAACAAGTGAGTCCCCGGGCGGGTGTGGAGGCTGCCCGTACACAGTCCATGTGGGACCCCCACCTCCGGGCTGGTGGGGGAGGGGGTGCCTCCGGCTGTACCCCAAGCACACAAACCCCTCCTCCCCAGCTGTATCCCGCACACAGGCCAACCTGGAGAGCTGGCAGGTGGGCACGGACACCCAGCCCCTCGGACTGCTCCCAGCTCCAGGACAGGGTGGTTGGGGTGCCTGGCAGGCCGCACATCGGGGGCCGGGTGGGAGCAGGGGTCAGGCAGAGCTGAGCTCGGGAGGTAGGAAGCCCCCTGGGTAGCCATACTCGGCGTCATCCTTTCCCAAAGAAGCTGGTGTCCTCAGGAGTAAAAGAGCACCCCTTGCAGGACCTGAACGTCCAACTGGGGACCTGCCTCCCTTGTCCCAAAGAGGGCAACACCTCAAGCGCAGGCGTGCGCCCCCCGCCGCCCAGTGCTGTCCTGCTCTCCGACATGCATGAGTCTCCTGCCAACAAGTCCTCACAGGGCATCCTCTGTGTGCCAGGCGCTGGCCTGAGGATGCTGAGCTCCAGACCCAGGCTCCGGGGGCCGGGGCTTTCCTCTGGCTCTGCCACCAACTTGCGGAATGCATTTGGACAGAACAGCCCCCCCCTCCCCCCCACCGAGCCTTGGTTTCTTCAAGTGTGCGGTTTGAGGATCCCACTCCCTATCCCACGGGGTGCCCCGGCCCTGACCACCTGGGGGTGCTTTGCCCTCTGTGACTCCCGCTTGCCTGAGGGACCTCGCTGTCCCTCCTGCCACCCCGTTTGACCTTTGGGTGTCCCCAGCAGCGGAGGAGAGGGTGATTTATAAAAGGAGGGTTCAAAGACCACAGAGCCTGTTGATTTGTTACAGGTTGACGGATGCTGGTGGCTATTCATCTGTGCTCACTGCTGATTAGAAACCAGTCTCCGAGGGAAGATAAAGGGGCAGGGGCGAAGGAGGACAGAGTAAGCATAGCACGACCAAATTGCGAGCAGCACGGCCGACAACTCCACCCTCTGTTCAGGGGTCTGCCCTGCTCTCAGGCATGGAGAAGTCAGGGAGCAGGGACTCAACACCGGCTTCTCGCTGTCTCTGTGCCCAGCACACTGACGGGCACCAGTTCGCTGAGGCTACTCAGACACTTAGCAAGGAAGGTGGTGCTATTCCTGTGAAGATGTGAAAACTGAAGTCCAGAGAGGTTAGGTAATGTGGCCACACAGCTAGAGGCAGAGCCAGGATCTGAACCTAAATCCGGGAAAACATACTCTTTCCCCAAGGCCATGCACTTCCTGCCCTGGGTGCCAGGGTCTGATGTGAGGGTCTAGGCTGCTTCAGCGTAGAGGGCATGGGACTGGGAATCAGGAGCCCATCCAAGGCTAGCCTGTCCCACCTCCCCCCACCCCAACCACTAGAAACAAGCTGTGTGCCCTCGGACACCTCAGGGTCTCAACTGCGCCATCTGTAAACTGGGTGACGCAGAACTTCTCAAACTAACGTGAAGAGGAATTGCCTTGGGGGGGGGGGTATTAAAATAAAGATTCCTGGACCCGCCATCAAAAGCTCTGATTCAGTTGGTCAAGAGTAGCATGACGTTGATGCTGCTGGTCTGTGGACCATACTCTGCGTAGCACTGAACTCCTGGGTTCCTTTTGGATCTCAAAATGTATGACCGTTAGAAGCCCGGGATGGGAGAAGCGTGAGTAGGATGCCAAGACACTGATCAGGGCACATTCTGGGCAAAAATCCCAAGTCTCCCATCAATCAGACAAGGATGTGCCGGCTGAATGGCTGAATCCCTGCGGGTGTCCCTGTCCTCACCATCTCCCGCCCTCTGCCAGGACTGACTCCCTCCCGTACTCTGTAGGGGGCGCCCCTCTGCCACACGGAGAGAACGCAGCTCTCAGCGTGAGCCGTAGAGGGCAGTGGTGCAAAAAAGGGCTCAGGAAACCAGGCACTGCGGTTTGGAAACGGGGCTCCTCCCCTTAGTCGCTGTGTGACCCTGGGGTAGTTCCTAGACCCCTCTGAGTCCCTATCTCCTCGCCTCTAAAATAAGCATAGACTGGAACCACCATTCACATTCACCACACATACGCCCACATGCATCCATTTGGGCTCGGGCGTATGCAGGATATCACTGGAAAAGTAGAAGAAACGGGGGTTGGAACTCTAGCGGGAAGTTCAGGTCAATGGCGGGAGTCAGGGGAGAGGATTCGCCAGTCACGGGATACTCTTGGAATGTTTGCATTTCTTGTTGCATGCTTGGATTATTCTTCTAAAAGAGGTTTTCTACCTGCTGATGGGGCTGTTGTAAGGTGAGCCACACAAAGGGTTTTAGCCTAACGCCTGGCACCAGAAAGCACCCGAAAAGCTGGGAGCACGGCTTCTCCTTCTCCTCCTTCTTCTCCCTCTCCAGCTGGCTGGCTCTCCCAGGCCCACCTGCCAGTCTCCTGGACCGGAAAGCTGCCCGTCTTCCCAATGCCCTTTATTTATCTATAGGTCTTCAAAAGGAAAGCGTGTGTGCGGTTGGATCAATTCACCTACATCACTACTTCGCTCAACGGCCTCCCTCTCTCCACCCCTCTCCCCCTCGCTGAGACCAAGAGCGGTAAATTCCTTCTGGCTATTAATTAAAAGCAGCTCTCCTTAGCCGAGTGTACTTGCCATAAATTAATAGCGGTCTTCTTAATCAAATCTTATCTCCTCCCCGAGCCATAAACACATGGAGCTCGACTTCGTATGTCTGTGTACCCGACCGTGAAATTTAATTTCTGATGCTTTCGCACACTTGCTGGGGTGGGTGGGTACCCGTCTGGGGGGCCACCCACCTGGAGTCCCAGCACCAGACCCCTGGCACCGGCCAAACGGGTTTACTGAGCTGCCCCCACCCCCCTCCCCCCGATGTTTGGAGGCAAAGCATGCCTGGCTCTTGAAGCCGGAAGGTTCAGAAGTTTAATTGTCTTGATTATAATCTCTGGCACTGGAACGCCTTTCATAGGTTGTCCCCATCTGATTCTCCCGACAGCTTTAGGCGGGAACAGACCTTTCAGAGATGGGAAAACTAGGTCTGATACGTTCTTTACAGTCGGATGTGGATGGAACTCTTGCCCTGCCACGTTCTAGCTGCCACTCTGACCTTCCGTGTCTTCATCTGTCCAAAGGGGGAAGATCGTGGCTCCTGCGGCTCTGATGCGATTTGGGATAAAATGCCATGTGTGAAGGGCCCAGTCCAGTGCCTGACTATGGACACGGCGCAGGACAGAGGTCTCTTCACTCAGGGATCTCACGCAAGCTCACTCTTCCAGCTACAAATGGAGAAGGCTGGACCCAGATCCTGACTCAAATTCTACGCCCTCAGTGAGTGACTCTCTGGGGTCACCGGGCTAGGTCCCTTGAGCAGGCTCGGCTAGACCTGCTCCCTTCTCCTGGACCTTCCCTAGTGTGTGTCCACAGGGCCCCAGGACAGAGGTGGGGCCGGGCACTGCCATGCCCGCGGGGCGGGCCAGCCTACTTGGAGCACTGAGTTACTATTAGCTGCAACCACCCCAGGGCACCCCGCTGGCACCCCCTCTCCCGAGGTTGCCCAGTACTCCACTCCACTAAAGGAGCCGAGAATCTCCAGCAATTTCCATTTGGCCACAGGAAGCCTCGGGACTGCATGTGTCATCCTGGCACGGGCTCATTCGTAGATGACACAGGACTCCGAGTCGCTTTTCCAATTCGGAGCTGGCCGCCGCTGTCCCCCCAGGCTCCAGTGGCCCTTCGGGAAATGAGCCTTTCCAGGTGGGTCCAGTCTTCCCCAGCCCCAGCTCCCGCACGCACGGCCCTCCCCCTGCCCATCAAACCCTCTGCCGGACGTCTCTAGATCTCGCTCTCGGACACCTCCCTGCCATCAGCTTCTCCTCTCCTAAGTGTGTAGCCGCTCTTTCAAGCCTTCACACCGCCTTTTGAGTCTGTCGTTTTAATTTTTGTCCGTACGATCTTCAGGTTGTTCGTAATCCTTCACACCCGTAGGGAGGCATCTAAGAAGCGCCCCTCCTGTCCTACCCTTTTCAAAGCACTACCTTACCTACCGACCTCGCCGTCTTGAAAGCCTGACCGTGCAGAGAGAGAGAGAGATGACTATGATGGAGTGAGAGAGAGAGAGAGAGAATGCTCACCCAGTGGTGTGCCAGGTGGGGTCCCCGGAACAGCTCAAGCAGCAGCACCTGGGAACTGGGTAGAAATGCAGATGCGGGGCCCTGCCTCAGACCCGTCCGAGGAATCAGACGCTGTGCACACCCTCCAAGGATCTTTGACACACACTCGAGGGGGAGAGCCGATGCTCTAGGTGACGACCAGAAATGCCCCCCAGGAGGCGTGTGGCAATTTCTGGGGACAGTTTTGGTTGTCACAATGGGCATCTAGTGGTAGAGGCCAGAGATGCTGCTAACCATCCTACAGGGCCCAGGGAGAGCCCCCCGCCAGACAACTACCGAGCCACCGGCCCGAACTGCCAAAGTGCAGAGTCTGAGAAACCCTGCTGTAGACTCATGCAGGCAAAGCTGACATCTGAGAAGGGTGAGGGGGATGTCGCAGTGTCCCTTAGAGTTCCCAGGGCCAGGGTGAATAGGATTCCACGGCACACTTCCCAACCCGAGAGCTCTGGGTGATAACAGGGAGCGTGCACGGAGCACGTCTCTGCACGCCGGTACGGTGCCGTGCCCACAGGAATCCAGGACGTTCCCACAACAGCCCCTGTAGAGGCGGGCTTCCCTGGGGACCCATTTTGCAGACGGGGAGCCCAAAGCACGGGTCTCAGTCGTGAGCGGCCGGGTAGCAGACGGGAACCGAGGGCAGCCTCCTCACCATGACGCCAGGCACACTCCCTTCACCTGGAGGTGCTGGGATGTGGTTATACCGTCTGTTTAAGCAAAAAAGGGAAACTGCAGGCTTTGCAACCTCTTGCTCACTTAGTCTGTCTAGGAGCCATTATTGAGTGCCTACTGCATGCTTCTCCCTAAGGCAGTTTCTCTACGGTGTGACGGTGCAGTTCCACACCGCAAGAAATTCACGCTCCAGCTGGGGGAGATCAGCACACACTATCGGGCACACGCACACACGCACGCACACACGCTTTCAAGGTGCGATTGTAGGTGCTCGGTGCATTAAGAGGAATAAGATCGGGGTGGGGGAGGCCCCTGAGAGAGCTGGGCCTTGAGATGTGGGTCAGGTTTGCAAGCTGGAGAAGGGAGGCCAGTAAAACAGAAGAGCACACCTGCTCCACCAAGATGAGTGGATCTTGAGCAAGTCGCTTACTCCTCAAGCCTCAGTTTCCTAAGCTGCAAAGTGGGGACATTGCCACCTGTCACACAGCCCTGGTGCGGGGCGGGGGGGGGGGGGGGATGAAAAGGGAAGTCACGAGAAAGCACTCAGCGCTCACCCCCATTCACAATGCTGCTCCTACGTCAGTGCCGGCCGGCCCCCAGGCACCGATGATTCTGGTCCGGTCACTGGAGGCTGAAACCCCACTTGGGGTGTGAGATCGGGCAAGCTGGACAACAGAGCCCCGTCCCCAGCCAGCGGGGCAGAGAGGCAGTCCCAAGGCCACTGAAGATTAGCTGGCCGTCACAAAGGTGCTAAGTGCCATTAGCACCTAATTATGCCTTTGTCCTGGCCCTAATCAGGTGATCTGAAAGGGGACTGCAAAGGGGACAGCCTTAAAGAGAAGGCAGGAAGCTGCTGGCGGGAACATCGGCAAATGTGCTCATCCTTCTCCAGAATGTGGCCTCTCTCAAATGGCCCGAGGGCCGGGGGGGGGGGGGAAGCCAAGTGGACAGAAAGGATGCAGCAGGTTATAGACTCGAAAGCTGACGCCACAGAAGTCTTGGCTCAATAAGAAACAGGGAGCCAGTGGGGTCCTCTGAGAAGGTGTGTGAAGAAAGAGGACATCCAGCAAGACGATGGGACAGCTGTCTGCAGGATGGGTGGCGAGGAGAGGCTGGATGAGGGGGCTAAGTTAGGAGCTTGCTGCCGTAACCCAGGCACGAGCTAATGTAGTGGGTACCAGGATCACATGGGGCCTGGCGGGGCCTGGCAAGCGGTTCCCCCTTCCCAGGCATTCGCTTCCCCCATCGGAGCTGATTCTCCAACGTCAAGGACCCGAAAATGGCCTTGCCATTGCAGAGAACGTGTGCAGAAACCCAGACCATCCATGGCATAATGTGGGTGGCTGCCACATCCCCTCGGACCTCGGTCTGTGACTTGAGATCTTCACCTGTCCAAACTTGGGGAAAACCAAATAAATCTCAGGGGCTGGAGGGCCCTTTCGTTGGCATGACCACCTTGCCTACAGCTTCCTTGCCCAGTGGCAGCTGGTACTTTTTGCTTTTTGCTCCTGCTCTGGGGTCACATCCGGAGGGCAGGGCAGGGGTCTGCCGAGGTCAGGGGAGTCCGCAGGTGACTATCGATGGTTGGGGCATGGTGCCCGGGGATGCCGGTCCCCCAGCACTGCGTCTGCTCCCTAGCTCACTGGCACACTCTCCCTGGGCCCCCTGCTGGGGCCGTCAGATTTGGCAACACGCAGGATGCCCAGCTGAATGTGAATTTCCTCTCGGCCCCTAGACGGTTGGAGTCGGGGCCTGCAGTCCAAACCTGCAGGAAATGCAGCCGACGCATGCAATGTTTGGGACAGACTTAGACCCCAGAAACGAGTCCACATTTATCTGAGACTTAAATTTACCTGGGCATCCGGTGCCTTCCCTGGTACCCTATCCGCCTGGAGACAGCAGGTGCACAAGCACTAAAAGGTGGCCTGGATTGAAGCGTGCTGGATGCCCGGACACCGGGGGCCTCCTCGGGCTCTCCACAGGGCTGAGACCGCTCAACTGCGAAATGGGGATAATACCCCGGGGGCAAGAGGGCAAGGACGATGCAGCTGACATTCGGTTAGGGATCAAAGACTGCCAACAGGACACCAGCCATTCTAAGGACACGGGGTGTCCCAGCTTTGGTTCCCCGTAAGTGAGCGGAGGGCATTGGCCCCTTTCAACTAACTCCAGCCAATGGTTCTGGGCGCCCGCCTAGACCCGTCACGAAGAACGTGTTCGTGGAATGGCCCCTTGTCCTACCGATGGCCCCCTGAACACAGAAAGAGAAAGGCAAATCCACAGCCAAAAACAAGGAGCACGTCCTGCAGTCTGCAGCCAAGCCTCGATGAGCCTGGCACCGTCTTCCCCCTGGAATGACCACGGCCACTCTGCTCCCATCAAGCGGGAGAGAGTCAGAGGCTGGCGACACGCTGATGCCCTGGACCTGCCGTCAGGATTATAACCTGTATGATTAGAATGTGTAAGAGCAGATTTTATCGGGATAATAAAAATAAAAATGATCAAAATGGACTCGGAACCCAGCCAAAGAGGGAGCATCGGAGGGAAAGGCTTTGAGGCTTTTTTTATTTTTGAGGCAGGCCGGCCGCACCGAGGATGTGCTGACCTCCTCCTATGCCCCCGCCAGCGCCTCCAGCCATCTGTCCCCGCCAGCTCCCCGCCTGGTTAGCTTGCTTCCAGAAATGTGGCTGTCTGGAGTCTAACAGGGCACAGGGAGCCGTCCCGAGGAGCCGAGCTCAGGGCGGCAGGAGGGCCCGGGAGGGCAGGGCGAGGCGGCCAGGGCCTGGACCGAGGGAGCTGGCCAAGGACGCATGGGTGAGAAGGGACGACTGGATGGACAGGCCTTCCCTCGGGGCCTTCCAGCCTGTCCCCCGCTTTGGAACGAGGGCCGTCACAAACGTCCATGGAGGGTTCACCTCAAGTATGCGTGACACCATGAGCTCGGGGGGAGGCACGGAATCCAAGGGGCGCGGATTCATGTCCTATGCACGTGGCTTTCTCCCAAGCATATTGTGGGGGGCTAAGATCCTCAGCTCACCCCAGGAGCTCTGGGCTCACAGCACACGGGGCCGTCCGCAGATCTGCAGATTCATAGGGTCACGCAGGGTGGAGTGGGGAGAGCTCATCTGCTCTAACCTGCTCATTCTACCCATGGCGGCAGCCCCCCACCCCCAGCCCAGCTGCAGCAAAGCCACTGCCCCGATCATGTCTCCCCCTCCGCCAGGCCTTCCCTGAATGGGCTTTCCATTCTTGTCCTCCTGCTGGGCCCACATCTCCGACTCTGGAAGCAGAGGAGGGGCTCTGTGGGTCCCTCCACCAGCCCTAGATTCGTAGCTGCTCCCAAGGGTCCATGCAGGGCAGGGGCCCCAACATCTATGTTCTTCAAACCCAAACACCCATGATCGTCACGTTTCTGGGCAACTCTGATGCCAAAACTCTAGGGAAGGCAGGGAAAGGAACCTCAGGACCCACTTCATTCCTATCCCCCCCACCTTTTTTAATGTTTATTTATTTTTGAGACAGAGAGAGATAGAGCATGAACGGGGGAGGGTCAGAGAGAGAGGGAGACACAGAATCTGAAACAGGCTCCAGGCTCTGAGCTGTCAGCACAGAGCCCGACGCGGGGCTCGAACCCACAAACTGCGAGATCATGACCTGAGCTGAAGTCGGACGCTTAGCCGACTGAGCCACCCAGGCCCCCCTACCCTCCCCCCTTTTTAAGTGTATTTATTTTGAGGGAGCTAGAGACAGTGCAAGCGGGGGAGGGGCAGAGAGGGAGAGGGAGAGGGAGAATTCCAAGGAGGCTCTGCATGTCAGCACAGAGCCCGACGCAGGGCTCAAACCCATGAACTGTGAGATCATGACCTGAGCCAAAACCAAGAGTTGGATGCTCAACCAACTGAGCCACCCCGGTGCCCCATCATCCCCTTCTTCCATCGTCGGGACTCTCCTCCTGCCTGAGCCGGCAGGCTGCACGGAAGGGGACGACTCTGGAGGGCCAAGCTGGGGGTGGAAGGCTGCCCTTTGAGGCCATGGGCTTGTGTTCAGGGACTAAGGGTGACCGGGACAACATGTGCTTTCTGGGGGCCTGGGGGAGGACAGCGGTGGCACCTGCGTGGCTCGTCAGGGTGGACACCCAGCATGGAGGGACCACAGGCCCCAGGGGAGTTGCAGATGGCACCCAAATTTGAACCTCTTCTCTGCAGTGCCCCCCTCACAACTCGTACCCCTCACGTGGTGCCTTCTGATCAGATTTGGGGTTTCTTACATGAAATAATCGGATCACAGGAAGCGTTAACTGGATTATGCAGGCAGCTTCCAAGGGACACTGGCTGCGAGTGCCTATTCAATAAGCAGAGGGGCCCGGGCATGTGACAAGGGCTGGCTTCCAACCCCTTCCCTCCTGGGGCAGGGCAGGGTGACACAGTGCCCGGTGTTGGGGTGGGGGGCAGGCGCTTGTGGGCCCTGCGTCCTCAGCCTCCTCCTAACTTGGCCCAGTCCCCTCACTTACCCGCCACAGACCTGCCTCAGTGTCCTTCCTTCTTGGGGCATGGACCATGTGGCCAGCTCTGTGTTGGACACTTTGCATTTTACTCTTTAACCTCACAGAAAATTTACAAGGTCAATTTCAGCACCTCCATTTAACAGAGAAAATACAGAGGCGTAGAGGTTAATAAAGAGGATTTCCCCGTGGCCCATGGCTAATAAATACGTTTGGGGTTCCAATCCAGGTCTGCCCGATATTATTGGCATGTCAAAAACGGACCCCCCAAACTTCATCTTTGCCAACGTCCGCAACCCCGCCCCCCCCCCCACTTCTGGGGCTAGCTGTGAGCTGTTCACACTTGTCAGCCTCTCAGGCTGCGTGTTGGGCAGGGCGGGAGCAGTGTTGGTGCAGATCTGTGGGCTTCAGGAAAGAGGTCAAGGCACTTGACCACCCAAGCTGATCCCCACGCACATTAGGCTGGAGCGCTGCCTTCCCTGTGAGGCACTGGAGTCACATGTCCTCCGGCTGTCCTAGATCAGATACAAAGCAGCCATGCACACCCATGCAGATACACCCACGCAGACACACACGTGTGGATATACACGCAAACACACGTGCATGCACACACACAGAGGCACACGCCGACAGGCCTACACCCCCTCCCTGCTCTATTCCCGTCCCCAGCACTTAGCAGCATCTAGCGTGTATAAATTTACCTAGCTATTCTGCTGGTAATTTCCCTGGCCAGAGTGTAATGGCCACGAGAACAGGGGTATTTGCCCATTTCTCTTTTGCTTACAACCACATCCTCAGCCCCTAGCACAGTGCCTGGAATCCAGCAGACGTTCAATTGGCCTTTGCGAGGAATACACACGAGAACGGGTGCGGGTGAGGAAGATGGGAGCGGAAAAGGTGGTTCAGGGGAGAAAGGCCCGTGAGGCGCACACAGAAAAAAGCAGGTCCGGGGGCAGGGGAAGGTGTGCGTGGGTGGGGCATACAGGAGGGGGACGCTGTGCGTGGGAAAAGACAGAAAGGTAACCATGCTCTTGTGAGAGGCAGGTGTCGAGGACCCGGGGCTGTGGGTTAACACTGTTGGCTGCGCGATTCTCTCGCCCTAGGCTCCTGACCGAGGGTGGGCTCCACAGACACCGGGGCACAGCGTGGGGGCCCACACGAGGCTCTCGGGAGCATAGGGAGCAGGCCAGGCTGGAAGAGAGAGGCCTCCCTGGTGCCAGCGTGGCCCCCTGTGCTGCCCAGACACCCTGTCCGCATCAGCAGCCACATGTGTCGCTCTCAGCTCTGCATGTGACTGGGTCCTGGGCCGCTGCCCGCTACAAGGACATTGCCAGGGTAGCCCAGGAGGGTCAGCAAAACGGCCAGCGCCACAAGCTGCTTCTTAATGAGGTGTGGAGTCAAGGGACCGGCCCCAGATGGCCCCAGCTGCTCACCATAACCCCAGGGACCGGCAGGAAGCTGGGTGCAGTGTCGGTGAAAGCCCGATGTCCTCCCACCCGGCTCTCCCAAAGGCCGTGGCAAGGGCCGGTCTGCCCCAGAATGCGTGCATGCAGGAGCTGGAAGACAGGCCCCATCCTGTCTGGCTCCCTGCTGCTCAGGACCAGCCGCCAAGCAGCCCGAGGGCGTGAGGGACACAGCCCAGGTGCAGGAAGCCCTTGGGATCAGGTATTGCAGAAGTCACAGGTCCCGGCCTTTGGGGGGATGCAGGGAGCCCACTGAGTCAGGGGCCCTTCCGGCTTCCCGTTCCAGAGAGGCCTCCTTCCAGTCCCCGCCTGTCCCAACTCGCCTGGCCTGGCTTGTTCTGGACACAGATGCAAAGGTGAGACAGATTGGCCAGAGGCAGCGAGAGGTTTGCCAAGACGGGTCCTCTGGAGCAGAACCACTGGACAATCTGGAACCCCAGGAGGACCGGACCAGGGCCCCACGGGGTGGGTGTCCAGGCAAGGAGGGCCTCCGCGAGAGAAGCCATGTCAGCACAGAGATAATCAGGGATCAGAACGGGGTTCAGCAACCCGGTTCCGTCCCCCCTCTGGCTCCACCAAGCTGGGTGACCGGGAGGTTGCATGGCATGGCATGAAAGCCCAGAGGAGTTCCATACCTGGTCTGGGGACCCTGGGCAGGTCAACCCCTGTGAGCCTCAGTCTCCTTACCTGTGAAACGGGTGGGCAGGACTACGAAGTGGGGTCACCTGTACGAAACCACCTACCCTGACGCACTGCGTTTGTCTACACGTGCGTGCAGCTTTGTATTTACGCACTTCCCTTTCCTCCCTGTCCTGCATCCTGGCCTTTGAGGGAGGGCTCTGACTGTCCACGTACCTGGTTTTTGCAGTGCAATGTCTGGGGGCCCGGGATCAGCTCCCTTCCCAGTATTCCCTAGCACTCAGTGAGGCCACAGCTGATTCTGCTGCCCACAGGGAGATGAAGCACAGGGACAGGCCGGTGTCAGCCTCAGACCCTCCTGCCACCACTGATCTGGGCCTCTTCAGTCCTAATCCTCCGTCCAGGGCCTCAGAAGACTGCGTCTCATCACAGCCCCACGGCATCTCGGCAAAGGAGGCAGAGATGTGGGTTTGGGGTGAGAGGGGCTGACCTGATCATGGGAGGCTGGCCGCTTGTCTCCCTCCACTGGCCCAGGGAGGCACGGGCATGACCCTGACCATTTTCTTCCTAGAGACCCGGTGGGCAGTGGGGGTCCCCGGGTGGGTCTCCCAACCCACACTGTGCCCAGCACACCTGGTCTCAATTCACCTGCTTGGCCCCTGTGCTCATTCCTACCAACGGCCGGCCTCTCCTCATTTCACCCTGTCCTTGAGCCCTCACCGGGGGCTTGTAGGGTGGAGACCCCCCTGGTTCTTAAGCTATGTGGTCACCCCCCTGCTTCTGGGCGTGAGCCTCCGGCCACTCCCACTGCTGACACGGGAGAGAAAGCTGACCGCCATCAGAGATGAATGCCTGTGGCGGTAAGATTTCTGGACTCAGGACACAGGAGACCCGTGATCAAATCTCAACCCTGCCATTTGCAATGGTCAGACTGTGGGCAAAGTATTTAACCTCTATGGTCTCGGTTTCGTAAACCGGGGGACCAGAAGACTTTGCTTACAGGACTCTCTGGGACGAGGTACGTAACCGGATGCGACACGGCACATGGGAGGCAACAGAATTCACGGAACCGTGGGCGTCACTGGCCTCTCACCCAGTGTCGGCCCCCTTCCGATCTCCCCCGGACATAATCCTTATAGGTACGTTTTCATAGGAGTGTCTACCTGTGCTTTGTAAAGCTAATGATTTTAACTTTGACCATATCCCTACGAGGCTAAGTGTTCTCCTTCCAGAGGCTCAAAGGGTGCGGTCACTCCCAACCCTGTCAATGCTGGGGAGCCATCTAAGCACATGCAGAGTGAAAGGGTCCCCCGGGGCTCCGAGGCGGCTCACCTGGGTTGGGGGAAGGGAGGGGGCGAGTTCTAGAACCTAACCCCCTGCCCTCCGGGGTCAGGCTGTTCAGCCGGCGACGACAGAGCACTCGGTGGCAGCTGTGTAGGGCCATGCGGGGCAGCTCTGGCCGCACAGGCCTCCGTGACAGTCAGCTGGCGAGGCAGCCCCATGCGTCAGCCAGTTTTAATTGTTTGTTCTCCAGCCTTGTTTATGACTCGATAAAATCCATAACACACATAGTGCCTGCTTCCCCCGCCCCCATCCCCCTGCCTGGCGCTCACTCCCTGGGGACACTGCTCTGCTCTTTATAGAAAGCACTTGCTAAACTGGACCCACTTTAAACCCGTAATTGTCAGTAAATGACCCTCCCGGAGAAGAAGCTGTAAGCGGAACGTGAAGCTCTGGGTATCTAACGTGCATCACTGGCCTCTGCTTTTATCGGGACTCAGATGGTCCTACGGGGAGCAGTCGACCCCTCCAAGGACAGCCCCAAAGTCTACATGGGTGCCACCCACCCCGGGGAGGTTGGAGGGGCCCGGACGGGGGCGGTGAGCGGTGCCGGGTCCTGGCCTAAGCCTGCCACCGACTCTGAGCAGCAAGACCCCAGGCGGCTTCCCATCTCCATCTCGTACAGTGAAGAAAGCGGGTTCAGCATCGGTGGCCTCCGCTTATTTTTTTAAGTGGTGGACCCTTGCTTCAAGTGACATCTTACAAGATCCCCAATAGATAAGACAGCTGAGAACAGAATTTTCTGGGTACGGAGCAAATGGGAAATGTAGACCCCTCTTTTTTGGAGGCATTTACCCTTTTCCCGTTTTTCCAATGGAAGTTCTAGGGGCTTCTGGGAGGCCAAGAGTGGGCCTTTTGCTTGGGGGCGTCTTGCACGGTGGGGCTGGCTCAGGGACGTGTCCCCAGCCATACGTAACGTGTGTTTGTGGAGAGAGGGAGGGACGGAGGAGGGACGGAGGGAGGGATGGAGGGAGGGAGGGAGGAAGGAAGACACATTAATCTACTTTCTTTTCCTCGAATTTCAAGCACAGCTCAAAATTGTTCCTCCACGCCGAGCCACCCTCTGCCTCACGGGCCCCAGGGTAAAAATGACGACACCCTCCACTGACCTGAGGAACCCAGCCTGCTGCAGGATCCAGAGAGCTAAGCCAGGGGGTCTCCAACATGGGGGCCAGGGGCCCCCAAGCTACAGGGGGTCCTCCAGCAAATGTGGGCCCCAAACCCTGTCTGCCGGCAGAATCAACACGCCTCACACACCTACAGCCATTTGTCAAAAGCGTGTGGCTGCTGTCGTGATTAATAAGGTAAAAAAAAAATCCATTTAAAAGTGATACTGAATTCATAGCGGCCCTTTGTCATGGATTTTCTCAAAGAGCAGTTGCTAAATGAAGAACCACGAGCACGCGGGGGATCCCCGAGTTTCTTCGGAAGTGGGTCCTCGGGCCGCAGAAGGAGCGACGCTGGTCCCACAGAGCCTGACCCCCCCCCCTTCCCTTGCCATTCATGCTCCCACCTCGTCCTCCAACCCGTCCAGAAGTCCAAGGATGGCAGCTGCCTGCTGGGCCAGAGGCCACATCTGAAACTCATCTTCTTTATTAAATTAGTGGCTGTTTCCCAAGCTCTGGCTCCCTTGATCCCCCAAAGCCCTGTTCGTGCTGTTAACAAGGACAGTAATTTGTTCATTAAAAACGGGCTGTCTTCCCAACAGGCTGCTGCCCGCCTGGGGGTGGGGAGACGAGGGGAGGCAGAGTGGCCTCTGGCCCAGGGTCCCACAAAGGGTCTCTCCAGGGCAGAGCCCCACCCGCTCTGGCCACTCGGCCCCCTAGCTGTCCAGGTGACTCCAAGGATGCCTGGGGACGGTTTGGGGACACGCCATAAAGCAGCTCCTGCCAACTCGTCTCTTGCCCCGTGACAGGGCTTTGCGGCCATCCGATCAATGCGGACAACCTGATCCGGCATGGAGTCCCTGTGCAAACCACAGCCCATCCAGAGGCATTTATTGTCTGTCGTGAAAACACACAGGCCCCCTCCCCCAGCACCTGGCCTGTCCCACCTCCTTCCCCCCCGCCCACCAGGGTATCCTTCGTCTGTGCTTGGAGCAGCTCAGACCCACTAATCCACGGTTACTCACTCCTGAGCGTTCCAATCTCTGCCCAAGCCGGGCTGGGGCCATGGCGGGGACAGGACAGGAGGCAGGGTCCACGCACGGTTAACCCGCCAGAGACAGAGGCCTCCAGGCCTTCAGACCCTGCGCCTTTAATAACGAGCCGAGCCTAACCACGTCGACCCCTCGAGGTGTTGTCCTGGGTTAGTGTCCTCCAGAATTCTTGTCCACCTGGAACCTCAGAATGTGACCTTCTCTGGAAATAGGGTTGTTGCATTTGTAATCAAGTTGGGAGGAGGTCATACTGGATGAGGCTGGGCCTATGGCGGCGTCCTTCTAAGAGGGAAATCTAGACACAGCGAGGCAGGGAAGAAGGTCATACGGCCACAGAGGCAGAGACCGAAGCCACGCGTCTCCAAGCCAAGAAGCAGGCTGCCGGCAGCCTCCTGAAGCCAGAAGAGAGGCATGGGATGGATTCTCCCTCGGGGCCTCCAGAAGGAATCAACCCTGTCTACAGCCTGGCTCGGGACCTCTGGCCTCCTGACCTGTGTTTTCAGGCACCCAGTTTGTGGTAGTCTATTGTGGCAGCCACAGGAAACCCATACACGTCGACAGAAGTGGGTCGGGCAGCGTGATGGTTACGTTCATGTGTCAACTTGACTGGGCTAAGGGATGCCCGGAAAGCTGGGGAAGAAGTATTATTTCCGGATGTCTCCGTGAGGGCATTTCTGGAAGATATCAGTATTTGAACTGTTGAATGGAGGAAAGCAGTTGGCCCTTACAGATGTGAGGGGCGGGGGACATCATCCAACTGGATTGAGGGGCCCAGTAAAACAAAAAGGCAGAAGGGTGAATTTGTCCTCCATTGAGCTGGGAGAGCCATCTTCTGTTCTTGGACATCAGCACTCTTGGTTCTTAGACCTTTGGACTTGAATGAGGAGTTGAACCACTGGCTCCCCTGGTCTTAGCTTCGGACAGACACGCACCACTGGCTTTTCTAGGCCCGCAGCTTGTAGACAGCAGACGGCGGGACTTCTTGGCCTCCATAATCACATGAGCCAATCAGTAAATCTACATCTCTGTATATTCTATTGGTTCTGTTTGGCTGCAGAAGCCTGACTAATACAGGCGGGTTTGGGAAACTGAGGCCCAGAAGTTGGAGTGGTTCACCCCGAGGTCACAAGAACGGGGCAGTAACAGCACTGAGCCTGGTGTTTAAAGCCCACCCCCGCCCCTTCCCCGAGAATCCCTCTGCGCGTCGTGGAGCCTGAGAAGGAACAAGGAACACAGGCCCCACGTTCCGGCCACGCGGTCAGGAAGGCGGCCAGGGTGAGAGGGCCGAGCACGGGAAGAGTGAAAGAGGAAGCACCGTTTTCCTCCACCGGATCCCCCGCTGCAACAGGGCTCCACCAAAGTTCCTGGACTCCCAGCAAGCATATCTGATTCTCTAGCACTCTACAGGGTGCCTGTCGCCTGGGAGGAGCTAGTAAGTGAACACGGGAGAGGAGGCAAAAAGGCTAGGACCTTTTTAATGGCGTTCCTCGGCAAGATCCTCCTTTTGGATGAGGGAAATGCGGCTGGACGACTTTGCCCCCATCCCCGTCTCTTCATGCTAGGAGGCCCCACAAGCTGTTCTGTGTTCGGACGTGGCCCTTGACGAGGGATGTTGACGGGAGGCACTCCAGGCTGCCGGGGCCGGATCACCCTCTGTGGTGGGGGCCGTCCTGTGCGCTCTAGCACATTCAGCAGGATCCCTGACCTCCACCCACTGGATGCCAGGAGTACTCATGCCCTGCCAACCTAGGACAACCAAACATGTCTGTGGACATCGTCCCATGTCCCTGGGGGGGACAAGTCACGCCCGCCGAGACCACCCCGTGCAGCTCCCAGTGGGTGCGAAACTCAGAGGCCTCCCCATTTGTGTAGAGTGAGGGGTTGACGGAAGAGGGGGGACCATAGCTGCCCGGTGATCTAGGGACCTGCCTTGCAAAGGAGAAGCTTCCTGTCTGAGGGACTGTCCAGGCAGAGGCTGGGCCACCCTCTGCTGGAGAGAGAATTCCAGCTCTGGAAGGGAGGGGTTCACACGGTTCACACTTCCCCTTGAAGATTCTAAAAATGCACCAAGAGACTATCCTTCTGACAAGACAGCAGAATGACTCTTTTCTCCTCTGAAATGTGGCCTCTGCTGGGCCCCAGGTGGTCAGCATGCTGGGATGTCTGTGAGGCCACACCAGGCCGGATGACCTTCCCAGAGTACCCTGGAGCTTGGGCCCCTGTTGTCCCTCCCACCTCCCAGCTCTGAACTTTTGTAAAAACCACTTATGTTTCATGCTTCAGTGCTATCTACTTTTCAGCCGATATCTCATCACTTTCACTCTTTAAAACTACCCTATTAGAGGGGCGCCTGGGTGGCTCCGTCGGTTAAGTGTCCGACTTCGGCTCAGGTCATGATCTCGCGGTCTGTGGGTTCGAGCCCCGGGTCGGGCTCTGTGCTGACAGCTCCGAGCCTGGAGCCTGCTTTGGATTCTCTGTCTCCCTCTCTCTCTGCCCCTCCCCCATTCATGCTCTGTCTCTCTCTGTCTCAAAGACACATAAACATTAAAAAATTAAAAAAAAAACAACTACCCTCTTAGAGAAGCATTATTAACATACTTTAAAGAAGAGGAAATCAAGGCTTAGAGAAGTCAAGGAAGTCGCCAGAGGTCACACAGCTTGTGAGTGGCAGAGCCAGGATTCTAACCCAAGATCCTCCGATGACGTCCCTCACCTGGGCCACCTCCTGGGGTGGCCACAGGGAGCCTCCTTTCAACAGGAGCCCTGGGAAAGAGGTGGGAAAGAGAGGAGGATGGGGACCAGGAGGGAGGCTCAGAACCTTCCAATGATGTCACCTGGCAGTCTCAGAATGGCAGTCTCAGAACCCGGGGCCAGATGGGCAGCAGGTTCCCCCGAGGCTGCCACAAATAGGGAGTGCCCGCCCTGGCTGGCTCCTGGCCGCGGGCACCGACACGTCAGCTGCCCTGGCCACGGCGGTGTTTATTTCCAGGGCGAGGCAGGGAGCGGTTTCCAGGTGGGGGTCCGTGGAAACACCGTGCTCACACACACTCTCTCTCGAGCTGCCCTCGGCTGCTCCTCAGGAACAGAGCCCCATTCAGCCTGTCCAGTGAACCGGCCTGCGTGGCTGACGGCCCGCGTTCCGGGAAGGGTGGAAAAGTCAATGAGATGAGCGCCTGGCCCCGTCGGGAGCCAGGCCCTCTCCACCTTCGCCACATCCTTCTCGGCCTCCCCAGGAAGACGAAGCAAACACAGGGCATTGGAAAGGGGCCTGGCTTGCTGTGGGGGAGTCACTGGCCCCGGGCACACAGCGTCCCAATGACACACGACTCACGGCATCCCAAGAACCCAGCGGGCACTGGGCTGGAGGTGCAGCAGCTGCTTTGGGATTCCCAGCCTCTGGTTTCTAGCCCCGCTGGGTCTGGCTCTGAAGGCCAGTGCAGCTAGCTGACGGGCACAGAGGCCCCAGCACGATGGCCAGGACCTGATGGCTTGGTGTGGAGGAAAGACATAGAGAAGGGGTTGAAGCAGTCAGGAGAAACTGCCAAGATGGGAGAGACTTAGCAGGTGGGGCCATGAGCCAAGGGGTGGAGGAGGTGACGAAGGTCCTGAGAGTGACCCTGTCCCAGATTTCCCTTCTCTCCTTTCCCGTAGCCATCCAGCATTGCCTCCCCCAGGCAGGGCTCCCAGCTACCTACTCCTGGGTGGGTTTCCTGTGACACCCCCCACCGGCCAAGTTCCAGTAATGCCCCCACGCACCCCTGCACACCAACCGCGGGTGTCCAAACCCATTTCTCTTTGGGTGTCTGGGCTCCTCACGAACACGGAGCACGTGTGCTGACAGGTTACTTTCACGTGCACGTCCCCCGCCAGGCACGGTGCGCTTGGCAAACGACAGGTACTCAAAATGCTTGTTGAGTGACTTCCAGACCACAGTCCCTTCTCTCTCCCTCCAGACTCCGACCCCCAGGATTCACCAAGCCTGAGAAAGCGGACGCCCCCCTTCCCTGCCAGCCCGGCAAGACCACGGAAAATTGTGGCGAAAAGAAGTTTTGTTTTTTTTTTTTCCTTCCTGTGTTTTCAGGAAAACAAGTGAAAAGAAAAATCCACTGACACGACACAATCAAAATGAGGTGGCCCCGGTGAAGTGCTGATGAGGTCTAATTAGCAGAGACGGGGCTGTGTTGATTCTCCTTTGCAAACATCCTATTTATTTGTGGGACGCTTGGGGGGGGGGTGGCACGTCATGCTTGTTTCTTATTATTATTTTGCTTCACGCCTCGACTACCACGGACACACTGGCGATGAAAGACTGGGGCTCTCACAGGCAGCAGCAGGAGCCCAGGAAGCCGACGGAGGAGGCAGCCCCCCTGGGGAAGCGAGATGTGGCTGGGGATGTGGCAAGGGGTGGGGGCGACGGGTGGCCCGCTGGGCCCCTCTTCTGAGGTTGGGCAGGGGGAGCTGCCGGCGGGTGAGGGGCCGGGGAGCAGAGAACTGAGAGGGGGTCTGGGGGGGCGCGGTGAGGAATATAAGGGCTCTCACATGCCAGGCGGCCCCCTTCCGCACACCCCCTTCCAGGGAGGGCTGTTTCTGGATTCTACCGATAAAGAAAACGTCCTCTTCATCATGGAAGCACCGGGACTGAGAGCCCAAGAAGGAGCTGGCGACGGGCTTGGACCAAGTGAAGGGGAAGGGTCCCAAGGCCAAGGCCAAGTCCAACAGGGTGGCAAGCAGACAAGATGGAGTTCAGGATGACCCTCCGGGCTCCCGTGATGGGAAGCACAAGGCTGGCTCGATGACTGTTTCAGAGGGTCTCCAGGACTCAAGGCTCCGCACTACAGCACAGGGGCCAGACCGGGAACACGGTCCCCTCCTCGCTCCGTACCCTTTCTGAGAGCAGCCTCTTGGCCCACTTTCTCTGGGAGATAAGATACGTCCCTAAGAGCAACTATTGATTCAAGTGCCAAATAAGAGGTGTGGACAAGGAGTGGGCAAGGGTGCTTAGTAGAATCCTCCAGATCTCCTGAGAAGGACGAAAAGACTTATCCTCCCCACCAGGACAGTCTTGACAGGAACCGGCCCAAGCAGGAAGGCAGTGCTGCGGGTGAGCACAGGACAGGAGGTGTTAAGGACTCCGGTGCCCAATGTCAGGATGGGGTTTTTCTCTGACACCAGCTGGGGGTCCTGCAGTTCAACTCAATTCTGACACGATCTACCTGGAGACAGCGTCAGACCCCACAGCTTAAGGGGCTGCCCCTCCTCCAGACGCCAGTCATGAGTCTGGGTTGTCCCCTGGGCTTCTGACCGACCGGCTATAAACGGTGGTTCCAACGACCCCCCTCCTTGGGTTCCATTAATTTGCCAGAGCACCTTAGAGAATTCAGGGGAACATTTTAGTGACTGGATCAGTACGGTGTGGAGCTTCTGACCTCTCCAGGCGCCTGCCCTCCCCAAATATCCAAGTGTTCACCAACCTGGATGTTCCCAGAACCTCATCCTTTGTCCTGTTGGGTTTTTATAGAGGCTTCATTACCCAGGATGATTGGCTAAATTATTGGCCTATTGGTGACCCATTCCACCTCCAGCCCCTGGAGGTCAGGGATGGGACTGAAAATCCCAACCCTCCAATCACGAGGCCACCTCCCCCCACCCCAGACCCCGGGCACCAGCCCCATCCTTAGGTGAGGTCCAAAAGTCACCTCCTCAACACAACAGAAGACTTCCGTGTTGCTGTCATCACTTAGGAAATTCCAAGGGTCTGAACTCTGCCAGACATGGAGATGAAGACCGAATATACACATTTCTTATTATAAATCCCAATGTCACAGGCGCCCATTCTGAGTGGCTGTTACCTAACTTACTAACCAACTGTTAACTATCTTAACTATGGCCTGGCCTGAAAACAGGGGTAGACGTTCATTCATTTGTTCAACAGATACTCGTATGTCCAGCACCTACCATGTGCCAGGAACCATTCTGGACATTTGGGATTCACACGTGAGCACTGAGGAAAGATCCCTGCCCTTGAGGGGCTGACACTCAGGGGACAGGGACGAGAGTAAACAATAAACACAATAAACATGTAAGTGATGTAATATGTTGGAAGGTGTCTGTGATGTGAAACAAGAAAGATGTCAGGCAGGGTGAGGGGTCTGGGGGTGTGACAGCAGGTGTTGGGTGCGGGTTACAGTCGGGCTAGGCGCCAATGGGAAGGGGACAGCTGAGCAGACACGAAGGATAGAACCAAATAGCTTCCAGGGGAAGGAGCATTCAAAGAAGCCGGAACAGCTGGCCCGAAGGTTCTCCAGAGGGTCCAGTGGGGGCTGCACGGTGCGTGTGGCACACAGAACAGAGGCCACCCGTCTAAAGCTGAGGGGCCCAAGAAGCAATGGAGGGTGAGACTGCATGGCCTCACAAGCCACAGTAAGGACGATGGCTTTCCCCCAGGGTGTTTACACTTCTGGCTTTTGAAGACAGAGGCTCTGGCTTCTGTTGTGTTTTTTTGTTTGTTTGCCTTTTTTTTTTTTTTTAACATTTATTTATTTATTTTTGAGAGAGAGACAGAGAGTGAGCAGGGGAGGGGCAGAGAAAGAGGGAGACACAGGATCCGAAGCAGACTCCAGGCTCCGAGCTGTCAGCACAGAGCCCAAGGCCGGGCTCGAACTCACAAACCGCGAGATCATGACCTGAGCCGAAGTCAGATGTTTAACCAACTGAGCCACCCAGGCACCCCTAATGTTTTTGTTTTTTAATAAGATTTTACTTTAGGAGCGGCTGGGTGGCTCAGTGGGCCAAACGTCCGACTCTTGGTTTCGGCTCAGGTCATGATCTCACGGTTCATGAGTTCAAGCCCTGTATCAGGCTCTGCCCTGAGAGTGCAGAGCCTGCTTGAGATTCTCTCTCTCCCTCTCCCTCTGCCCCTCTGGGGCGCTCTCTCGCTCTCGCTCGCTTTCTCTCAAAATAAAGATGCAAACTTAAAAAAAAAAAAAAAGGTTTCACTTCAGGACAGTTTTAGATTACAGAGCAGTTGCAAAGACAGAACAAAGAGTCCCCATCCCAATCACACAGTTGCCGCTTTTGCTGAAGTCTCACATACAATGGCACAATGTGTTACAACTAGGGAACCGACCTGATACATTACTATGAACTTCACTCAGGCGTATGTAGATTTCAGTGGGTTTTTTTCCCCACAGAGTCCCTTTTCTGTTCCAGGATCCTACCCAGGATTTAGCTGTCCTGTCTCCTCAGGCTCCTCTAGACCCTGACAGTTTCAACATTCCTTTTCTGATGACCTTGATAGAGTCTAGCAGCACTCGTCAGGCATTGTGTAGAATGTTCACTAAATGTGGGTTTTTGTGATGTTTTTCTCATGGCTAGACTGTGGTTATGGGTTTTGGAAGAAGACCACAGAGATAAAGTATCATCATCAACACATCATATCAAGAGTATGCACTATTGGGCTGGGGGGCGGGTATGGCACCTGGGTGGCTCAGTTGGTTAAGTGTCCAACTTTGGTTCAGGTCATGATCTCATGGTTTCAGGGTTTGAGCCCCACGTCAGTCTCTGTGCTGACAGCTAGGAGCCTGGAGCCTGCTTCAGATTCTGTGTCTCCCTTTCTTTCTGCCCCTCTCCTGCTCACGCTCTCTCTCTCTCGCCTTCAGAAATAAATAAAAACATTAAAAAGAAAAATTTTAAAAAAGAGTATGCATCATTGGGGTGTGTGGGTGGCTCAGCTGGTTAGGCACCTGACTCTTGATTTCGGCTCAGGCCATGATCTCATGAGGTCATGAGTTTAAGCCCTGCATCGGGCTCTGCTCTGACAGCATGGAATCTGGTTGGCATTTTTTTTCTCTCTCTCTCTCTTTCTCCCCTCTCTCTCTCTCTCTCTCTCAAAATAAATAAACTTAAGAAAAAAAGACCATGTGTTTTCAATATGACTTATCCCTGATGATGTTGGCCTTGATTGCCCGGCCACAGTGGGGAGGGGTGCGGGTTGCCAGGCTTCTCCACTGGAAGTTACTTTTAAAATTCCCCAAGAGGGATCACTTAAACAAATTTTTTTTTTTACATTTATTTATTTTTGAGAGACAGAGAGAGACACAGAACAAGTGGGGGAGGGGCAAAGACAAGGAGACACAGAATCTGAAGCAGGCTCCAGACTCTGAGCCATTAGCACAGAGCCCGACGCAGGGCTCGAACTCACAAACTATGAGATTAGGACCTGAGCTGAAGTGGGACGCTCAACCGACTGAGCCACCCAGGCGCCCCGAGGGATCACTTGTATTTTGAAAGGATCATGGTGCCCAACGTCTAGTCCCGGAGGCGAGGACAGCGGCCCAGGGCAATAGATGATGGATGCTGGGACCGGTGCAGCAGCAGAGAAGGTGGTGAGAAGCAGCTGGATTCTATGTATATTAATAAGATCTATTTCATTAATTAGATTATTCTACTGGGTTAGCTGTGGGTTTAAGACAAACAGCAGAGTCAAGGATGGCCTGAAGCTTCAGCTGTAGACAGCTGGACCTTGGCCTTGCCCTCAACTTAGCTTGGGAAGACTGCTGGGGGAGGGCATTTGGGGGAGGTGGATGGAGACCAGGACTTCGGTCCTGGGTATGAGTTTGGGGTGACTACCGGTCAGGCAAGTGGGTGCAGGGCTGGACAGAGGGGTCCGGAGTCTGCAGGGATACATGTGGGCATCTCAGGCACAAAGACCAGAGGAGATCACCCCGCGGGCGAGGACACAGGAGACAGCTGAGGCCTGAGCTCCGGGGGAGTGAGCTCAAGAGTTTTGTTTTCCAAGGTGGGAGAAATCATGTTTCTCTGCTAACCGGGACGACCTTAGAGAGAGAGGTGACAAGCCCTCTCATCTCTCTGTGTCAGAGGCTCTCCACATCCCAAAGGGGCCAAAGCCGTGGACGTGCTCCTGGAACTCGAGAGCCTCTGAGAGCACAGGAGATGCAGCCCCTACTGGCAGGGCATGTGCCCCATTCCAGCCATCAACGGGCAGCTGCTGGGAGCCACCAGCAGGGCTGGGGCTGCTGTGACTGGAAACACCTGTCAGAGGCATAAAGAGAGGGGGGTGCCCTCATATCGTTGGGTGCCTCCTCAGCCCTGAGATGTGGGAAGACACCCCATGTCCCTCCCCAAGTCCTGGGGCGGTGACACTGGTCTCTGGGGGCACTGAAAGCTTAGGATGCTTTGGATTCACTGCCGGCCAGGGGGTTGACGCCCCCTGAAACTATAACCTAAATGCTGTATGCTTGGGCACCATCAGCACAGAGCCTGATGCGGGGCTTGAACCCAGGAACTATGAGCTCATGACCTGAGCCGAAATCGAGTCCGGTGCTTCACCAACTGGGCCACCCAGGTGCCCCCACACGTATAGGTCTATCAGCTCTTCAAAGGAGTTCATGTCCTCTGGAGAGAAAAAGAGAGGCCCATCCTGGAACCAGGGCACCCCGAAATGCACCCTGTCCCCCACTCCAAGCCCAGAAGCCGCTTGTTCCTTCCCAGCCACTGCAGAAAGGGAGAAAATACTCAATTGGCTCTTCTTCCATCAGCCCGAATTTTGTGCCCTCACACATCCCGAGCGGCTGCAAATCCCAGGGACAGTGTGATTCCCAGTATCTGGGTCACTCTCTGGGTCTCCGTGACTCACAGGCTGTTTCGGTGCAATTAGGACGCTGACAGCCAGGAGAGCTGATGGCATTGCTAATTTTCCCCAGAGCAGCTGGGAGGAAAGTGGGCGTGTGTGTGTATGTATGTGTTTATGCACAAATGTGTGTGTGTGCATGCAACTGGTGTGTGCTGGCCAGTGTGTGTGTGTGTGTGTGTGTGTGTGTGTGTGCACGCGTGCATGTGTTAGAGGCTGGGGAGGACTGTTAGGGCATGGAGGGGAGACGTGCCCCCCACCTTTTCAGCATAAACATGAGGATCCGTCAGAATCGTGGGAACACTCTCCAAAGAGGTGAAATCAGCTATGAGTCTCAATTCCGTATCTTCTGCACAGAGGGAAATTACCTTTTACTAGAAATCCAAGTCGTCGTGCTCCGCCAGACGTGGTGGTCGTACTGGCTCAGACTGGCTCTCGTGTGGCCCAAGGTCACAGCTCTGAGGCAGGTGGGTAGGAATGGGGATAAGCTCTCTCTCTCGCTCTCTCTCTCTCTCCCCTCTGATACTTTAAAGGGCAAAGACCCCCTCACCTGGGTTCAGGCTTCTGGGCTCTATCCCTGCCCTTCCTGGCATCGGGGCAGGACCCCGGCTGCCCCCAAACCTCCCTCTGGGCAGGACGGCCACCTTCAGAAGGCCCAGTCCACGCTGGCACCCGATACTCCCCAGAGGGCTGTGATGAAGTCAGAGTCCTCTCTCTGGCACGGTCGGGGCCTGCTCTGACCAGCACGGGCACTGGACAAAGCTCCAGGCAGCCAGGACGCAGCACAGAAAGGGCTGGTGCCAGCTCCTGCACCCCTCCCTGCTGGCCACCAGGGCCCCTGGGACAGGTGCCCTCGAGGGACCCAATACCAGTCCCTCCATGGCCACTGCTCATGCGGTCAGTGAAACAAGCATGGCGTTACTGAGGCCCGAGTCCGAGATCTGGCCCTGTTGTGTGCTAAGCAGTTATGAGAGCTTGCGTGAATCGCTGAAGCTCTCTGAGCCTCAGTTTCCCCATCTGTAAAGCGATGGTCCCTACACCATCCCTCACGGGGCCGTCTGCGGCTCCCCCCGAGGTGCAGGGCTGGAAAGACCGCAGCAATGGTCTGCACACTGCCAGAGCTCAGAAAGGGGGTCTTCTGTCCCCACTTTAGCTTTGTGGGATCCACCATGCCACACCTCTCTTGCTGGGCCCGAGTCCTTGCCTGCTCTGGGGCAGTCCCACCAGCCTCGCCCCTGCTCCCGCCCAGCTAGGGCCACAGCGAGGGAGCAGCCCCAGACCCCTGGGTGCAGGTGAAGGCGTCCCTGGGCAGGACCGGGGTCTACAAGACCAGGTCCCCACTGGCCCTCTCAGGGGAAATGCGGGGAGCGGGACCCCGACACGTGCTGCCGGTCACGGAGAGTTTAAATACCGCAGACGCTTTCCCCAATCTCAGGAGGGAGCCCGTGTTACCCATCAGCCACCAGGGAAGTCTCCCCACAGTACAGTTGTGAATTAAACATGCAGCCTAATGAGTTGATTTTATTAGTTTGCAAACGCATTGAGAAGTCGTTATCAAAATAAACATCAATGCCTTTCACCCCTGCTGCAGGCTCCTTCAAGCAGGGAAGATAAACACAAGTGTCCACTCGCCCGGACGCGGCAGCAGGCGGCTGCGAGCTGGCCCGGGCGGGACCCCACCACCCATCGCGGGGCTCAGGCCCCGCTCTCCAGCCTGATTCCTGGAGCAGGGGTGCGGAGGCGAGCACGAGGCGGGGGGCCCAGAGGACGAGCCAGACGAATGATGAGAATCACCATACGCCAGGCTCTGTGCTATGTGTTCTCTTGGTCTTCCACTGACCCTGCGGGCTAGGAAGTGTTCTTCTAGAGGAAAACCATTCCGCAGATGGAAACACTGAGGCGCAGAGAGTCCTTCCTCCCGCTCAAGCTCGTGCCGGGGAGCAGGGGGTGCCAGCGGGCTGATGGTACCATCCTGGCTCCCGGGCTCTGCCTCTAGGGGGCCACCCCCCAGCCCCACTCAGTCCTGAGTGGGGCTCACACGGGGGTAGAAGAGACTTTAGATACCCAGGGGACCCTCCCGCCGAGTTAAGTGAGGGCTGGGCTAAAGACAGCAAGACCAGTTTTCCCTGAAAAAGATCTTCATAATCCTGTGGCTGGGGGGCGGGGGGGGGGGGGACAGGGAGGCGCCCGAGCTGACCTCTGGAGGAACCCACCCTCCCAGCCTGTCTCCCTGGAGACGCCAGCCAGTCTCCTGCTCACCTCCCCCTGGCCCTGGCCCCAGGCCCCTGGAGGGAGATGGTTCCAGGCTGGCGGAATTAGCGGCGAAGCCAGAGGGACAGGGACCGTATTGTCACGCTCTGCAGTCCGTGCTCTCTTTGGAAAGGATGTTCTAATCCCATTTCATCCGCTTTCCACGGCTGTCAGCTGTTTGCAGGCATGTGGGGGGCAGGTTTCTGAAATCGGAGCCATTGTGTGGCCCCACCCCCACCCGCCGGCCCCTCCCCCACTGGCATGTGCCTCCTTCATACATCATGCTGTCCTGGACCCTTTTGTTGGCTGGCCAACCCCCATCCAATGGCATCTTGGGCCTCGTCTCCCCCCCCCCCTCCGCCCACCAGCTGCCCCACCTTTCCTTCTATTTTGGGCCCACGGCAGGACAGGGCTGGGATGCATCAGCCAAGCCCCCTGAGACTAGGAGGAGGGGGGATCATGGGGAGGAAAGGCAGGAGCTGGGGGGTGGGGGGTGGAGAGGGTTTAGATTTCCCAGGAAAGGAATTAACTAGGTTTCAGCTACCTTCAGAAAGTGAGAGTAGGGAGGAGGGCTCTCCAAGAAGCAAAAGGACCTGTACTTTTTTTTTTTTTTAGTGTTTATTTTGAGAGAGAGTAGGGAAGGGGCTGAGGCGGCGGGGGGCGGGGAGGGGGCAGGGAGTGGGGAGTAAAGAATCCCAAGCAGGCTTTGCAAGATCAGCACAGAGCTTGATGTGGGCTCGAACTTACGAAACCATGAGTTCATGACCTGAGCCGAAATCAAGAGCCCGAAGCTTAACCGGGGTGCCCGGGACCTGTACTTCTGAACTAAATTTACTCTCCCTAGTGCAGCACAGAGACCCAGCCTTCTTAAACAAAAACAAAAGACAAACCACTGCCCCCACCCCCTTGGCACACAAGATGCAGAAAAGAAAGCCCAGTGCTCCCAGAAAGGCCTCCATGCCGGCCTCTGCTTCTCACCACCCTTCCCTCCCTCCCCTCCGCCCTGTGCTTTAACAATTCAGCCACTTGTAGGTTTGTAGCTTCCCAAGCCAGGGAGCCGCGGCCTCTCTAGCCTCCGGGGCATGTCCATCCGCCTTCCCCTGATGGCCTGGTTCCTATACAACCCGGCACAGGTATCATGTCTCCAAAGAGTGCTTTCCTTCCCCCAGGATGCACCACGGGTCCCACCTGTTTTCCTGAAGGACCCTCTTGTGCATCTTTCTAAGCACTTGAGTGAAATACCCTGTGGGATTTATCTGGGGTGTCCCTGGTCCCCAGCCCCCAAGACGAGACTATGAGTTGAGGCCAGACCAACTCAGGGACCACAAGACATGTGGTTGGTAGCATCTTGGAAAGACGGTTCACAGAGGCCACTCCTCGGCGGTTGAGTCCTGCCTGCCATGAGCGAGCGAGGCACTGGCCACCTCTGTCACTGCTATGACTCTTGTTCTCATTTCTATCTCTCCAGCTCCTGGAACTGTCCCTGGCACACACTGGGGTACATACTTGATAAACATAAAAACTGTTGACCCAATGGCGTGGGATTCTATTCAGAGCCTTTGAAAGATACGGCAAGAAGAAAGCCTTAAAAATCGCTGTGTAATGCTCTCAGTTGTAAAGCACAAATCTGAGGCCCCGGAAGGAAAGGAACTTGTCCAAGACCCTTGAGTTGGTCTCTCGCGGAGCTGAGCCTAGAGCCAGGCCCCCTGGCGTCCTGCTGGCGCCCGCTGCCCGGATGCCCTCCTCACCATAAGCCGGAGTCCACGCAGACCATATGCTCCACGGGGCAAAGTCTTTACGGGATTCTTTGTAGAACTCGGTCCTTTGTATAACGCTGAGGATGTTAGGGGGCAAGGCAGATCCAGTGTGTCTGTGCTACTCGCCGAAATGAGGGAAAACACACACTCCCCCCAAGGCTCTGTTCCCCTGTCAATGCCGCTCTGGCCGCCGCCCGTGACCCCAGGGCTCCATCAGTGGCTGTGGGGGTTGGTCTGGAATAAAGCCCCCAGCACCGCAGCTCAGGGATGCCTGAGGGTATCCCCGGGGGAGAGCTGGGGTAGTGGGCAAGGTGGTCAGGCCACCCTTCAGAAGCCACGTTTCTAAGCCACGGTCATGTGAAATAAGTAACGCACATACACACACAAACACACATGTGCATGCACATTCATGCACACACACATACACGGGCACACGTACGCATACACAAAAATGCACACACAGATATGCACACCCACATCTGTACACACACACTTCTTCCCTCCGCATCCCAGCCTGCAGATCTGCCCAGAGCAGGGGCACAGTCCAGCCTGTGGAAACAGCACCGCCTCTCTCCCGGAACGCTGGGAAAGGACCAGAAAGGCAGGCCACTTGGCTATTCCCCTGCAAAGTGACCCCCAGAACATTGCAAAACCCACACTCCGCTGCCCTGGGGCTTCTTAGCGCAGTTTCCCTTCCGCGTGTGGCCCCTGCTCTCCTGGGCTGGGCAGCCTCCAGGGTCCCCTGGTCCCCCGGGCACTCGGCTCTCTTGGGCCAGCTCGGGGCAGAGGCGGGGGGGGGGGGGGCGGGGTGGGTGCACGCACCCGCAGGCTCAGGAAGGAGAGAGCCAGCAGGAAAGAGGTTGGCCTTCGTGACTTCATTTCACTTGGGCAGGCTGACCAGTCGTCTCCAGGGCCACGACCTGTCATTTCTAGCGCTGAGCGTGTATTTGTCTTTGTTCTGGTTTGTTTGTTTTGTTCTCTAGGCTGAGTTACCACGCGGCAGTAGATTCTGTTTCTAGAGTAATGGAGTCTTAGTCGTGGGTGTTGTGTGCTGGGAAAAATTAACGTTCCACGATGGCATAAAAGAAGGAAGATAAGAAACTAACTAGCCTTGAAGTACAGCTACTTTTTTGCCGAAAAATCTGAGTCGCAAGGATACGGAGCCCCTTTCTTCCTCAAGCCAGTGCCTGAGAGACGGTGGGGTGCCGGCAGGGCAGTGTCCTCCCAGGACTCCCGAGGGACGGGATGGGGCACCCAGGGAAGAGCTCAGATTCCAGGGCTCAGGGTCAGCGGGGCCCCTTCTCAAGTGGGGACAGCTGAGAATGGAGGGGGCAGGTAGGGAGGGCAGAGAGGAGAGAAAGGGGGTTTTACGCAGACCCACCGGCACCGGGCACCCACTGACAGGCACAAATGCCAGTAGCCTGAGCAGCCTCGGGGGCGGGGATGGGCAAGACAGCTGGCCTCGCAGCCAGAGAAGGAGGTGGAGGGCTGCAGAAGGCTCAGAGGTGAATTTCAGGGACACAGGAGGGACCCAGTCGCCTTTCGGATTCTAGCCCTGGGAGCTGCTGGAGGGGCTTTTCTCTGGATGCCTCTGGCCACACTCCCTCTCTGGGGAGTTTTCGGGGGACCAGGATCGTCTGAACTCAGTCTTGCTCTGAGGCAAGTGGGTGAACCCCCGAGACCCCTGGGGTCCCTTCTGGCTCCTGGCTCTGATTTCGAAGTTCAGGCAAAGCCGGGAGGAAGGTCCCGGAGGATGCCATCTGGAGACCTCATCCATGTGGCTGCAGAGGGCTCCCCATAGCCAGCTTGCCCAGTCTCTGGAGGGTATGGAGCTTGGCGGGGGTCGCCTCAGCTATTTGCGCCGTTCTCCTGAATGATTTACCGTCCCTGGCAATGTAACTCCTTCTCCTGGTGAATTAACCGACTCTTCTGAAATCATAAATAATTAGTGAGCCCGTCCTCGATGCCACTTAACAGTTTGTGTTTTCAAAGCACTTTATGCCCATTAACTAAAGAATTCTTGATGCGTTTCCAGGAGTAAAGGAGAGGGAGCCTGAAAAGACCTCTGGAGGTCATCTCCTCCGTCCCCCTGCCTCTGGGCAGGACTGCATCAAAGAAATCAAACAGGCTAACCAACAACCCTGTTTGGAGAAACCATGCAGATCGAAATGCCTAAGACAAAACAGAACAAAGTCCTAACCAGGGCAAACTGCTCTCTGATGAGTTAACCACTAGACGGAGCCCAGCCCACCAAGAAGCCAGGGAGGCCCGTGGAATGTGGGGGGTCAGGGAGGGGAGCCCGCTAAGGCACAGAGCGGCGGTTAGCTTAATCCAAGGCAGAGCGGGGAGGTCTTGATTCAATAAGCAGGTTTCCTCACCTGCAAATAGGGAAAATGGTAATTTGCTAAGGAGACCTATTCATTAGCCTGCAAATGTACGCATTTCAGACACTTAGGTATGCCCCTCATAATTAGCCCCCCTACCTTTGCCCGGCCACATTTAAAGGTTTGCTTCTGGCTTGGGGTAGAAACGGCCACTCATGCCAACTTTGCTCTCCCGGTGGAAAGGGAGAGCTCGATGCGTCAGAGCAAGACCCTCCTGGGGGGCAGCAGGGAGCCAACCCTGGGGGCTGCAGTCAACCAGGAATCACGGAAGCATCGCTCCTTTGCCCTTGTTAGAATCACAGACACTTAATCTTCCAGCGAGGGGCTATTGAAAGCCCACTGTGTGCACAGCGCAGGGCTGAGAAAAGGGGGAGCCTTCGCTTTCGTCCTCTGAATGCAAAGGGTTATTTCGCTCCTGAACCGACAACCCACTTTGCGCCCAGGAACGGGGCCGTAGGTGTGTGATTCAGGAAAGCAGCCCCCCTCACCTCTACACTCACGTTGCAGGGGACACGGGCCAAGCGAGAAATCTTCTCCCGAGCCGGTGCCTTCCCCATTCTGTGTCACCTCTGCCATCGTCACCAAAAGCCAAGGAAACCAATGGGAGGAAAAAGGGACAGGTGAGTGGAGATTCTGCCTGCAGCACAGCTGAGTAAACCACGGCCAGAGCAACCATCCCACAGCTAACAACTATAAACCCTGGAAAGCATACGAAAAACCCCCAACTACCTGAAGGCGGGCCCTAGAGAGTGAGCCACAAGCAGGCAGATTCTGGAGAGGACGTGATATAAGCAA
This sequence comes from Lynx canadensis, assembly GCF_007474595.2. NCBI lineage: Eukaryota > Metazoa > Chordata > Mammalia > Carnivora > Felidae > Lynx > Lynx canadensis. The sequence goes on from NC_044316.2 coordinate 53,202,666, forward strand.
GAAGCATATGGCACAATGTGAGTTTCCTGTTTTTTTTATGGCTTTTAAGTTGACGACGAAGTCAGCCCTGCCCAGGGAGCTAAAGCCACCCTCAGAACAAAGCTACGGTAATCCAAATGGTGTGGTGCTGCCCTTAGGACAGGCACAGAGACCGATGGAAGTGAACCGAGAGGCAAGAATTAAACCCATACATCTATGGCCAATTGACAAGATAGCCAAGAACACTCAATGGGGAAAAACGTCTCTTTGACAAATGGTACCAAGACAACTGAATGTTCACAAGCAAAAGAATGAAGTTGAACTCCTACACCACACCACCTACCAAAATGAACACAAAATTTAAATATAAGAGCCTAAAATAGGGGCGCCTGGGTGGCTCCGTCGGTTAAGCATCTGACTTTGGCTCAGGTCATGATCTCGCAGTCTGTGGGTTTGAGCCCCGCATTGGGCTCTGTGCTGAAAGATCAGAGCCTGGAGCCTGTTTCAGATTCTGTGTCTCCCTCTCTCTCTGCCCCTCCCCCACTCACGCTCTGTCTCTCTCTGTCTCTCAAAAATAAATAAACATTAAAAAAATTTTTTTAAAAACAGCCTAAAATAGAAGACCTAAATGTAAGAGGCAAACCATAAAACTCTCAGGGAAAAACAGAGGGTTCCATCTTCATGACCTCGGATTTAGCAATGGATTCTTAGATATGACAACAAAAGGAAAAACTAGCTAGGTGGAACTTTATGAAAATGGAAAAACTTGTGCGCATCCAAGGATATTTTCAAGAAAACAGAAAGGTAATCGAACAGAAAGGGAGAACATATTTGCAAATCGGACTAGGGGCTGGTATGCAGAATATATAAAGAGCTCTTACAAGTCAACAATATGATTAAAAAAGACACAAAGGACTTGAAGAGTAATGCCTCCTGAGAAGACACAACACACTGGCTAACAAACACATAAAATGATGGTCAATATCATCAATCATCAGGAGAATGCAAATCAAAACCACAAAAAGGTGCCGCTTCACAAAGATAGCCATAATTAAACTAATTAATTAAACACATGAAACAAACAATTAAACAGACTATAACTGTCGGTAAGGAGGTGAAGAAATCGGAACCCCTGTCCACTGCTGCCGAGAATATAAAATGGCTCACTAACTGGAAAATAGTGTGTCGGTTACTTAAAAATTTAAACACAGAATTACCGTAGGAACTGGCAATTCCACCCCAGGTGATATATACCCAGGTGTATATCCAAAGGAGTTGAGAACAGATACCCAAACAGATCCAGGTACCCACACGGTCACAGCAGCCCTGTTCACAATTGTTAAAAGGTGGAAACAGCCCAAATGTCCATTAACAAATATCCACTGATAAACCCATGTGTATCCATGCAGTGGAATGTTACTCAGACATAAAAAGAAATGAAGTCTTAGCACATGCTACGATGTGCATGAACCTCAAAAACATTCTGCCCAGTGGAAGAAGCCAGACACAAAAGATCTATATCGTAGGACTCCGTGAGTACGAAATACCCAGAACAGGTAGACTTATAGACGCGGATTGCCGACTGATGATTGCCAGGGGCTGGGGGCGGGGGGGGAAATGAAGAGTAACCTCTCAACAGGTACGGGGTCTCCCTTGGGGCTGATGAAAATCTTTTGAAACTTAGAGGTGGTAGGTGCACAACATTGTGAATGTACTAAAAACGCCACTAAATTGTTCGCTTTAAAATGGTTAAGTTTAGGGGCGCCTGGGTGGCGCAGTCGGTTAAGCGTCCGACTTCAGCCAGGTCACGATCTCGCGGTCCGGGAGTTCGAGCCCCGCATCAGGCTCTGGGCTGATGGCTCAGAGCCTGGAGCCTGTTTCCAATTCTGTGTCTCCCTCTCTCTCTGCCCCTCCCCCGTTCATGCTCCGTCTCTCTCTGTCCCAAAAATAAATAAACGTTGAAAAAAAAAATAAAAAAAAATAAAATGGTTAAGTTTACATCGCGTCAACTCCACGGCAATTAAAAAGAAAAAACACCTCCAATAGAAGGCTCAGAGTCTTTTTGGCTTGAAGAATAGAGAATAAGGGCAACCACAGCCAATGGAAAGTGAGGGGTGAACCCTGGAAAGGAGACAGCCAAAGGAAGAACCCTCAGATTCCATGTGTAGACTCTGCCTAAATCTCTGGCGGAGATTTAGGGCCACGCATGCCCAGAGCAGACTGGGCATCTCTTGGGCCACGCATGCCCAGAGCAGACTGCAAGTCAGCCAGCTGAAGACTGAAGATACAAGAGCTGAATGGATATTTGAGCTACTGCCGAGAGAGACAGAGAGAGAGAGAGACAGACAGACAGACAGACAGAGATTGCTGTTTGAATCAACTAAGTTCATTCCCCCTAAGGCAAAAATCAATCAACATTCACCGAAGAAATATAACAGAATCCAGGTTCTCCATAACTCAACAATGACAATGCCTACCATACATTCCAAAATGACTATACACACAAAGAATCAGAAAAGCATGACCTCTTCTCAAGATACAAGATAATCAACAACAGAGACAGGCCCTGAAATGACCAGATGTTGCAATTAGCTGGCACTGGTTGTAATGCAGCTCCCGGAACTATTCTCAGTGAGATGCATGATAATATGCTCCCAATGAAAGAAAAGACTGTAAATCTTCAGAGAGCTGGAAAATAAGGTAGTATTGTTTATAGTATGTAAAGCCATATGGAAATCTTAGAACCAAAGAATAAAATCTATGAAAATTAAAAGTGGATGGGCTTAACAGCAGAATGGAGACAATAGAGGAAATAGACCTTAAAAACATACCTATAGGAATTATTCAACCTGAAGAACAGAGAGAAAAAAGATGGGAAAAACTGAACAGAGCCTCAAGGACGTGTGGGGTGATATCAACACATCTCACACAGTCCGCATCTTACTGAGGTCCCAGAAGGAAAGACAGAATAGGGCTGAACAAAAGTATTTGAAGAAATAGTGGCTGACGTCTCCCCAAATTTGGTGAAAGACATAAGTGTACAGATTCAAGAGGGTTCAGTGAACCCTAAGCAGGAGAAATACAAAGAAAATAAAACCACATCGTAGTCAAACTTCTGAAAACCAAAGATACAGGAGACAGAAGATTTCACGTCCCCTTCTCCGCTACGCCCATTGGTGTCTCCCAGCAATGGAACCAGGAGAAGGACTTGGCATGGCCCTGGAGGACCAAGCCACATGTCCTCTGGAGTCAGCCTCCCACTGCCCACATCCTGTACTGAGCAGGGCTGCTGTGTTCCAAGTTTCCAAACTTCAGAGGGTTTTTCCCACTCTCATTTCTGCTCAGCTGCGGCCAGTAAGTACTTTTCTCTCTGTGGGACAGAGAAGCCAACTCAACTACAGGGGAAAAAAGGCTTTTTATCCCTGGGGTGCCAAAAAGTCAGCAATACATTGGAAAGGGGACCCAGGACGCTCCCTCACGCCCCCATCGTCTCCATGTGCCTATTTAGGCCGATTCCTCCAGCCAGATGCAGAAGGGTCTATTCTTGTGGTTCCCTCTTGACCTGTCTGACCTCCGGGTTGTAGAAACTGGGGCTGTTTCTCTGGCTGGGACAAGTCTTCTTAGCTCAGGGAGAGAAGCAATAGTTCTGGGTCTTTCTCCTCTTTCCTCGAGTGGAGGGAGGCAGGGAGCCCTGTGACAGGTGCACAGGCTGAAATCTTGCCACTTCATCACCTGGTAGGGGGAAGTGACTTGCAAAGGACGCCTGGACAGAGTAGGGAGAGGTGATCCTTTCTTCCCGGGCCTCGCCCCCTCCCCCCATGGCACAAGGGCCCCAGGAGGACCAGCTTCTTCAGGGGAGCTCTTAGATCTAGGGTGGCCCAAGAGCACGGGCACCACTGTGCTTAGGCTGGCGCTGGTTCTGGCTCTCGGCTTTTGGGGCCCTGCACTCCAAAGTCCTCAGCTTGAAATTCAAGGGCCCTGACCATCTATCTGCTTCTTCCTTGTCATTCCTGGGAGAGGTAGCAGGGGCCGCCCCTCCACCTCCCGGGCCCTGCACTTGACTAATGGTGCCACCTCTATGCCTTTGCGCTCCAAGTGCCCTCTGCCTGGAGGTTATGCCCTCCTGAGGTTATGGCTCCACCTCCCAAGTAGCATGCATCTTTTTTTTTTAAGTTTTTATTTATTTTGAGAGAGAGAAAGAGAGACAGAGACAGAGACAGCAAGAGTGCACAAGTGGGTAGGGGCAGAGAAAGAGGGAGAATCCCAAGCAGGCTCCACACGGTCAGTGCAGAGCCCCACGCGGGGCTCGCTCAAACTCAGGAACCGTGAGATCATGACCTGAGCCGAAATCACGAGCTGGATGTTTAACCGACTGAGCCACCCAGGTGCCCTAGCATGCATCCCAGTTCAAATGCCCCATCTTCTGTAAACGCCTTCCTGGACTCCCCGAGGGGGGAAGGCATCTCTTTTCCGCTTGATTATTGCTTCCTATATCATTTTGATTTATTAAACAAACACTTACGTATTGTCAACTATATGCCAGGAGCTCTTCTGAGAGCTTTACAAAAAATAACTTATTGGGGTGCCTGGGTGGCTCAGTCAGTTTAGCATCCGACTTCGGCTCAGGTCATGATCTCACAGTTCGTGGGTTCGAGCCCTGCATCGGGCTCTGTGCTGACAGCTCGGAGCCTGGAGCCTGCTTTGGATTCTGTGTCTCCCTCTCTCTGCCCCTCCCCCACTTGTGTTCTGTCTGTCTGTCTCTCTCTCTCTCAAAAATAAATAATATGTAAAAAAAAAATTTAAAAAAAACTTGTTTCTTCCTCACAACAACCTCGAGAAGCAAGTACTGCCACCCCCAATTTACAGATCGGGAAACTGAGGCTCAGAGAGGCTAGGTTGCTTGCCTACAGCCAAGGAGGCAGTCTGGCCCGAAAGTCCTACCTCTTATCTACAACCTGAGTTCACCATGTGCGCGCTCTCTCTCTCTCTCTCTCTCTCTCTCTCTTTCTCTCTCGGGAAACTGCTGGAGGCCCCATCAATTAGTTGCCTAGAGGAATAGGGAACCCCAGCCCTCTGCCTGATGTCTAAAGCAGGACAGAGCAGGAAGGAGGGAGAGGGCCTCGCCACAGAGCTTGAGAGGGAGGAGGGACCGGGGACATAAGACAACACCCTCACCCGGTTCCATTCCCTCTCTGCTCTGTAAAAGCAGGGATGAGTGGAAAGGGCTTCGCAGGGTCAACTCTGCCGCCCCCCACCTCCTCCCAGACCCTGGTGCTCTCAGCTTCCACATGCCTATGGGTCAGGCGGGGCCGCTCTCTGCTTTTCTGTGATGTTTAATGAATCCATGCCGTGGAGGGAATTGCCCGTAAATAAGAGATGAGCTCTCAAAGGAGGGCTCCTGCACTCATCCCCCGGCGGATTTTCAGTTTTGTTTACTTAAGGGGGTGATTCCAGGCTCTCCTTCCTGTATTAGAGACAGCACACAGACCAGCTCAGGCCGCAGATGCTTCCCAGTCCTGTCTGCACAAGGGGCTGGGGCTCAGAGGACATCTGCCCTCTGAGCACAGACCACTGGGATTTGAAAGTGACCAGCGGCTTCTCCATACCTGCACCACGAAAGCTGAGAGAACCAACAGCACATATTTTAGGAGCACCTCCCGCCTCCTTAGGAGGGATTCTGATCCGTCAGCTCTGGGACAGGGCCTGTGAGTCTCCATTTCTAACAAATTCCGAGCGGCGGAAGGTCCCCTCTCAGCCACGCCAAGCACAGGTGCTTCCAAAAGCCCTGAATGAACCTGGCTTCCCCTGGGGAAGACACAACCCTAACAGTGGTGGTGGTGGTGGTAATGCTGTTAAGAGTCACCAGTATTTACTGAGCACCTACTACGTGCCAGGTGCTCCAGGCCACTGGCGACCACCGGAGGAGAGTCTATCCAGCGTGGCAGAAGGATCTGCCTGATGTCCGTCAAAGAGTCCACAGGGAAGGTGGAACGTGGGCCTGAGAGGATGGATAGCTTCTGAACAGTATGTATGGCTGCCCCATTGTCCAGATGGGGTAACTGAGGCTGGCAATGCTTTGATAGCTCACTGAGGTCCTATAGCCAGCCAGCAAGCAGGGCCAGGATTCTAACCCACGTGTGCTCCAGCCTCTGGAGACTGTGGCATTTTGTACGTGGCTTCTCTGGGATCAGGAGACAGACAAACAGTGCATACCAGGCAGGACCGGACAAGCAGGCCCCAGAGATACGGGGCTGAGTTCCAGACCCCTCCCCTCCATCCTCCTGCGTGCCCGTGACGATGGAGACAATCTCCCAGACAGAGCTGGCCAACTTCACAGAGGAGTCTCTGTGCTTGCTCACCGTTCTGCCTCACCCTGTCTCACCCCCAGGGCCTGAGACAAGAGAGCCCCAGCGTCTTTGGCCCAAGGAGAGGTACTGGGGGCCCAGGGAAGCCCACAGGAGGGAAAAAGGACCCTAGGTGGCTGGACTCTGCTGTTAACAGACAGGAAAACAGATCCAGGAGACGGGGGGCGGGGGAGGGGGAGTCCCTGAAGGGTCTCACGGGTGGGCAGGGCCGCCTTCCCAGTGAGTGACCCACGCTTAGAGGGTCACACCCTCCCCTGCCCCCGCTGGATGTCCTGCTGTCACCATCTTGGAAGTCTTCATTTATTAACAAGTGGCCCGCACTTTCATTTTGCACAGGGCTCCACAAATTGCATTACTGGTCCTGCCACTGGGTTAGAGATGGCACCCCGGCTGGGCCCTATTTCTGAGACGCCCCTCTGGTGTGGCAACTGTGCGGCCCTGGGCTAGAGAGGGCTGCCTGGGGGAGGGCAGGCCAGAGCCCGAGGGCCTGGAACACGCACGCACGGAAGTCTCCAGAAAGGCAGGGCCTTCTGCGGGCGGAGTAAGTTAACACCCCAGAACGGTGCCTGAGGGGGGCCTAGGATAGCTTCCATGTCCTCCCTGCCTGTGGTGACAGACTAACGGGTTGGCCGGGGCTTGGGGACAGGAGGAGAGAGGCCAGCTGTCTTCAGGGCCTTGGCCTCTCCAAGGAAACCACCGCCAACAGCGCCCAAAGCCTGAGGGCTGGGCGGATGCACGGTGCTCAGCCGTGCCAGGCTGTCGCAGGGTCTCCATGTAATTAGAGCCGAGCCCTTTGCTTGGCTTTTGGGCTTGGCCAAAGAAGAGAAGAGCCAAGCAGAGTTGATTCAGAAGCCCTGGCCTGGCCCGGAAGTCCCAGCTCAGAGGGGAGGCCTGGTGAGGAGCCAAAGCCAGACATTCATTCCTCTGGGGCCACTGTCCCCCAGGAGACAGGTGCTGGCATGAGGCAGAGCTGAGGCAGGAATGTGGAGCCTGGGGCAGGACGGGGAGAGAGGCTTCCTTAGGCCCAGCACATTCCAGGAAGACAGTGCTGGGGGAGGGGACAGTACTGGGGAGTGTCGGGGGCACACCCAGGGGTCACTGCTCTACGGTGGGTCCCAGGGCGGGGGACGGAAGGGCAGTGTCCAGTCTACCGGGGTGACCCCTTAACCCTCAATCTTTCTCTGTCTTGCCCTTCCTGGGCCCAACCGACAAGTGTCGGTGCTGGCTGGAGGCCAGGGACCTCCAAGAAATCTCTGTGACATTGGGCATTTTTCTGAATCAACTCTACCGGCCCGTTCTGTGGTCGAGAAGATGGTCGAATCCAGATCCGTGTGGGGGAAACACATGTGTTCATAAACGCGGGACCCTCCGAACGGAGCCTGGCAAGGGCTTAGCGCTATGTAAACGGTGGCTCTGACCCAGTCTCTGGATTCCAAATGCATCCTACTGCAGATTAAATGGCAGTATCTTTTCTTTCTTAATGACACATAAAATAATGATGTGTCTTGTAATTGATGTCTGAAGGTCAATCAAATACGGGACAATGATGACAATGAGCGTACATATGGGACTGGATCACTTTCATCGACACCTTCCATGTGGGTGGAGTCCTAGGACGCTCTTGACGTCCTGTTCCGTGTGGAAAAGTCATGGAGAACTGCGGATGCCAGACAGGGCAAGCACCTGAGGTCCCTGGGGGGGGGGGGGATTGCTGCGGGGGAGACGAACACAAGGTCACGGGCAGAGCTGTGACAGGCTGGCAGTCTCTGGTAGATGGGCCAGGAGCACGGTGTGGGGTGCAGGGGATCCAGCAGGAGCCCCTGTGACTCACAGTGATATTCCACGTACTGGGCTCTGTGTTAGGGCTGCGCCCACATATTATCTCAGACAAGCCTCCCAATCACCCCATGAGCGTGAGGGAGTTTGTCCGTCTTAAATCCACACTTTAATGGAAGAGGAAACCGAGGCTCAGAAAAGCAAAGTCATCTGGCCAAGTTCATTTAGCCCGTAAGTGGCCAAACTAGGCCAAATTATGGGCCAGCTGTGGAAATGGGGCCAGGCTGTTCTATTCATCAGCAGTTAGAGGGCAAGCAGGAGAAAACAGAGAAGGCCTTCGCAGACGGGACCTCGGCCTCCCAGCACAGCCGGGTGGGTGAGAACTTGGGCTCTGGGTCTGCCCGGGCCTGTTCCTAAGGCCACCCCTTACAAGCTATTCAACTCTGGGCAAGCTGCTCGAGTTCTCTGGGTCTATTTCCTAATCCACACGAGGGGGAAGGTATGCTTCCTCAAAGGCCGTTGAGAGGACCAGACAATCTGTGTAAAGCATTTGGAAGGACATCTGGCTCACCAGGAGCTCGCACTATTCCCTGAGTCTGGTGACTCCAGAAGCTGATTGTCCAGAGTTGAGCCGCAGGCTCCCCCGACCCCATGCGTGACCTCAACCGTCTCGGGCTAGAAGCTGGGGAAGCAGAGGGGGACCCAGGGGTGTGCCAGGGAGCTTGGTCCCTAAACTGGCAACCGGCTGCCGCTGTGAAGAAAGGAGAGTAAGGGGTCTGGCTGCGGCCATCTGTGCCTCGTCCCTGAGTCCCCATCCCGCAAAGGGCTAGTGAACCCCCCCCCCCCCACTCCAGAGACTCTGGGGCGGGCGGAGGAAAGGTAAGCAGGTGGCCCCTCTTCCAAATCCACAGTCCAGTGGCTGACTCTTGATCCACCCTCCCTCCCCCAGCAAAGGCCGTGGCTGCCCTGGGGACATCTGCCCCCAGACCCCCAGCGCCCCAGCTCACAGCTTCCCTGGCTCCTGGGAGCACAGCCCTCGCAGCTCCCAATTTAGCTGATGTGACCATCCCGTAGCTCCGATGGAACTGGAAAGAAGGTTCAGAGAATCACAGCCCTGCCAGAGGCCGGCTTGCAGCACCGGTGAAAACCAAAGGGCCACCACACGTAGATGGAGCCCGCAAAGGGGGCAGGAAACCCCGAGCTCCCAAGCTCTGCGGCTTGGGACACCTCACTGGGCTCTCCTGGTCCCACGTCCTCCTCTGTATAATGAGGAGCCCTTTATAATCTGACCTTAGTGGTTCTCTGAGTTGCCCTATGGTTGTAGCTCACCTACTGCCCCTAAGGGAGCTCCAGGACCCAGGGCCCGAGGAAGCATATGGGGCAGGAAGGCCACAAGCCCCAAATGCATGCGACCATCCCCCACGTGGACAGGAGGCACAGTCACTGTGCTTTGGACTGCTGCTCTCCTCCCGAAGCTCACATAGTTTCTACAGGACGTCTGATGCCAAAGATGTGTGTGCCCTGAACATAAGCACCGTCTGGGCTGGGGCCACGTGTGAGGAGGCCTTTCGAGAACGAGGCCAACACAGCCTGACCTCAGTGTCAGCCACCACCAAGGTGTGCATTTGCTGCCTGGGAGCCGCTTAACAACTGAAAGGATAAAAATGAAGGCTCCTCGGAGGCTCTAGTCAGTGCAAGGGGTCAAGAGCGAGAAAGGAAAGAAATCCAGATTGGAAAAGAAGTTAAACCGTCTGCATTCGGAGAAAACCCGATCACCTATGTAGAAAATCCAATGGAGCCTACAAAGAAGTTACTAGAACTAATCATTCAGTCGAACCATGTCACGGAGTCCCAGATCAACACGTCAAAATCAACCGCATTTCTATATCCTGGAGACAAACAGCTCCTAGTCGACATAAAAAGCATTTACAATTGCGTCAAAAATATGAAATATTTAAGGGTAAATGTGCAACGCCTGTACTCCAAAATTCACAAAACGGTGCTCGGAGAAACCGAAGAGCTAAAGAACAGAGTGGAATCCCACGTTCGTGGGCCCGAAGATTCGACGTGGGTCCTTCACGCTGACCTATTTTATCAATGCGGTTCTGGTCAGAAATCCCAGCGGGTTTTTGGGGGGAAAATCCGATTCTAAAATGCATATGGAAATGTAAACTAATTCTTTTTTAATTTTATTTTGTTTATTTTGAGAGAGAAAGAGAAAGCACAAGTGGGGGAGGAGCAGAGAGAGCAGGAGAAAGGAGAATCCCAAGCAGGCTCTGCACGTGTCAGTGCAGAGCCTGAAGTGGGGCTCGAACCCATGAACTGTGAGAGCATGACCTGATCCAAAGTCAGACGCTTAACCAAATGAGCCACCCAGGCGCCCCAGTGGAAGTGTAAACCGATTCTAAAGACAGACAGGCTGGTTCTAAAATTCATATGGAAACGTAAAGGATCTAGAAGACCCAAAACAATTTTGAAACGGAACAAAGTCAGAGAACTGACATTACTTTGTTTCAAGCTAGACTCATCGTAAAGCGACAGCAAGCGCGAGAGTGTGCTACTCGTATAAAGACAAATAGAGAAATGAACCAGGATACGGTGTCCAGAAATAGATCTGCACGGATACGGACTACTGATTTTCAACAAAGGTGTGGAGGTAATTCAGTGCTGAACGGAAAGTTTAAAACAAGCAAAAAAAAAAAAAAAAAAAAAAAAAAGACTGCCACAATGAGATATACATTTGGGGGAAAGAAAGATCTAGGCAGAGAGGGATTACTAAGGGCACAAGGAAACTTTGGGTGGTGATACATATGTCTGTTATCTTGATTTTTGTGGTGATTTTACAGGTTACACTTGTGTCAAAATGATTAATTTATACTCTTTTTCCTTTTTTAAGAGAGAGAGAGCACACTGGGGAGGGGCAGAAGGAGACGGAGAGAATCTTTTTTGTTTCAATGTTTATTTTGAGAGAGAGAGAGAGCAAGTGAGGGAGGGGCAGAGAGAAACACACACAGGTTCCGAAGCAGGCTCCCAGGCTCTGAGTTGTCAGCACAGAGCCTGATGCGGGGCTCGAACTTGTGAACCGCAAGATCACGTCCTGAGCTGAAGTCGGATGCTTAACCAACTGAGCCACCCACTCCTGGAAGAGAGAGAATCTTAAGCAGGTTCCACACCCAGCATGGAGCCCAACTCGAGGCTCGGTCTCATGAGCATGAGATCAAGAGTCGGTGGCTTAACCAACTAAGCCACCCAGGTGCCCCAAGTTATACTCTTTAAATAGGTACAACTTATTACGGCAAAGCAAAAACAAAGCCTCCAGGATTCCCCAAGGAAGATGGGGGCTCCTCCTACCCCACAAGACCTAGGCTTCAAGATCACCTCCTCTGGGGCAGCATTCTCAGGTCTCCCCGCCAGACGCCCAATCACCCGATTCCACCTGTACTTAGCGCCTGGCACACTTGTCCTATATTCGCGGCCACGTGCTTCATGCCCTCTTTTGCCCGTGAACAGTTTGAGAGCAGGGACCTGACTTGGCCTTTGCTGGATCCCAGGCACTGTGCCTGGGGCACCATAGGTGCTTAGAAAATGCTTGATGAGCCAACAGAGGTTCGAGGCTTTTGTCATCCATCCACGCACCGGGTTACTTTGAGCTTCTAGCAAAAGCTGCTTCAGCCAGTGATGACTTCACGGCCCGCCCTTCCTCCCCCAGGCAGGAGGCCTCTGGGCTGGCTTTTTGCTTTCTTTACGGACGGGCATTGAGAGCGAGAGCTTCTGGTGGTGAGGAAGTTAGAAGGGAAGGAGCGGTGGTCTGCCCCTCTCGCACACAAGGCCTGCAGCGGCCTCAGGGAGGTCCTCCGCCTCCACGGGAGGGACTCAGCACAGCCACCACCATGGCAACCGGACTTCTCCAACCTCTAGGCTGGACCTCCTCCAAGTGCGGCCCCTGGACCAGCGGCATCACCTGGAAGCTGGTCAGAAATGCCAGCCCCTGGCCCCCACCCCAGAAGCTCTGGGGGTGGAGCCTGGGAATGTGCTTTCGGGCAAGCCCTGCACGGGAACTGAATGCAGGCTCCGACGTGAGCCCCGCTGCTCCGGCCCACCCTCTCACCTCCATCACAAGGCAGGCTACACCAGAGCTCCAAGAATGTGCTCCTGGGGCTCCAGATGTGAGGGTGCCCCTCACTCCTTTGGCCTTCCCTCGATCCTCGGGTGCCCCGAGGCCTGGCCCTAAATGCGGCCGCCGCCTTCCCCCATCTGCGTGCCCGCGTCTCAGAGGCACGTCTTTGCTTCAGCTCTGACACCGAGCCTGGGCTCAGAGGGTTGGGGCCCTGAGCTCTTCCCTGGCAGAGGTACAAGAGTAGCTGGAGTTGGGGGCCTGCTCCCTGCACCCTGGGGCTGGACATTCCAAGTTCCTGGACAGACAATAAGTCCTAACATTCCAGGCGAGGTGGCAGGCAAGGGGCGCGGACAATGGGTCTTGTGTTTCTCCCCACGCCTTCCTGCGGGTGTGCTCACCCCGGGCTCTGCGGAAGGCTGAGCCATCAAAAGCACAGTGGTCCACTCGGCTGGCCCTGCTTCCCTCTCTCCGCCCAAGGCCCGGGCTGAGGCTGGGGGCCCCCCGTCACACCCAGCTCGCTCCCTGGGGCCGAACAATGTTCCTTTTTCCTGGAGGTCTCTAGCACCTTCTAGGTTCTTCATCCATCAAGGCCTTAGGAGAAAGGGGTTAAATGCCAACGCCTCTCTTCTTCCCACCTGGGCCCTGGCTGCTGTCCTCCTGGGGCAAGGGACAGCAAGCAGTGGACACAGCTCTCCAGCCACCCGGAGCCATAGCCAGAAGCATCTCCCCTTGCCCTGGCTGACTTCTGTTCATTAATGCAATCACATCAACACTGACAGCAGCCTATTTATTACTGCCCCGACGACAACCATTTTTCACCCAGTGATGCACAGCCCCATAATGAGCTTGGGCCAGAGCTAACGAGGAAGTCCTCTCGACCCTCCCTGGCAGCTTCAGGCCTCACGATGGCCTGCCTCCGACCCACCGCCTGCCTGCATTTGCTCTGCCGGGGCGGGGAAAAGGGGTCCCAATGGGAAGGTCAAGGGCCGCTGGGCTGAGCCAGCCAAAGCTGCGTGAGGCCAATAAGCATGCTGTCCATGGGGAGAAGGCTTCAAGGTTGACTGAGCAAGAAGGCCGGAGTGCTGGGCACGGTCTCAGGGCAGCAACACGTCCCCCATTCTAGGTGCCAAGTCCTTGGGCCAGGGCAGCGAGAGATATAAACAGTGATGGAGACAGCTGGCCGCCTGATGGAGCCTGGGAGTGCACGGATGCTTTCAGCTTCAAGAGAAATCTCGAGGAAGGGACTGAATCGGACTGGGAACACTTAGTGAGTGCTGGCTGGGCCACGGCAGGACACCAGCTCCAGTAAGACCCTGCTTTGCCAGGGGATGGCGTCCAGGAACCTCAGCTCTTCTGGAAGGCACCCGCATCTCCACGGGAAAGACCCCTGTGCAGTGGACATAACTTATCACAGAGGCCAACGCCTCTCACTAAGGTGACCCTCCGCGCCCTCACTCAGTGCCCTGCCCCCACAGCGTCGCCGCTGGGCTGGGTGGCTTGCAATGAAAAGGGGGCTCGGGGGACAGCCCAGGGAGAGGCCGGGAGCCAGACCCCTGAGTCCTGAATGGTATGGAGCAGACAGCCGGAAGGTGAGGGAGGACCCAGAAAACTCTGACCACCCAAGTGTCAGGATCACCTAGCGAGGGGCTGACAGCCTCACATTCCCACCACCCATGCCACCACCACCACCACGGTGGACCGTTATGCTGGCCCGGGCTTGATTATGTTTGGGGCCCTGCTTCCTCAGGGGGAACTATACGTCTACAAAACATTACAGAAACTTTTAACTATAAATGGCTGAAATATGTCAAGCATCTTGGAATCCTACAGATGATGTGACCCAAGAGATCACTGGATTCAAATTCTTCAAAACCAAGTTTTGACATCTATCCCAGGGGGTCCAGGAAGCCACGGGCAGACATACCACACCTCCTTTAGCAGCATCCGTTGGCTTTAAAATACCCTTTGTGTGTTAAAATAGAATTCAGATAGGCTATGGAATAGAATGCAAATGTTTGTATATTGAAAACAGAACCTATAAAGGAGGAAAAGGTCACGGGGCTAGCGGGCAGCCTCAGGCTCACGGCCAGCTCCCCCGGGGCCTGTGTCTATCCTCCTCCACCACAGAAGTCCATCACCCTACAGCTCGGAAACGCAGTGTTTATGGCCCCCCGTTCCCCAGTGAGGACACGGAGGCCCAAAGGGACCCAGTGAGGACGGGTCTCGGGATCCGAGGCCCACACGGCCTCGCGTCTGTTACCCTCCCCCTGATGGTACCATTACCCGCAGCGCCCTTCTTCAAAGGGTTAAGTTCATTAATTGGGAACGATAATTTATGTCTAATGCCTCTACCCTTGCTGATGAAGGTTATTATCTAAATTCAAGGAGTTTATAATTAAAGAAATCAGTCACACGCACATTAAAAGATAATTCAGAATCAACAAGGCCAAAGTGCCAAATGAGACATCTAGACCGTCGGCATCCTGAGAGCACAGAGGCATCTGGGGGGATGTGTTCTAGCTGGCGCACCTTGGGGGAGAACGAGGGGTGCAGGGTGAGGGAGAGGGGAGGGGGCCGAGGGGTTCCGGGGGGTGCGGCAGCTGAGCACGTGGAGGGCCATGGCAGGGAAGGGGAGGGGAGGTTGCAGCCACACGGAGGGCCAGACCGTGGGGGGCTCGGCACTGAGACCAAAAGCAGTAGCAAAGCCCCTGGAGTGAAGGCCGGTAAGTAGGGTCTGACCTGACAGGCCTCAGCGTTTAGATATTATCACCAAGACCCCGTGAGAGAGCAGATGCGGTCTCAAGGGAGGGGTCTGACTTCCCTTACAGAGAGGACAGGCCACCCCCGGCCGCACCCCGTGCCCCACCCTTTTCACCCAGCCAAGCTGGGGCAAAGTTTGTGGTCAAGCCAAGCAGTACGGTGAGTTGCTCCTGACCAGACCAAAAGCGATGGCCTGGGAAGCAGGTGACCTGTGTTCATCGTCGTTCACCGTCACTTTCTTACACATCGAGTGACCTTAGCAAGTGTCCGAAGTTCAATGCAATCGATGTTAATAATGTGAACACTTTCTGCCCAAACTCCTTCGAAGGTTGGGATGAAGAAAAAAGAATGAGTTTGGCTGTGAAAGCTACACACAGAAATTTGAGGTTTTATGAAAGGATCCAATAAACACATTCACCTTAAGGCCTGAACAGCTAATAACCCCTTAATATGTGGGTTCTCTGCGGTGTATTTGCATTTTAAGTTGGAGCCAGAGAATGTCTTAACCGAATGAATAAGCCCGTAATAGCATACGTTTAGATGCCACTGGCTGGTCTGTGAGGGATAAAGGCAGCAGAGGCATTTCAGGACATGACGCATGTCCAATTGCAGGCCCACAGCTGACCCTGCTTCCCCAACACCAAAATGGTGACAAAAATGACAATGACAAGCACTTATACAGCATTCACTATACACTGACTGCTGTCTGAGAACTCAGCAGATCTTATTAAACCGTGTCATGACCCCATGAGGTAAGGACTCCTGTTATCCCCGCTTTGCCGATGAAGAAACCGAGGCACAGATGGGCTCTGCAACTGATTCATCCAGGGTTACCCAGACAGTAAATGACAAGTAGGATTTGAACCCAGGGAGTCATCCACATTTCAAGCTCCTCAGAGGCCTGTGCTGTCCCACTGGGACCCTCTGACGGCACATTCTGGATTGGCTCTCACGGCCCAAAGCAAGAAATGGGGCATCTGTAGCAGATCCATAACTGACTCCTACCATGTGGCGACAACCCAAGCGTCCAGGTGCCCAGCCATATCTCTGACCATTCCTCAGATTCTGAGCCACACAAGTGCCTCCGTCACCTGCACCTTTCCAAGACCAGGTGCCCCTTGGCAGCAGGGGCTGGGGTTCCAGGGTCCTGGCTCCAGCAGGCCCTTGAGAGTCCCTCATGGCTACCCCAGAAGCTGAATTCCCTCAATGGGCCACATGATGGCTAATAACGTTTCCTCCCCTTAGGATTATCATATCATCAAAATTTCATCACTGCTCTAGGTCACTAATAGCTTCCTGCAGGGCATCAAACTTTAATTGCCTCTTCCCTGCCCCATTCAGTTTAAAAGACTCTTGTGCGGCTTGGTCACTGGCACCCAGTCATGAGTGCCCCAAGTGACCTTAAGGAGACTCACCAAACATCTCTGGGTCCCCTGGGAGGGGACAGGGGAGAGACAGAGAGGCACAGGGGGGTTCGCATCCTGATCTCTCATATCCTGCCAACCTGAGGCCCAGTGAGGACGCAGCTAGGATACAGCAAGAGCCAGGGGGGATCAGGAGGAGGAGGAGAAGTTCCAAAGGCTATTTTTGTTTTAGTTTACTTATTTATTTTTGAGAGACAGAGAGAGGGGGCAGGGGAGGGGCAGTGAGAGAGGGAGAGAGAGAATCCGTGCTGACAGCACGGAGCCT
Organism: Lynx canadensis; assembly: GCF_007474595.2. Classification (NCBI taxonomy): domain Eukaryota; kingdom Metazoa; phylum Chordata; class Mammalia; order Carnivora; family Felidae; genus Lynx; species Lynx canadensis. The sequence goes on from NC_044316.2 coordinate 53,219,352, forward strand.
GACACGGGGCTCGAACTCAGGAACCGTGAGATCATGACCTGAGCTGAAATCAAGAGTCAGACACCTAACCGACTGAGCCACCCAGGGGTCCTTCCCAGGGCTATTTTCTCAAACTCTACCGCGTCCCCTGGGCCAGCCCTGGTCTTCTGCCAGCACAACTGAATGGGCATCTCATCGGCAAATGGTCGTGTCTCTCAGGGAAAGTACCAGTGAAGGATGCCATGGAGGCAAGGGCAGCCTGGGGGAATGGGAAGATGACAGGCACTGGGGTCACAGAGCCCTAGGTTCAAATCCTGACTTCCTAGCTACACAGTATTGGGGAGTTAATCTCTGTGAGCCTCAGTTTACCCGCATGATGGCGTCAAGCGAGGGCAGAGGTAACGGTGACACTTCCCCTAACGCTGTCTAATACCTAGAACTGCACACCAAATATGACTGTGCCTCCTCCCTGGTGATCCTAGGACGGGGAGAAAAGACCAGAGCGTTCAAAACTGGGGGAGAAACACAAGCCGAAAAAGAAGATGCGGGTAGAGATCCCCAGGGGGAAATCCGAGAACTCCGTGCCACCTGAGATCCCATCTCGAGACCAGGTGGAAGGGCCAACGCAGAGGCACAGCTGGCTGCGTGAGCCGGCTGAGCCCCTGCCACAGGCCAGGCTCCATGGAGGGCTCCGCTCGCCTCAGGTCCTGCGCTCCCCGCCAGGCTCCTCCCCTGGCACGACTGATGTACCAGAAAAACGGGGATGGGATGTAAGCGACCAAATCCAAAGTGGCCCGGGGGTAGCGCAAAGCGATGGAGCCTGCACCCAGGTCGCCCCAATTCCAAGGCAAGGACCGCCGCGATGCAGGACCCTTCTCAACAGCTCAAGGAAAAAAAACCCAAACCGGGGAAGTAATCGCACCAGACTGGGGCTAATTTGGGGATGCTTTCCAGATGGCCCCGGCAGGAGTAAAGTAATTCTGTATGCAGTGCCCTTCTGGAGACCACAGAGTCCTCTCTGCGGTTATGGAGGAACGCTGGACATCACCAGTGCGCCTCTCTTTTCCCAGCAAGAAGAAGGAAGCCTGCGCTTCCCACCCCCTTGCCACTGGGCGGGACCACGTGATCAGTTCCGGCCAATGGGCTGCAAGGGGAAGCGAGCTGGGCTATAGCATTTAATTGCGGATGCCACGACTTTCTCTCTTATGTATTTCAAAGGGGGCCTCCAAGCACGGATGGGCCTTACTCCCCAAACCCCCTAGGTGTCCTCCCAATTTCATACAGGTGCAGTTCAGCTAGTAGGCACTCAAGAAGAACCCAAGGGTCACGCAATCCAGAGGCTGGACTGCCAGAAGCAGCTGTAGGGCCAGAGGCGGGAAGAGCTGGGAGTGAAGGTGAGAGAGTCTGAGCAGGGGTTCTGGGCTCAACAGCAACACTACCCCGTTCTGCGTAAGCCTGGGCGGGAATCTCTGGAGGACAGGGCTCCCATCCTTGGGGTGACTGGCTCAGCGTAACGAGGGCTTCACGGCAGGTGGCTTATGTGATGTACCGAGGAGCCCATCAGAGTGGGTGCCTGGTCAGAGAGGAAGCTGGAGAAGGAGGGACAGGCCGATGACAAAAGATTCCTTAGCTAAGGGTCCATTCATTCATTCATTCATTCATTCTTCATTTGCTCATTCATATTCCTCGACCTCATTCTCCATGGTAGGAGAATGTGCCTAAAGTGCCTAAAGTGACTTCCCTGCCCGAAGTGACCAGGGATACAGCAGTGGATAAAATAAAGCCCCCACCCCCACAAGAGGCCAACAATAAATAGAGACGTCAATATATGCCAGGTGAAGCTGAGTGCCACGGAGAAGGTAAAGCAGGGGAAGAAGTTCATTCTTGGAGGTGACATGTTTTCAGGGGCTTAGGGACAGATGAGGGACACTAGGGGAAAGTCTTGAAGGAAACAAGGAGTCAGCCTTGCAGACATCTGGGAGGACTGGGCATGACCGCAGGGACAGCAGGACCTTCCGATGCCAGGTGGGAGTCCAGGGACAGACCGGGCAGTTCCAGGAACAGGGAGGTGGTCAGTGCGGTGGGCAGAGTGGGTGGAGATGTTGGAGAGGAGGCAGGAGGCAGGAGGTGTGGGCTGTGACATCCTCCCAGCCTTGTGGCCAGTGCGTTATAAGCACTTATCAGTTACTCGGAGCAGTTTACGGTGATTAGGATCATCTCATTTAACATCCAAAAACAAAAAAACAAACAAAAGACCCCCCTACGAGGCAGCCATAGTGATCTTTAACATTTACAGATGAGAAGAGTCTCAGCTCTCGGTCATTCAGTGGTGGAGGTAGAGGCCGGGAGCCCTGCCCCATGTCGGTGCCCAAACCTGGAGAGGGGCCTCCGCAGGGCTCCCTGGGCTCAGGGAAGGGCTTTCCGGACCAGACACCTGGCTGGGGAGACCGATGAGACCAGCTGTGCAACCCACCCCCACCCCCCACATCAGGACCCTGAGCAGCCCCGGGTGGCCCCTTGCTGGACACTGACACTGCTCCCTGGCCCTGCCCTCTGCCCAGCGTGTGGACAGCAGAGGGGGCGGCCACGAGGAGCAACCAGGATGTCTCAACATCCGGTTTGTTTTCTTTTCCATTACAGGCAGTGAGGCTGCTGCCGGCAGTCACTCCTGGCCCATTTGTTGCTATTGGCATCCCAAAGCCCTGAATTATGATGACTAATTCCCACCGCTTTAGGCAGCTCGAGGTCCGTCTGTGGCAGTGTGCTCCAGGGGGAGCCAGGGTGGAAAAGCCGCAGGCAGCACTGTAACACCCAACATCAATTCCAGCTCAGTCTCCTGACTCCCCGAGGCGCGAGGAGTCAGAAGGATCGGGGAGGAGGTGTTCCAGCCAATCACACGACTTCTTCAACCACAGCCAAATCCCAGGATAACCAGCCACGGGGACACTGTCTTACAACCTGCTTGTTTCGTAAGATAGTGAGTCCCCCATCACCAGGGGTATACAAGCAGACACCAGATGGCCACTTGTCCCAGACTTATGGGCAAAGAACAACGCTGGATGGCTTTTTGTTTCTTTCAAGTCCAACGTCCTTTCATTCTAGTCCTCAGGACAGACAACAAGTTCATTCTCCCTTACCGCTTAACTTACAGCCCAACTGTGTCCTGTGGTACAAAGTCAAATGCATACCAATATGCAGTTTAACACATCATTGTAAAGTCGGCCGTTCAGGCACTGTTTAAACAGAGAACTGCTGTAAAGCATTTGGCCTCTTTCCCAGCCTCCCTTCCCTGATGGAACCAGGTTCCTGGCCCCTACTCTGGCCTTCCAGTAGAGGACATAAGGGAGAGAGCGGTCGATAACTATTTGCCGAACACACGCACGAAAGGAAGGGTTTCTGAGGCAGGTGTCGGGCTGCCAGCATGATTCAGCCTCTGGGTAGGGGTCCCGAGCTGCTCTTCCCACGCAGGGGCGAAACCCTGCAGCCGGTAGAAACACCAAACTGTGTCACCCATCTGGCCACAGCCAGAATGTTCCAGACTCCCCAGCTGAAGCTAAGGGGCGCACAGGGCAAGGGAGACAGGGATGCAGGGCAGAGAGCCGCCTCTCTGGCCCTGGGAGAAGAGCACGAAGGGAAGCGGGGACGCCCCCTGGCCCACTCCTGTGTGGGGCTTTGACACGCACCAGCTGAGCCCCAGGCAAGCAAGACACTCGGCCTTGTGGTAATTAGCAAGAGGCCCTGATCAATAAGTTATTTTTTGCTGTCAGTAATTAATAATTACAGCTTAGCCACACCATGTAATTAAACTTTCATCCCGCTCCCTTGCGTGCTGTTTGCCTTTTATTGTGATTAGCTCCTAGCACTAAACTTTCTCCCCTTGGAGCCTTCAAGAGCCTCCGAGGCTGGGCCTGCCAACACTCATACAGGGGTCTGTGCTGCCTGCTTGCCTCAGCTCACAGCCCCTTTTGTCCCTCCCCCAGGCGCCGTGCTCTCCTAAGAACCTCTGGACCCGCTGGCTGGGCTGCTACTGCCCTCCTTCTGGCCCCTCGGCCTCCTCAGGATGTGCGCCAACAATAATTTTCGTGGCACCCGCAAAATCTCTCGAGAAGCTGGCGACAATGCACACGTCCAGGCTCCCCCGGGCATCTGGAGTCAGAGTACGTGGGAGTGGAGCCCAACACGGCCGCAGGGCCACTCACAGCCGGCGATGGGGCCACAGAAGCCGGAAGTACAAGAAGCATCTTGGAGGAAGGAAAGGCATTCGTGGTGTTTTGGTGGGTGGCCGGGGCTACTCCTCATGGTCCTCTGGCTGGTAATGTAAATAAAAACCATCATCATCCTCGCAACAATACCCTTTATCGAGCACCTCCTAAGTGCCAGGCACCTGCTGAGAGCTCCCCCAAATACCTCGAATCCCTCTTTCTACAACATCACTGCACTTAGTTGAGGAAAAGCATACGAACTGGCTTGACATTGAGGTTTGGGGGAAATGGTCGAATGGCTTTCAGTATAAGCGGGTGATATGGCCCAGGTCCAGCAGCCGAAAAACACCAACGTAAGTCTAGATAAAATCCAGCGGCGGCCAGCGTGAGGTCTGTCCCAGAGAGGTACATGGCCTGGTCCCTCATTCTGTCATGACTGGAGAACAGGGCTGAAGGGGCTCAGAAGCCATAGACAGTGGCGTGGCTTCAAGTACCCCAAAGGGTGAAGGGCATGGCCTCAAACTCAAAAGAGAAGCTAAGGAGAAACGCCACTCTCTAATCCCAAAGCAGACAGGAAAGGACCCCGCAGCCCCGTGGCCTGCCCCTGCCCGCCCCCGGGCCCCTACACACAACACAGCACTGCCCCCAAGTCAGGCCGAGACCAAGTTCCCACAATCCTTTGCACAGTTTGTCTCCCGCCAGGAGACAAATGGGGAGTACCCACGGACTCTGGAAAACACTCTCTCAGAGCCAGAGAACACAAAGGGAGCAGCAGGGGACCCAGGCAGCCTCACTCAAAAAGGCAGCAAACAAGAGAACCAGAGAGAGGGGGAATCAGTCAGAGACCTTCGGCGATTCTGACAGGGCAAGCCCCTTAGCAGGAGGACAGAGACAGGAGGTGGCCCGGCCTTAACTTCCACTGGACCAGGGGATCTTGGCCTCAGGTGGATGGGACAGTGTTGGCTGGGACATAAAGAGGCTTGATGACCCAGAAGGAAGGGCCCTCAGGTGCCCTGGGGACTCCTGATGGGCCTGGGCCTGGATGGGCGGGAACTCGGGAGCCCACCTGCCACACAGAAATCATGCCACTGTGGGAGTCCGGACAGCAATGAAGTCAGATGCCTCCAGACGGGGGCTGACACCCCCAGAGCCCTCCCAGTCCCCGGGCTTTCAAGCTAGTTGACCCACGGGCATCTCAGAGCAAATCTGTGAGGTGCCCCCGGGGAAGCTACACCCTGTCCCGATTCTGCCAGCCTCGAGGTCCTCCTGGAACCCTTAAAAGAAAGGCCCTGCCCTAGCAAACCCACTCCAGCTGCCGATGGTCCTGGTTCCAGGGAGAGAAGGGCCCAGAACACACCTGGTCCCTGACTCTGCCCCCAGAACACCCAGCGGCAACTCATTTAACGCCCCCTGGACCTCAGTTTTCCTCTCTGTTAAATGGTTGCTAGAGTAAGCCGACCTCTAAGGTCCCTGCCTGCTGGAAGATTTTATGATGATCGTAAAACTAATAATAACTTTTATTACCTTACATTTACAGGGCCCCTTACAAAATTTCTAAGTGCTTTAACGTAAATTACCTTGTAAAATCCTCCCCTCAACCCTGTGAGTGAGAGCTGATTATTCTCATCTCTTTGATCCGGGCTCCCTGAACTGCCTGTCGCTGGGCGCAGTGGGGTCCCTTCACCCTCGCCGCTAGACGACCCCAGGGCTGGGGTGGGGCCCTTCTGAGAAGCAGCCTCCATATGCCGGCGCCCCCGGGTGGGTCCAGGCACCCTCCCGAGCCTGGAAGAGGAAAGCCAGGCCCCCGAGTCCTGAAGCTCAGCCCAGGCTTCGTCTCCTTCCGCCCCCAGCAGGCGCCGCTCGGACACCGCTGGCACCACTGTCTGGATCTGCGAACCCCAAAGGCAAGGAAGCACCGGTGCGGCCGCCCTCCCCCGCTGGGACCTGCCCAAGGGCTGGGGGGCGGAGGGGGGGATGTCTGGGCATCTGCCCTCTGGAGGGGGGCAGCCCGGATCACGCCTCCTCATCCCTCCTAACGCTCCCACCCCCAAAGCAGCTCTTCTCCACCGCGAGGCTGCTCCATCCAGGCAGCTACAGGTCAGAGACAGGAGCGGCCGGTGGAGCGGGAGGGACAGGCAGGAGGCTGCGTGTGTCTTGGGGCGGGAGGGGAGACGCCCCAGACCCTCCCCGGGCACCACGCCCCGCTGGGTCCCGGCCGCACGCGCGACATCGGCTCCAGGCCCGCCCCGCCGAGCACCCCCGGCCCCAGCGGCGGCCCCAGCCGGGCGCGGGCTCCCGTATGTGGCCAGGCCCGGCAACTGCCCTCCCGGGGCCACCAACCCGGCTCCCGGCGCCCGACTCGGGCTCCCGCCCGCCGCCCTCCCGCCCGGCTCCCTCGCCGCGGGGCGGCCAGCGCGTGCCCCGCGGGGCCCTTCCCGCGGACGCCGAGCGGGGACCCGGAGCCCGGCCTGAGGAGCTCGGGAGAGGCGGGTGCCGCGGCCGGCACCGAACCGCGCGCCCCTCCCACGCCGGCCGAGGGCACCCGAGGTGGGTGGGGGTCGCTACCCCTCACCTCACCCCGGACGACGCCTCCCAACACGGACCCCCCATCTTCCCTCCTCTGGAAGCCACAAGTCTCAGAAAGACGGCCCCACCCCCGAAAGAGAGCCCCCAAAACTCGAGGAGGGGATCCTGAAACTCCCTGGAGAGGGCTCTGCCCAGACTAAGCCCGGTGTCCAGGAGGCCCCCCGAGAGGCCAGCGAGTCCCCGCCACCCTCCCCCTCCTCCAGCACCCTCCCCAACCCCACGTGGGGGTGGCCCTCCGTACCTTGGGCTCCGGTCGCGCGGATCCGGTGAAGGGCCAGCAGAGTCCAGACCAGCAGCCCCCACATGATGACCAGCCTCGGGTGGGGGGTCCTCCGCACTGTTTTATAATCCTGGGTGGGGGCCTGGGACCCCACGGCTTCGTCCGGGGAGACTGTCCACGAGGCCCCGGCCCTGGGCTGGTAGATGCCCGGGAGGGGCAGCGCTGGCGACCCCTTCCTTCTCGCCTGCTGTCCAAGTCCGATCCCGGAGGCGCGCCCGGAAGGCGAGGGGCGAGCAAAGAGAAAGGGGAAAAGCCCGTTCTTGGAAAAGCTGCTCCCTCCTCTAGCACCCCAACTCCGACTTCTCCCAGGCGGGGCGGCCTCCGCGATGCCGCCGGGTCGCGGGCCGGGCTCCGGAATGAACCGGCAACTTCAGGAAACTTCCTCCCGTGGCCACGTTGCCCGCCCCCCGCCCCCTCCCCGCCCCCTGGTTGGGTTCTCCGGGCGGACGCAGTCACGGCCGTTCCAGGCGCCGGGCCCCCGGGGCCGGGCGGGAGGCGAGCGCGGCGGGAGACGCGGGCGCGGGGCGTCTTTCAGGGGCTCCGGTTTCGGGGGGCGCGGTTAGCATAGCGGTCCGAACCTCCCCGGAGCTGAAGTTTTCTTCTCTCTAACTTTGCAGGCGGCATCTGGCGGGGCCGAGCCGCCCCTCTCGGCTCCACCGCCCTGGCGCCCAATCCGCGGACGCTCGGTCCCTCCCGGCGGCGCCGGGCCCGGGCGCGCCCTCGGCTCCGCGCCCAGCGGGCTACCAAACTTTGCGGGTCCCGCGGCCCGGCGCGCAGCCCCGCGCGCCCATGTCCGCGCCGGCTGCGGGGCGGCGGGGACGGCTGCTGGGCTCGGCGGCCCGGGCTGTCGCCGGCGCCCGGGCGCGGAGCCTCCTGCCGGCCGGGGACGGAGCCCCGCGGCGCTGCCCTCCGCCGCGCGCTGGCCGGGGCTCTCGGCGAGACCGCACGGAGAGCCCGGCGGGCAGCCCCGGCTCCGGGGGCGCGGCGCCTCCTCGGACGCCCCGGCGCTCGCCGGCCCGCCCGGGCCCGAGGAGCAGCGGCAGCCGCGCCCGCCCCGGCGCCTCGGCCGCGCCGCCGCCGCTCGCCGCCCGCCTCCGCAGCCGCCGCCGCTCGCCGAGCCCGCCGCCCTCCGCTTCCCGGGCTCGGCGTCCAGAGAGCCGCTCCTGCCTGCGCCGAGCGGGAGCTGCGGGGGCCGCGTGAGCCGGGGACGAGCGCGGCGGAGGCGGAGGCGGAGACGCGGAGAGGGGGGCCGAGCGCTACCCCGTGGCCGCGACTGGAGACAGCCTGCGCGCGGGGAGGGGGGTGGCGGCGGCGGCGGCGACGGCCCCGAGCCAGGCCCGGGAGCGAGCCCCGCAGACTCGCGGTCCGTCAGCGCGGCCGCGGGACCCGCCGGAGGGCAGCGAGGCCAACCCCGCGCCTGGCGGGGGAGAGGTGCGCACCGAGCCCCTCCCCACCCCTCGGCCGGCCTGTCCTTCCGGCCCCGGCCCCGCACCCCTCTCTCGGAGGCTTCATCGGATTCCCAGTCTCGCCCACAGCCCGGAACCCCCACCACCCTTCCCGTGACAGGGGTGGAGGGTGTGTTGGAAAGAGGGGGTCGGTCAACGGGTTGATTCCAGTTTCCCCTCCCAGGTCAGGCTTTCGAAGAGTCTGGAAACGCTCAGGGCCCGGAGCAAGACAAAAGGGAGGCCCGGGACTTACAGATGGCTGAGAAAGTGAAGTTGGTGCCAAGGCGTATGCATTCTTTGTTCCTTCTTTTCTTTTTCTTGCTTTCGAGCTCTGCAGGCTAAGGGGTAGAACGGAAAATTGGTGAGGGAGCCACAGAGAAGAGGAGTGGCCCAGAGGAGTGAGCCGGCCCAGCACCCGCATGGAAGAAGCCAGTTAGGGTTTGCAAGACGGAGTTAAACTTTCCTGGCCCTAGACGGTTTTGCCTCCCTGGACTCCTTTCTCCATGGGTGGGGGGGGGGGGGGGAGGGGGAAAGACTGCTTTCACATAAAGACACACATAATAATATTACATATTAAAACATTTTCTTCAATCTAAAAGTTCATTGATTTTGTCTGATTTTAAACGAAATTAAAACATTATCATGGGCCCCCAGTGAAAGATTGTGCTCCTTGGCATGGAGCTGCTGAGCCTTGGGGTTCCTACTGGGGACCAAATAGCCCTTGGCACCCCCCACTTTTTACCAGTCCACTTTTCTCCTTTCTCCCTAGTGGTCTCTTCTAGCCTAGTGCCTCACTGACGCCTGTCCTTTCTTAGGGCCCTGCACCACCGCAGAGGGCACCCCCTTCTGATTGCTGGGGAGCGGCCACACCCACCGTGAACATTTCATTGCTTTTAGATTCTCATTTCACCTCCGTGGGAAAAGAACCTTGGGCATTTTCTGAAAATGGCCGAGAGGCTGGCCTGCCTTCTTTACAACCCTTCCAATCCCCTAATTCAAGCACTTTGTGACTCTTTTCTCTGGGCGACTTGTGCCGCATCCCAGGCCGAAGCCCTTCTGGCTGGCTGACTGGTAAACGAGAGGGCTTCGGGGACAGGGGCCTAAGTACGGCCAGCCCTCCTTTCCCTTGGTGGCCACGCCATTTCCGGCTTCTTGGGGATGCCCGGCTGTGGCCTCACGCATCCACACTCTTACCTCCTCAACCTTGGGCTCAGGCCCTTCCCAGACCGTGGAGCACAGCCCAGGGTGCTGTTACACTCCTCGCTCACAGAGGGGGCCTGAGAGCTGGATTTGCTGGGAACTCCTCCTCAGCCAGCAAAGAGGCAGCAGGAAGGCTTATCTCAGTTCTCAGAGGGTGGGAGCTCACACTGCCACAATTGTCAGAAACCTTGGTGGCTTTGCCCTCTTCCTGTCCAGCCCCAGACTTCCAGCAGCCAGGAGTCGGCCTGCACTGGACGTTCCTGGGGCTCTGAAACAGCATTGCTCCCTGTGAGAAGAGACACAGTTGCATAACCGTGCACTTTCTCCTGGGAGTCAACCGCCAAAGGCCAGGGCAGGGCACCACCCAGGGGCTGAGGTGGGGGAGTTTTCCTCTGGGGTTGCAAGTCTCAGGCATGGTAGAGAGTAGAGGGCATGGGGGGCATGGGTGGTACCCTATCGGCGGCTGCTCCAGCAAATCTCTGTCTCCAGCCATCTGGGGGTGGGGAGGGGACTCAGGGGCTCCGTCTGGCCTCAGCCACACACACACACACACACACACACACACACACACACACACAGGAAGGGAACTATCTGATTTTGCTTCTTACTGGAGTTTTGCTGGCCCAGGAGGAGGCTAAGCAGGGAGCCTGCCCCTTTGAGAAGGGCTCGTTACCGGGAAAGCCACTTGAAGACACCATGACCTCATTCTTGCCACCAGCGGTGTAATTAGAGGTCGCAAACCATGCAGTTACAGTGGGTGCCACATCACGAGGGGCTGCTCGGCTTTCCCAGGCTCCACTCTGCTTCCCTCGTTGCAGTCCTGCCCCTTCCATTCTGAGTCTGTGTGCTCGGCTCCCCCTGGAAAACTCGGGACACTTTATAACATATAAACTGCATTTATATCCCGTCTCCCTCCACCACCAAGGCCAGCACTCTGTAGAAGGCTCTGTATCGTTAAAAGCCTCTCTGCATATATTTCACTCTGTGAATCGGGGGGGGGGGGCACGGCAGCAAAAGTCACACAATTCACTCCAAAACAGAAGGGAAGGCCTGGGTTGCTCTGCTGGCTCCCTTTTCAAGTGGATGGTGTGTGTTAAAACGTCACCTTTTTTTTTTTTTTTTTTTTTTTTAGTGATTATCTTTTTTTTAATGTTTTTTTTTTTTTTTTTTATTTTTGAGACAGAGGGAGACAGAGCATGAACAGGGGAGGGTCAGAGAGAGAGGAAGACACAGAATCTGAAACAGGCTCCGGGCTCTGAGCTGTCAGCACAGAGCCCGACGCGGGGCTTGAACTCACGGACCACGAGATCATGACCTGGGCTGAAGTCGGACGCTCAACCGACTGAGCCACCCAGGCGCCCCAAATGTCACCTCTCTTTAGAAAACCTTCACCGAACCCCAAGCAGGACCACTTTCTTAGACTCTCCTGTCACACGTAGAGCCAATGAGAGGACATTACGGCAGACCTTTGCCAGGGAGCTCTTGGTGGGAGGGTGTGGCACCACATGCTGGCCAAGAGCAAAGAGACAAAACCCAGGACAGTCAGATGGAGCTGTTTGACATCACAGAAGGCCAAGACCCTCCTCACCCCCACCATCCCCTGGTGTCAAACCCGGTACTCTGTCCCATCTTGTGCACAGAAACCAAAGGGCGGGCAGGGACAGAGTCAGCTTTTCAACACAATTATTGTATATTTTTTTCCTATTTTCCATCTCAAATGTAACGACAACTAGAACAGCGTGTTCAAGTGCAGGGTGGGGCCCATCCTCCACCAGCCGGGACCAGGGAGGCAGCGGTGATGCCGGGGAGGGGAGAGGCACCGTGTCCGCCCCCTCCCCACACCTCCCCCCTCCCCCCTCCTCTTCTGTTCCCCGCTTCCCAAGCTGTAGTGGGTGCCACCCTCAGCCCAGAAGCCCATCCCTGTGGTTATTTTGCAGGAAGGGTGGGCACCAAGAACAGGGGAAAAGCATCGGACACAGCTCTGCCTGGAAGAAAATGAAAGAGCGGTCAGAGGAGCGGTGCTTGGGTGGCTCAGTCCGTTGGTTGAGCATCTGACTCTTGATTTTGGCTCAGGTCATGCTTTCACAGTTCGTGAGTTCGAGCCCCATGTCCGGCTCTGTACTGATAGCATGGAGCCTGCTTGGGATTCTCTCTCTCTGCCCCTCCCCTGCGCTCTCTCTCTCTCTCTCAAAATAAGTAAAGAAACTTAAAAAAAAAAAAAAAGAGTGCCCAGAGGAGAGTCTGGTGGGGAAGTGGTCTTTAAATTATGGGGTTTCAGGGCACAAATAGGTCCCATGCCCGTGCCTCCCTCCGGTCCTCACCCTTCCCAGAACCTCATGCCAAGCCAGTCTCAGAGCTGCTGAGGAGGGGCCTGGGCAGGAGCAACCTCCCCCCCTGCCCCCATCCTGAGCGGGGACTTTCAGCAGTGCTGGCCCTGTGGTACCTGAGGGGAACGCAGGCTACTAATTGCCTCGAAACACGGCTTCCGGTAAATAATTAATGACATTCTTTTTTCATTTTGTTCTGTTTTGAAGATGAAGAGAGGGAAGGAGTTGAATGGATAGAAGTGGTTTATTAATCTCCATTGAAAAAGAGAGAGGCCCTGGGTCCCCCCTCTGAGTCGGCTCGGGCTGCCATACCAAAACCCCGCGTCCTGGGGGCTCGCACAACGGAAATTTATTCCTCGCGGTTCTGGAGGCCGGGAAGTCCAAGATCAAGGTGCTGGCCTATTTGGCTCTCAGTGAAGCCTCTCTTTGATGGCTGGTAGATGGTGAGAGAGAAAGAGAGAGAGAGAGACCCGAGCTATCTCTTCCCTTCTTATGAGGACCCTACTCCCATCATAAAGGCACCACCCTTATGGCCTCATCTAAACCCAGTTACTCCCAGGGACCCCATCTCCAATACTGTCACACTTGGAGGGGCGGGTGAAGAGGGCTTCAGCATGTGAATTCGGACACGATTCAGCCAGCAGTAGCCCCCAGTCCAGGCTCCCCACCCCATCCTCCATTTCCCGTGATAATTTACTTTTATTCCTCTGGGAGGAAGAGCCTAAGAACACAAGACACGCCCAGGACTGGGCTGGGGGGCAGTCTGCAACTTCAGCTCCTCTGGGCCAAGGTCAGAGCCACCCTGCATTCAGCTCCTGACCTCCCTGGGATCTGGGGTTCCAAATGCCATGCTCCTCCCTGCTTGCGCCCGCCAGTTCTCCAGGAAAGGAGGAAGGGGGCACAGAGGGATGGGGGCATAAACCCACCAATCCTGGTGCAGAAACACGCAGCGGCTTGCTGGTCGGCAGCCAGATGCAAGCTGGAGAGAATAGAGGTTAACAGACCACAGGAGACAGCATTTTTAAACAATAAAGTTGCTAAATGTAGCCTAGGCTGGGGAAGAAAGGGAACACACAAGGAAACACAGGCATGTTTTATAACTGGGCCAGTTTCAGTCACCCTGAGCTGCGGCCACATCTGGTGGAGCAGCGTGGTGCTAATGCCAGCCAGGAGAGGGCGCTGTAAACACACACTGCCGGCCGGTCCAGGAAGGAGGAAGTTGGCTGGGGGCAAAAGGCGTACTCTGTGGTAGTTTCAGAAATGAAACCAGCACACATTTTAGTCACTCATGTCTTTATTGTGCCTACAATAAAAACACCATGGAGAAGCCCCCCTCTGGGGGGGGGGCAGGACATCGACCTCTACATTGGACAAAGATTTAGAATCATTTAGGGCCATTCAAAATCGTAGAGTGGTGAACTCTTAACTTGGGCAGGGTTTACTTCACCTGCTCAGTTTAAGAGGAAAGGGTGGATCTGCCTTTCAGAGCCATGGAAGGCAAGATCTCACAATTAAAAGGGCTCATACCTTTGACTGGGCACCGTCCACATCAGCCACACTCAGCTGGTTGTTTCACAGCGATGCCCCACACAGCCCTGCTGATCCCCTGGCCGGCAATGCCCTTCCTCCATTCACAAACCACATGTACACCCATGCACGCACATGCATTCTCTCTCTCTCTCTCTCTCTCTCTCTCTCTCCCTGGCGTCCTATGTGTTTCTCTTTAACACTTACCCTGTCTGATGAAGTACTGATTGTATGTGTTAGTTTATTTATTACCCATCTTTCCCCACTCAAATGGAAGCACCTTGAAGGCAGGGATCTTTGCCTGTTTTGCCCTGTGCATATAAGATTATCAAAACGAGATCGAGTGGTGATCTATGTTCATTGAGATCAAAACAACAGGAAAATGTGTATGAAGCGTGGACAGCCTTTCAATTTCATTACTGTGTCTTTACTTCCCCTGACCTTGCAAATTAAGCCATTTACACCTTAAATGTGTATTTTCTGATGTTTATATTTACAGCAAACATGCACTACTTCCCGAAGATTAACCCAATCCTTGACTAGTATCTGTAACAGATACAAACACATAGATTCATTTGGCTTCTAAGAAGTAAGGTTTTGCAAGAACTAAGTAAGTTGGAAGGTAGCATGAGTTTTGGGCATGAGGGTACTTCTCATCAACTATGTAATTAATATTCTTTTTTTAAGTTTATTTATTTTCAGAAAGAGAGAACGAGAGAGAGAGAGAGAGAGAGCATGCAAGCAGAGGAAGGACAGAGAGAGAGGGAGAGAGAGAACCCCAAATAGGCTGCGTACTATCAGTACAGAGCCCAACGCAGGGCTTGAACCCACAAAGCGTGAGATCGTGACCTGACCCATAATCAAGAGCCCAGTGCTTAACCTACTGAGCTACTCGGGAGCCCCTGTGCAATTAATATTCTAAGGTGAGCTATGGTGCAGTTAGTCCTGCTTACTTGGTTTCTGAAAGGACTCTATAAAAGTTTACAGTACAGACTTCTGGAAAGCCTGCAAATAAAATGTGATTCAACTTACATTCTAAGACCAAAGTCTACCCGTGCTTGGGATAGGATAGAGGCATTTTTTTCAGAAGGGAAAATGCGAGAGTGGCAGAGAGCTGGGATGTGGCATTGGAGAGATTTTAAATATTCGCTATCTGACTCTTTCCAGAAAGAGTTTGCTAACTCTTGTTCTAGAAGAAAATGAAGGCAAGGAGTCCCATGCATGTCTTAGACTTTGGGATGCTGACATCGTGCACCCTGTTCAGGTCTGTTCAGACCATTAACTTGCAGGTATGAGTTATGAGTAGTATAAGCAGCCTGCCCTTCTATGCTTGCCCAAAGCTATATGAAGGCAGCAGTCCAGAGATGTGAGATGATCCTAGCTTCCCATCACCTGACTTCTCTCTGGCCAAAAATCACAGCCAGCAGGAATTTATGCAATATAAGGAGTGAGCCGGGCAACAAACATTCTTTGTCATGGGTACAGAAACACCATCATGGGTTGATGATACCACTTTCTATGCCCTGCAGACTCGAGGTCCATGCTGTCTGCCTTAACAGACCTCTCTGAACTTGCTCCTTCCTCAGCTTTGATCCACACTGCCTCCTCCCCTTACCTGTCTTTGCTGGTTGGGCCCTTGGCCCCATCAAGCATCTCCCTCTCCCCTGCTAGACCCCAGCACACAGAAGGCCTTGGCTGAAGTTTTCCCTGACTGGGTCTGCCCTTGACCAGTTAAGCCCTCCTAGCAACCACTCCCCATCAACACAACCAGGAAATGTTGTTGGGGACATTGAGGCTGGATTTCTTTTCCTTTTCTTTTACCTTTATCTTGTACGCTATTCAGGGATAAGTCCCCATGATTCTCACAAACTTAAAAAGTTCAAGCGTTCCCTGGAATCCCCTGTTTCCTTCCCCCTGAGTGACCCCCACTGCCTTCCCCAAGGCTATGCTGCTCTTACTGTCTCATTCCACATATCATTGTACCACCCCCCTCGTCCCGGGCAAATCAATCTCTCTACAACTTGGTTTTTTAGTGCATTCTGTAGAACTCCCTTCCCTAATGGGAATGCATTTCCTTTACCCTAAAGCAATTTCTTTGCCGCTTGAAGTTTGCGTCCCTTTCTTAACTGAACTCCGAATTTCCACTCAAGTTGATCCCAAAGAACAAGATCACCTGTCCTTCCCACTCTTGCTTCTCAGTGCAGGAGCAGGCGGGGCTCTTCACTACCAAGCACCCACCAGCTTGCCTCAACTTCTAGTTCAACACTTCCAGTCTCTGCCATCAGCCTCCCCTTGCCTCTCACAGAAGACACGACCTACCCCCTCCTTCTTAAATGGCTGTCCCTCATTTTTTTTTCTTTTTTCTTCAACTCTTGACTTTCCTCTAGATAAAGTCAGAAAATGAGATATGTATACCTGGACTTCATTACTTTTGGTGAATTTCAGATTGCCATTCTGCCGGTAGACTCATGGGAAAGAACATAGGAGAAACAGAATCTGTAAGGTTCTTGTTGAGTAAGTTGTGCTGCAGAGTAGCAGCTCATTGGAGTGATAGTTTGGCTGGGTATATAAAATTCTAGGTTCAGTATAGCCTTCCCTGAGCACATTGTAGATCCTTGAGTCCCCGCGTTTCTGATGAAATATATGATGCCAGTTTTATTCTCATGGCTCTGCAGACAACCTGTTAGCTATTTCTAGTGAGAGCTTCTCTTTGCCTTTGTTCTGAAATTTCACTGGGATGTGTCTCTGTTGGTCTTTTTCCATTCATTGTACTCAGTGAGCCCATTCTTTCTGGAGATGTTCATTCTCCTCAAGGAATTTTCCTTTGATTAAGTTTTCGATAATTTCTTTTTTTTTCCTGCATTCTCTGTTCCCACTTTCTAAGACTCCTAGGGGTTGGATATTGTACCTGAAGACCAGCAGCATGGGCATCAGCTGGGAACTTGCTGGAAACGTAGATCCCTAGGCCTTACCCCAGACCTACTGAATCAGGATTTGTATTTTACCAAGATCCTTGGATGACATGGGTGCTCATTACATTTGGAGATGTGCTGGTTTAATTCACTCTCGCTTTGTATTTGATTTAAATAATTAGGGTTGCACTCCTGAAGAACTGCCACTTATCACATTGGTCCCCAGAGCCATCCTCTCATTTCTCTGGGCTTACAAATCAGGTGTCCTTCCTGAGATGAGAAACTTTCTAAGTCCCAAGGGATCTCCCCCCTTTGTGTATTTGTTCCTGTAGCGTATGTTCAGTCTTTTATTTTTTCACTAACTTCTTTTGTAACACCTTTAAATAGAAGCAGGTATTCCCAACTTGAAAAAGCTTCACTTGACCCTTTTGCCTCTTTCAGCTATCATCTCATTTCTCAATTGGTTGTTTCTGCCAAATTCCTTGAATTCATGAAAAACAGGTTCTACTTCTGTTTCTTTATATACCTCTTTTCCTTAACCCCTTGAAGTCTGGCTTTTGACTCACTGCCCTTAAAAACTTTTCTGAAAGATCTTCTCTGGGCCTTTCAGTGGCACTGGCTGTGGCTGACCGCCATGGCCTTTCTGGATTGTTCTATTCGCTTGACTTTCATGACACCTTCGTGTCGCCTTATCCTACTGAAGAAACGGTGGGAATACCCTCACCTGGGATGATTTCCCTCTCCTGTTCTTCCCTAAATGCTCAGTTCAAATCTGGCCACTTCTGTAAGTCTTTCCTAACTTCTGTTCCATGTCAATCTACTGAATCCACCCACTTCCTGACCAAGACCCTCCTTCCAGTGCACATATACATAAATCCAAGACAAAGTTTAAAATAATAAAATTATTGCAACATGTTCTTCATCTCGCCAACCAGATTAAAATCCACTATAGGCAAGGACGAAGTCTAGTGCCTCTGTGAACAATTGCTTTGGTTGCTTCCACTCCCCAAGGGCAGCTGGGCAAGGGGCTGCAACCCCCCCCAAAAGGAACACCTTTTCTTCATTTTCACAGGGATACTGTCCACCTTCAAAATCATGTGCCTGGGGGCTACATCTGCCAAAGGAGACATTTGCTTCGAATTCACTCAAAGGTGTTGCATGGGCTTGCAGCATCCCAGTATGGTCTTCCATGTCTTCTATGTTTTCTCTAGTATTTATGCCGGTTTGGGGGCATCTTGGCAGTGTGACTGCCTTCATGTCTGAAAAACCCACCCCTCTCCTTTCATACTCATGACATGAAAATATTTCAGAGATGACTGCTTAGGGCCAGGGTGGGGAGGCATCCTGGGGGCTTGAGAGGACAAAACTCACTCTTCGAGTGAGAATGAAGCCCCTGGCTGTCCACAGACCAGTTCGCAGTCCTTCTGGAAAGCTGAAGGGCTTCTTTGCTTCCCTTGTCTGAAGCCTCGGCCTGCACAGCATTTATACCAGACCTGCTGCTCCCAGGATGTGCTGCAAGCCAGCAGGGGTATATAGGAGTAGGGGGGAGGAGGGGCAGGAGATGGCAGGCTCCACCCACTGCTTACCCAGCATTCACATCTCAGTGAATGGCACCTCCACTCCCCCTCATGCTCTGGTCAGATCCTGAGGGCAACCCTTGGCATCTCCCTCTCTCATCCTCCACATTCCATCCCCCACCGAGTCTGTGTACCCACCTCCCAAATAGACCCGACGTCTGCACTCTTCTCCATTCCTTCCTCTGCCACTGTCCTGGTCTGGCCTCCAAGTCCAGCCTGGATCTCTACCATGGCCCCCTAACTGCCTGCCTCCACTGCCACCCCTCAAGTCCACCCTGCACACACAGGGAAGCCAGGATGGTTTATTAAAAGTAAGTCGCATAATGATTCTCCTGCTTCAAAGCCTTCAAACATTCGATGCTATTCAGAAATGATTATTCAGCTTTTAGGGATAATATTGTATTTTGGTTATTTTTTTTTCCCCAAAGAGAGTGCTTCTCTTTTAGAGGTTACATATTGCAATATTTCTATGCGAAGTGATGTGAGGTGCGGGGTTCTCTCCAAAATAATACCAGGAGGACCAGGAAAGTGAGCTTGGTCACGATGAAACTGGGTACACGGAGTTTCACTGTCCTGTTCTACCTTGCATGCCTTTGAAAAATTTTATAATGAAAAAGTTAAAAAAACAAATGGTGAGGATGCTTTATTACTCTAAGTTTACAAAATAAACTTGTAGAGGAAGTCCATTACTCATAAAATTAAAAACAAAAGAACAAAACAAAAAACAAAAATACAAAAGCATCCTCACCATGGCCTGCGAGTTCCAGCCTGAACCTGACCTGCCAATGGTTCTGGCCTCAAGTCTCCTCGCATCCCCCCACCCCTTACCCCTCCCTCGAAGCTCCCCCAGTGCCCTCAGTCCCCTTCCTGCTAACCCTCAGGCCTCAATTTAAAAGCAGCCTTTCAGAAATACCCTTTCCAGGGCTCCAACTTAAATTTAACCTCCCTAATTTACTTTATCACTGCACCCTGTAATTTTGCATTTTTGCCCTGACCACAACTTTTGGTCTGGCGTCCCTACGAGGTCTTACATTTCATGAGGGCCAAGTTCATGGATGTTTTGTCCACTTGTGTGTACAGCAACGCCCAGCACAATGAAATGAGGTGGCCACCACACCCTCGGTCCCCTTCTGAAGAAATCTGCCTTCGGCAACTAAAACAATAATTAAAACGAAGAATAAACTGCCAAGGAATCAGGAACCACGTGTCCGCTATGCCAGATACATAAATGTGAATACCTTTTCACATTATTTTTAGTAATCATATATCTTTTATTAAGGAATACAAATTTAGAGGAAAGTTCATCGTCTCCTGTGTCTCCCTCCTTAGGCCCACCCCTTTCCTTCCCCCGAAGTAACTACTACAATGACTTCGGTCACTCACTGCATATTTTTAATATTTTTATTACAAATATGTGCCTCCATAAACAATACATGGTATTGTTTTATGTGTTTTTAAAAATGCATGTAAATGGCATAATATGCTACATAATGTTGTCCAACTTAAGCTTTCCATTCAACGTTGTCATATATATGTGCGTCTGCATGCATATTATATACATTAGTTCCTCCATTGTAACTGTTAGATAGCAATCCACCATATGAATACATCACCATTGATTTATTCATTCCGTTAATGAGGTGCACCTGGCTTGTCTCCAATTTTATCTCCGACAAAAATGCTGGAAAGGATGCACTTGAACCTGTGTATCCCTATGTACTCGCCCTTCAGCCCCATGGGGCTGGCTCAAAGAAATGAGAGAGAACTGGCCAGGTTGGAAGAAAATGGGAATTCTCACGTACGGCTGCAGATGGGAATGGAAGTTGATATCATCGTTTTAGGGCAATTTGGCAACATCTACCGAGGATGAAAACGCTCAACCCCGTAGCCCGACAATTCCGTCTTGCTAATAAATCCTTACCACCAAAGGTAAACCGTGGATATCTTTTCTACTCAACGGAGAGCATAAGATAGACACCATTCCTCCACGATTTAACGTTTGCAACGCATTTGCACGTATTTTGTTCGACGCGACATTCACAGGCGTGGGAAAGGGGGATTGGCCCCGTATTATCAAGGAGCGTGAGGACAGATGCAGGAGCACATAGCTATGGTTGGGTGCTCGGATCCACTCTCCCTTGTCGGATTTTTTTCGCCCGGGTTTGCCTCGTGCGGTTTCTATTGCCCCACACCGTCTCACTGTTTGGGTGCTTCTATGGAGAAATTTAACAAGCTCCGGGCTCCTCGCAGTGGGTGCTGGTGGTGCCCCAACCACATGCCCTTCACGGAGCCTTGTCTTCATGCCTCAAGAGCTGTAAGCGTTGGCTGCTAACAGTTCACAGCTGTCCCTTCTTCAGAGAATTGCCCACAGCCATCTGGCGCGGCCTCACTTGGAGATGCCTGGAAATTTTCTTCCATCCCTCTGGGGTGGGAGGGGGGTTCCCTTGGCCAATGGCTAGCCATACAGGTGAGCGAAGCCGGGCCTCGTTGTCCCCAATCCTACGGTACTATTTGTGTTCTAGGGCTTCCTGTGGGATCAGGCTGGGATCCCAACTGGGCCTCGCTTCTTCCTCTGCCTCATTTTGCTCTTCTCACTTCCTTCCTCCCGAGAGCCTTCCTTCCAGAAATCACTTGCACAAGAATCCTGTCGCGGGCTCTGCTTCTGGTGCGATGTGTCTCAGCCTCCGAGTGCAGACTGCTGGGCTCCACCTCCGGAGTTTCCGTTTCAGTTGATCGGGGGTGGGGCCCAAGAACTTGTTCTCTAATGAATTCCCAGGTGATGCCACTGCTGCTCGTCCTGGGACGACACTTTGAGAACCACTGTTCCAGGGGACCTGACCTAAGACAGATGGTGCCGGGAGAAGCGAATCTAAGGATGGGTTCTGGAGCTGGATGACCTCCTGGTCATGAGGACCCCAACATGGGCGGTGGTGGGGGCGGGGATTAACAGTTCCTAGCATGTGGTATAATTTCTGCGACAGCTTACGGTTAGAAGGGGATGGGCCAGCTTCTGTGGTATTTCTGATATTAGAACAGTACAGCAGAGAGTAATTACAAGGGTTGCGCAATTGAGAGGCTGTTCTCTCTGTGCATCAGAGAGAGAGAAAATAACTAACCAAGTTCAGAGCCAATCACCAATTGGCTAATCACCAATTCAGAGCCACGGGTGAAGGTCATGGGACCTCTTTGTCAGTGAGGTCCTTATCTCCTGTAGCTGAAAGGTGGGCCATGCTGAGACCCAGTCTCGGTATCTACTCTTAGGAGGTGCAGAAAAGTTTGGATTCTCAGCCTCAGCAAGTCTCCTATGCCAAAGTCAGGGCCCTGAACAGGATGGGACAGGGTCTGAGATCCAGGACTCTGATACTCATGGGGCGGTCGAAGTCCCCCGAGCCCCCAGGCACCTGCAGAAGTGACCCAGTCCCCCTTGTTAGAAGATAGTCCATTAGCTCAGGCAACTGTATACCAGGAAAGGGGAGTATTCAGGTCTTCCTAGGGCTGGAAACAAGGGGACAGTGATACCAAGTGACCCAAAGGACTTCCCTGGCTTCCCTGTTAGAGGCATATGGGGGCGAAGGCTATAAGTGCAATTCTGGCCCAGGGTCATCTCACAGTGACTCCACCAGGTTCATGGACCCAGCCGGTGGTCATTTTCACGAACCCATAATCAAAACTAACATACTTAGCAGCTGGCAGAATCCTCACCTCATTCCTCGGCCTGCGGAATGCGTGCTATCGTGGTGGGAAACAGCTATGATGGTGGACGAGGCCAAGTGGAAGTCTTTGAAACTGACCGCCCCACCCTCACTCAACCCAGGCGACGAATCAAAAACTCTGTTGCACACTGAGAAGGATGGCAGAGATCAGTGCCTCAGAGACTTGCCGGGTGCAGGGTGGTAGTTCCCATCCCATTCGTGTTGTCTGAGCCCCGCAAAACCTGATGGACCAGGGCAGGTGACGGGGGACTTCCAGAAACCGAAGCAGGCCCCAACTGTGGCCGCTATGTTTAATGCAGTGTCTTTAAGAGATCAAACCGCCCAGCTTCTGGTCTATGATACACAGCTACTGATCTGGCAACTGCATTCTTTCATACCCCTCTAGAAAGAGGATTTGGAACCGTTCGCGTTCCTAGGAGACAGGCCACAGTAAGCACGGACGGTCTTGGCCCAGGGCTATGCGGGGTCTCCTGCTGTACCTCCAGGGGATCTGGGGGTCTGGGTGGTCTGCCAACATTACCCTGGTCACTGTGGGGTTGGCGTCCTGTCAGTTGGACCGCACAAGCAAGAAGGGGCAGGTGCTTTAGACACCTCGGTAGCACCCCCGTTCCCTAGAGGGTAGGAGATAACGCGGCAAAAGTTCAGGAGTCTGCAAGGTCAGTGAAGATCTTAGGAGCCTAGTGATCTGGGACGTGCTAGGAAATTCCTTCCGAAGTAAAGAAAAAATAATGCTGCGCCCGGGGCCTCCTTCCACACGCAGTACCATCCTGAAGCTAGAAGACTGATAGAGCAGGGGGAGGATCCCTTAAAAGGCAGCTGAGGGGGCGCCTGGGCGGTCAGTCGGTTAAGCGTCCGACTCCGGCCTAGGTCACGATCTCACGGTTCATGGGTTCGAACCCCGGGTTGGGCTCTGTGCTGACAGCTCCAAGCCTGCTTTACATTCTTGTGTCTCTCTCTCTCTCTCTCTCTCTCTCTGCCCCTCCCCCACTCACGCTCTGTGCGTCTCTCTCTCTCTCTCTCAAAAATAAATAAACATTAAAATATTATATATGAAAAGAAAGGCAGCGCAGATCCAAGCGCACATTTGAGATGACATCCCGCGGGATGTGACATGTACCTCACACCGTGGATCATCACATGTCGCCTCTCTGGTAGACAGAACACACGGGCTCAGAAGCCGTGGGTGCAAGCAGGTGTTATTATAGTCACCGTGGCTCCCAGAGACTCGTTTGGGTGACTTCCCAGGCCCCGCATCCTTACAACCGTGAGCCTAGAGTACGGCTCCCACAGGGAGTGGGATGGCCGGGGGGGGGGGGGCACAGGGAACTCTCGACATGTAAAACTCTGGGGCTCTTCCTCCCACCAGGGCAGCAAGGAAAGGACGGGGTTTTCCTCCTCGTCATCACGAAGGGAGCTGTTGCGTAACGGAGGCAGGAGGGAGCAGACGGACACCTAGGTGACCAGCAGGGGCGGCTCTTGGGACTCTCGTGCATATTTTTAATTGAAAGCGGGCAAACCCAATCGTGGCCTAATAAGCATGGCATCCAAGGGCTCCAAGCCCCCGGGGGCGAGCCAGCGAAACGGGCTGCGGTGGGTAAGGGAGGGTGGGTAAGGGAGGGTGGGTGCCCGAGGAGGGGGATGGTGCGCGTTCGTTGTGGCTTTGGGACTGCTTGCAACAGCAAGGACGTGTCCCGCTAACCTTCTTCTTTACAGTTTCCCCAGAAATTGTGACCGAGCAGAATTCTGGAGAAGCCGACCTAGATAGAGTGAACTCAGTGTGAGAAGCAGCCGAGACTGCTGGTGTCCTGCCCCGAATCCTTTTCACCAGGAAGGTGCACCGATTCCCCAGTTGGGCACTGAGCGCTACAGGTCACGGCTGCATCCTGGTCCGGAAAATTGACCTTGAGAAGGACCTTAAGACCTCGGCTATCAGGAATTGCCTTGTCTGGAGATCCTTGTCGGCCGGGTCATAAACACTCCCCCCCCCCCCCCCCCCGGCAGAGGAAGCCTTCACCCAACAACGCTGATATCGGGGCACAAAAGCCTGACTCCCTTGCCTCAAGAAGGGCCAGCCCCGTGGTGTCATTCATGCTCCAGAGGACCTCGTGGGATCAGTCGGAGGTTGGACTTCAGCTCAGGTCATGACCTCCCAACTGGTGGGTTCAAGCCCGTTTTAGGCTCTGTGCTGACAGTGAAGAGTCTGCTTGGGATTCTCTGTCCCTCTCTCTCTGCCCCTCCCCCACTCACGTGCGCGCGAGTGTGCACAGGCACGCGCACCGCGAGCGAGCATGCATGGTCCCTCTCTCTTTCTCTTTCTCTCTCTCAAAGATTATTTATAAACATTGCAAAAAAAAAGAGAGAGAGAAAGTATATCTCAGGGTTTAACTAGCAGGAAAATATACAGAAAAAAAGTGAATCTCTCCCATTATTTACATTCACCCTGCCTTTCTAGGGAGCCTTGCTGATGGCCGTTGGGTGACGTCTCCGTTTTGCCGCCTTGTCGTGCATGTGTGTGCATGGATGTGGGTGTAGGCACTTTAAGGTAATCTGGTAATTTTTTTAGGGCACTATAAGGTATAAACCCATTCTATACATATTTTTCTGTGACTTGTCTCATTTGATGGTATGTCTCAGGAATTTTTCCAGGACAATACCTCTATGTCTCTCTCTCTTTTTTTTTGAAATGGATGTATAGCATTGCATAGTACCCATATACCATAATTTATTGAATTACTCCCCCATGAGAAGGCAGAGCAACATTAAAGATTTCGAGTTGAAGGTATTTAACCGAAGGAATTGGTTACAAAGGTGTTTGGGGGGTTAAAATGAGCAGAAGGGGACAGCGAGATAACACAGCTATTAATGTGTGCCTGGGGCTGAGGTCAGGGTACTGCGGTCCCTGTGGGAAACAGCAGCCCCTTCCTAGGAGCTGGGCGGGGGGGAACCCAAGGAAAAAGGGAGTGGAGTTGCCCTAACTTAGGACTTCCAGAAGGTGAGTGGGCATGCCCAGCACTCTACCTTTTTCATTTAATGAAACCGCAAATAAAAAAAATAGCTTCTCTTTATTTGCATTTTTCTGATTCCCAGTTAATAGTGAATAGTTACGAAAAATTCTCATTAGTCATTTTCTTGTTCTGAGTTACTTGCATCTTTCCTCCTATTTTATTTTTTTAGTGTTTATTTATTTATTTTGAGAGGGAGAGAGAGAGAGAGAGACAGAGAGAGAGAGAGAGAGAAGGGGAGAGAGAATCCCAAGCAGGCTGCTTGCCCCACTCAGGGCTCGATCCCACAAACCATGAGATCATGACCTGAGCTGAAATCAAGAGTCGGACGCTTGACTGACTGAACTCCCCAGGCGTCCCTGGGTTTTTTTGTTTTTAAGCATTTTTTAGGCTACATCTTTTTTTCCCTTTATGACTAGTCAGTTCTATGTTTTTTCCTTAGGAAAACTTTCTCTACCATGTGAACGGTTTTTGTTTTGTTTTATTTTTGTTTTAAATTTTTTATGTTTATTTTTGAGAGAGACAGAGAACAGTGTGAACAGGGGAGGGGCAGAGAGAGAGGGAGACACAGAATGTGAAGCAGGCCCCAGGCTCTGAGCTGTCAGCAGGAAGCGTGACACGGAGCTCGAACCCATGAACCTGGAGATCATGACCTGAGCCGAAGTCGGACGCCCAACCAACTGAGCCACCCAGGTGCCTCTGTTTTGTTTTGTTTTTTTTTAAATAACGGCCTTAATCTAACACTTTTTTGAAAGGGTAGATTTTGTTTATGTTTCGATCTTTAACTTATTTTGAGTTTATTTTGTGTAAGGTATGATTCAGGGCCCAACTCCCCTGTCCTGAAGGGCACGGACATCACTGATGGCCTATACTGGCCTTTTCCTGAGACGATGTCGCCGAAACCTTAAACTAAATCACCTTGTGTAACGTATCTGTTTGTGTATAAGTGTATCTGTTTTGGGCCTCTATTCTGTGCGTTTGGTCTGCTTGTCTATTCTTGCATTATTACTCAGTTATCTTAACAAATGCCCGTGGTACATGTTTTTCCACCTAATAGGGCAGGACCCTACTCACTCTGCTTTTCTAAAAATTTCTCAGCTATTTTCGGGCATTGCTTTTTCCATATGTATTTTAGAACCAACTCGTCAAGTTAAAAGATCTCTTGTCTGGATTTTAATTGCAATAACATTACATTTATATAATGGTATAAAGAGAATTAATGTATTTTCAAGGCTGAATCTTCCAAAGAACATGTCCTTCGGTGAAGTGTTGCCATATTCTTCATAATTTCTTTATTAGGTTTGTCTGGGTCTTTTATAGTTTCCATCGTGATTCAGTATGGCATCCGTGTTATTTGCTAGTTGGTTATTGCTGGTGAAGAGAAAAGCTATTGGATTTTGTATGTCGACTTTAAATTCAACTTAATTTTATTTGTTCTAATAGCTTTTCGGTTGATTCCCTGGCATTCTCTGGGCTGGTAATCATATTGTGTGCAAATAGTGACAGCTGGGTCTCTCCTGGACCAATATGTAAACATGATTTTGTTTAATTTCCTCATCGTGCCAGCCTGTACCTCCCCGGCGGTGTTAAATGGTAGGAACGATAGCATTTAAACTTCCCATGAAAGTGTGTTTAGTGGGAATGGTTTTTGTATATAAGTATCGAGCGCGATATTTGTGGTTGTTTTGCTGTAGCGTGAAGGAAACTTTACTAGGTTGAAAAACGTTTTTTCTGTCCCATAAATCTTTTATTACTGAGACGGTTTAATGTCGGTAAAAGACTCGATGGTAATAGGAGAGGTCTGCCTGATAAACCGGCAGATAAGCCCAAACTTTCCCTCCCGGTGGCCATGTGAGCCCCAGATGACCCCAGATACAAGGTTGATTGATGTTTCCTCTTGAGAATGGGGGGAGGGGCAGGGAAATGACCACCACCTCCCCCGCCCCGCCGCCGCCCACCACAGCCTTGAATCCTGCAAAAATAAAAACCTTGTTGTGAGGGCCAACGCTTTTCTTTTTTTAATGAGGCAAATTGTTGGATGTTATCAAATCTCTCTTTAATACCCGCTGAAATAACCAGAATGATTTTTACATTTATTCACGTAAAACTGACATTAATATAGGGACGCCTGGGTGGCTCAGTCGGTTGAGCGTCCGACTTCAGCTCAGATCATGATCTCGCAGTTCGTGAGTTCTAGCCCCGCGTGGGGCTCTGTGCTGACAGCTCAGAGCCTGGAGCCTGCTTTGGATTCTGTGTCTCCCTCTCTCTGCCCCTTTCCTGCTCATGCTCTGTCTCTCTCTGTCTCTCAGAAAATGAATAAATGTTAAAAAAATTTTTTTTAATGACATTAATATATTTTCTAATATCGAACCATCCTTTCATTCCTGAAACAAATTGAACTCAAGTATAATATGTATTTTAATGTACTGATGAATTAGATTATTATTTTTTTTTTTGCCTTGGATTTTTAATAACAAAATGAGCTTGTAGGCATTTCTTGATTTCTGTGCTACTCTGGGTTTGGTCTCTGTGTCCTGCCATTTCAGAGAATTCAGTAGAGACATCTGCAGTTCTTTCTCTGCTCCTGAATAATTTCTCCATCACAGGAGTCAACCGTTCCTTGAAGGTTTCCTAGAGCTCTGCCATCAGTTCCTTGGGACTATGACCTTGGGACAGTCATGTAATGGTAGGAGCGATATCGGCTTCCATCACCCACCCTTCCCCTGCTTTGTTCTGTATCTCAGGGAGCTGCATTACCAGGCTCCGTTGCCCTCTGGCTTCCCAGTAGGTTGGCCAATGGGAGGCAGTGGTTGAAAAATGGAAGAAGGAAAGTGGGGAGAAACAAGGGGGTTCCCTCCCCCACCTTGCTTTGGGTAACATTTCTTTCTTTTTTTTTTTTTTTTTTAATTTTTTTTTTCAACGTTTATTTATTTTTGGGACAGAGAGAGACAGAGCATGAACGGAGGAGGGGCAGAGAGAGAGGGAGACACAGAATCGGAAACAGGGTCCAGGCTCTGAGTCATCAGCCCAGAGCCTGACGCGGGGCTCGAACTCACGGACCGCGAGATCGTGACCTGGCTGAAGTCGGACGCTTAACCGACTGCGCCACCCAGGCGCCCCGCTTTGGGTAACATTTCTGATAGCAGCAGCAGCTCCTTGGTGGCGTCAGGCACTGTCCTCAGCACCCTCACTCCTCGCTCAGCAGATCCAGCTCCTACCAGACTGGCCCCTGCTACAGCTACCCTTTCCCTTCGTGCTGCCAGCTTCCTCCTGTTGCTGGGCAACCCTGTAAGGTTTCCCAGCTCTTCCATCACCTATGCTACCAATTCCTTATATTAAATTCCTCATTGAGAAAGACCTAGCAGGATTTCTATATCCTATCCAGCTCCTGACTCATAGAGATGTTGATTTGCTGCCTCTTCTTTAACCAATTTTGATCATATACCTTTTTTTATTTTTTTAAGTTTATTTATTTTGAGAGAGACAGAGTGTGAGCGAGGGAGGGACAGAGAAGGAGAATCTCAAGCACACGACAAGCTAACAGCACAGACCCCTATGAGGGGCTCGAACTCATGAAACCATGAGATCAGGACCTGAGCTGAAATCAAAAGTCGGGCACAACCGACTGAGCCGCCCAGGCGCCCCAATCGTCTACCTTTCTTAAAGGAGTCATCGATTTCATGTCAATTTTCAAACTTGTTGGAATAAAGGTGTACAGGTGTCTACTCATCTCTTACAATTTTTAAAAATTATTCCACTTCAGTCGTTATGTTCCCATTTCTGTTTCTAAAGTTGGATATTGTGTGTGTGTTTATTTTGTGATCAAACTTGTCAGATGTTACTCTATCATATATTTAGTATTTTGTTGACTATGTTACATAAATACTGATTTAATCTTCATATCGACTTCACAAAAGAGGTTTATATATCAGGAAATGGCAGCAGAAAATCATTCCTTTCTTTGCCGGAGACCACACACCTACTAAATGGTATAGAATTGATGCTCGAACTCAGATCTATCTAAATTCAAAACCTGTACTTTCCTCATCGCATCGGAGAGCCTGAGCGCTATGGGTGAGATTAAAAGGATCATCGTAAACAGGCTTGACATTTTCTACAAAGAACATGAATTTCTTTCATAATTGGGAAAAAAGTTAATTAAGCCTAAACAAATAATTATAATAACAATAGCCCTGAAAGGAGAGGAAATGTCACAGCACAGTGACCTAAAAGCTTTGGAATGCTTACAAAGGAAGATGCATTCTGGACAACTGGTCACCTCAATCCCGCTTTACCCTGGGTCTGGCAACTGCTTAGCTCTTGGCCTCTGCTTCCCCACCAGAGTAGAAGCAGAAGTTTTCCCAAAAGGTGAAGGTCATGCTAATCATTCTGATCGGTGCTTCTCTGGGCACTGTCCAATGAAACATGCTTTGGGGAGATGACCACCTTGTCACGCCCATCACAGATCATATGGTTTGGAAATTCTACTCTGCTCTTTCTTAAGGACGTGGCCTGAGCGGTTGGGGTCACAGAAGCTGAGATTCTCTATGGAGACTGGGCTGATCCCCAGTGGTGTCCGTTGCCCATTCTCCTTGGCCAGGGCGTCCAGAGAAGGATCATTTTCTCTTCCTCCTTCCTCTTCAGCCCTGAATTCAGCTTCTGATGGCAGAGGGGCCCCTGAAACCTCCTAAAATAGCCCTCCTGCTGGAGAGAAGTTATGCAATGCACACCACAGCACGCATATTGATTTCTATTTGGGGTTCTTATCAAGATTTATTTTTCATCCCTTCAGGTAAATAGTGACCTTGGACTTGCCGCCTCCCATATTTGCAGCCTGGGTCAATGAATCTTGGTATTGACCTCGGGGGCCATCAATAGCTGCTTATTGTTGAGATATTTCAATGTCAATAAGTGGCCCCATGGAAGTGGGAGGGGGGGCTGCCCAGCAAACCCAGCAGCTAAAAAACCAATCCCTTTTCTCCCAGTTGTCATCTTGGCACAGAAGGGGTTGGCTCTAAAATTGATTAACTTTTCTGCAGGGAGTTGGGAAAACAAACTCCCCAACATAGCCTGAATCCTACAAAGGGAACTTTCTCAGAATTGCTATCCATTATTATGAAAGGAGAGAAACACCCATGTGTGTTTTATCTTCTCTCTCTCTCTCTCTCTCTCTCTCTCACACACACACACACACACACCACACACAGTGACACACTCAGTGCCATAAGATCTAAAACACTTTGGAAAGAGATGCCTGGTGACTCAAACAGCTGCTAGTGACTAAGCTCATCCTGTCCTGCACGTACAAAACCAATTCACCCACGCGGGCTTACACAACTGGAGAGTAGGCAGGCTGGTATCGTGGAAACAGCCCCTGCTTTGGCATCTGACACTCCTAGAAGTAAATCTGGTTTTGTTACTGACAGGTTTCAGCTTCTTCATCCATACAATGGGAATACTACCTGCCTTTTTTGTGCAGATCAGAGATTCTGTCCGTGCGTGGTGACTGCCTGGCTCCTACCCAGTAGGTGTTCCATAAACCCTAGTTCCTCTCGTTTTGTTATGCTCATTCTTGCTAGGTTGGGTCAGGAGGGGTCAGGACTCTCCAAGGAACTCCCAACTCTCATTTCTAGACACTCGCTACTCCATTCTTATTCCCAGGAAGACAAAAAAATGAACACGTGGCTGGACTCTCCTACTGTCAAATCATATGTTTCTCTGTCTCAACTGGCTATGCTCTCAGCTAGTGGCCCAGTTCTTTGTCCACCTTAGTGTGTTTGGCCTGGCTCAGAGGCTCCATGGGGAGCAGGGCTGAGCCTGTGAAGAGGTCTCTGGACCCAGCGTAGGGGCAGGTACCATCCGTGCCCTCCACTGAGCAGCCCTGATTCTACTCCCTCTTGTATGCATGTTGTGGCTCATCATCCCTACCCACTTCCTTTCTCTTCCCTTCTTTCTGCCTTGTCACCTGAAAATTCCCAACAGCCTGATGATGGAAATTTCCCAGTGTCTTTCTCCTCAGGTCATGCCCTGCCCAGAGTGGACTTGGACTACGAGGTGGCCTTGGTAATGACAGAGAAAGGAGGGCATGAAGGTGACCTTCTAGACAGAGTGGTAACTTACCCTGGCAGGACTTGCTCTGGTGGCAACAGATTGATGCTTAGACTGAGGTGGGCAGAGGAAGCCAGGGAAAAGAAGAAACTCAGTGCAGGTACTTTGCCAACAGGCTTTCCCTAAGCACTCAAAAGCGGCAGGCATCGACATCCCCGATCTACAGATGAAGAAACAGAGGCCCAGAGAGTTTAAGAGATGAGAGATTGGAACTCAGGTTTGTTTGAGTCCAAATCCCATGCATAACTGAGCAGTTGTGTCCAAAGGCAGAATTCTGGGGGTGCAGGAGACATAGGGGGATTTGGTTCAAGGGTTAGAATAGACGCCCTTGGTGCTCTTATCCTTCCCTGGATCTGAAGTTCTAAGAATAGAAATAGGAAATGCCTGCCTTGCTGAAGACCATTCCTGGCACAGCATCCCACCTTCAAATCCTGGTTTCCTTTTCAGAGTGGATTTTGCTGTCCACGGGCCGGTGGCATTGGGCACGTACCAAAATCCTTCCCCTATTGCCATCTCTGGACACTGGTTCGTGCTGCCAAAAATTTAATCTTTAAAGCAAACACCACAAACTCAGAATGTTCAGACTGAATTACAAATTTTCACATGCCAATCAATACTTGCCCCCCCCAACTCCCTTCCCCAGCCAAGCAGAAAGTAAAAGATCACATGTGAGCAGGTGGTAACCATATCTTACGTTGATGTAGCTTCAGAACAGAAATCAGGGAGTGTATTTATATTTATTTATTTGTCCATGAATCCACAAGTATGTATTTTGTGCTTACCATGGGTCAGACAGGGCACTAGGACCTAGACCTGGACACAAAAGATACAAATTCATGTGTTAGTTGTTCCAATAAGCACATGTTGGTTTAGTAATTAGTGTATCTTTGTGTGTGTGTGTGTGTGTGTGTGTAATTTATTAACCACAGGATTCTTGCCCTCAAGGAACTCAAACTTCAGCAGAGAAGACAGACATGCAAACAATTATGTTATAGTAAGAAAAATAGCATTAATGTAGGCAGGATCAAAGAACAGAGGAGACTAGAATAAGAAGTGCCCAAGGCTACTGGGGAAGTTGGCAAAGACTTCAAGGAGGAAGAGGTGAAGGCCGAGGGAGCATTTCCAGACAGACAAGGAGCTGCCCAGGAAGCAGGAACATTCATTCATTCAAGAATGATTTCTTAAGACATCTGCTTCTGGTTAGCAAGGTGTTTCTACATTAGTTAGGATGTAGAAAGTTTTAAGAGACCCCCTCCCTCTACTTTTTTATCCTAAAAATGAGAACAAGCTGGAGGAAAGACATAATCACATCTTTTAAAACCCAGCAGAGAGCTGAGGACACAAATTCCAGAAATTTACAAGTCCTTCCTAGGATAGAAGAGACCCATGACTGTGGAGGAGGAAGGCTAAACCCACAACAGACAGTGGTATAAAGAATCAGGCCAAACTTTGATAACTTTTAATAGGCATGTAGCGACTAACATGGCCGATCTGTATCCCATGGAGCCCAGTCACACCTTCCAATCCTTTCCCAAGAGTGTGGAGGTGGCTGAAGGCAGGTCAGGAGAGCTGAGAGATGACATCAATGTGTACCAAGCCTTCACCAAGTGCAAGACAGCATCCAGACAAAGTATATGAGTAGGGAAGCAAGGTGGAGAGAGATCATTGAAGGAAGAAAGCCAGGTGTGGAGGTGAATAGTAAAAGAATTCCCAAGTGAACCCAAAGCATCTGGGCTCTGAAACAGAGAGATTGCCTGTGCTTCAGAAGACTTGCCAGTATTCAGATCCCAAGCTTCAGGGAAAAGTCTATTCAACCCTCTAAACATCTGAAGTCAGTAGTGGATCGGTGGTAACTAAAGATGCAACAAAGCCCAGACTCAACTTGACTCAACCACAAATTAAGCTGACTCAGCTTCCCACTTTACTGAGTAATTATTATGTACTTTAGTCTCTACTGTTCTTTTATATACAATGTCTGAAATATAATAAAAAATTACAAAACACTTGACAAAGCAGAAAAATGTCACCTATAATCAAAATGGGAAAAAAAAGTTGTTGAAGCAAAACCAAAGATATTCCAGAGGTCACAATGAGCAAACAAGAATTTTAAAATAACAATTTAAAATATTTTAATGGATCCAGTGTGAGAGGTGAGTGACATATGTGAACAGATGACAAATTTCAACATCAAAGTATAAAAAAGAACCAAATGGTTATTCTAACACTGAAAACTCCTGAGTCAGAAATAAAGAATTTACTAAATGGGCTTAATATCAGACTGAATGTTACGAAAGAAATAATCAGTGAACTTGAAGACAAGTCAATAGAAATCATCTGATTAGGCAGAAAGAGAAAACTACAACAAACTGAACAGATCATCTGAGCCTATAGGGACAGTAGTAATGTGTATGTAATTAAAGTCCCAGAAGAAACGGAGTAAAATGCAACTGAAGAAATATTTAGACAGATGTAGTAAAGAATATTCTAGAATTGGTCAAGGATGTCCACATGTCCAAAAAGTTTAACAGTCTCCAATCAGCGTAAATATTAAAAAAAAACAAACCCCACCCATATCTAGTCATATCACAGTTAACAACAAAACCCAAAGATACAGAGAAACTTTTAAAAGCCACCAACTAAAAAATACATAACACATTAAGAATAATAACAATTAGGATAATGTGTGCCCTCTCATAAAAGAAATGGCAGACAGCAGACAATGGAATGATGTATTTAAAGTGTTAAAAATAAAAACATAAAATCATCAATCTAGAATTTTGTGCCCACTGAAAGTGTTCTTCAAAAATACAAATGAACCAGAAACACTTTCAGATGACAAAACTGAACAGCTTTTCTCCAGCAGGCCTGCACCACAAGAGATGCTGAAAGAAGTTTTTCAGACTGAAGGAAAGCATTCTACATGGAAGCCTCTATCTGTGGGAAGAAGTGAAGAGTACAAAATGTGTAAACCTGAGGATAATTACAGATTATTTTCATATTTTGTGAAAAATAATCTTAAGATTTCTGTAGGAGACTATGGATTAAAGTAAAAATTATAAAAATGTATTGTGGTTTTACACCTTACATCAAAGTACAATGTATAAATGGCAAGAGTGCATTATAGCAGGTAGTGAGATTTTTATATTGTTTGTAAAGCAGCACAAAATGATTTCAAGGTAAGCTATGTTAAGTTGAAGGTAAATATCATAATCTAGAGTAGCCACTAAAAACCAACGCGAAGAGGGCTTGCTTTATTTATTTATTTTTTAATTTTTTCATGATTATGTATTTTTGAGAGAGAGACAGAGTGTGAGTGGGGGAGGGGCAGAGAGCGAGCCACAGAATCTGAAGCAACTCTGGGTTCTGAGCTGTCAGCACAGAGCCCGGTGTGGGGCTCAAACTCATGGACCGTGAGATCATGACCTGAGCCAAAGTCAGATGCTTAATTGACTGAGCCACTCAGGGGCCCCAAAGAGGGATTACTTTACAAAAACAATAGAAGAGATAAAATGAAATGTTGAAAAAGATTCTAAAAAAGTAAGAAAGGAATGGAGAGTAGAAGAACAAGTAACAGGACAAATAGAAAGCAAATATTGAAAGTAGACTTAAATTCAGCTATATAATATTTTGTTCATTTTTTTTAAAGTGTATTTATTTATTTTGAGAGGGAGAGAGAAAGAGATGGCAAGAGCAGGGGAGGGGCAGATTGAGAGGGAGAGAGAGAGAGATTCCCAAGCAGGCTCCATACTGTCAGCATAGAGCCCAACTCCGGGCTCTAACTCACAAACTGTGAGATTGTGGCCTGAGCCAAAACCAAGAGTTGGATGCTCAATCAACCGAGCCACCCAGGTGCCCCTCAACCGTATAATAATTTTTAAAACCACAAACAGACCTAACTCTTAAGTTTAATGACAAGCATAGTCAAAATGGATAAAAGCAAGGTATGACTATGTGCTGTTTATAAGACAAACAACTTAAGGTCATGGACAAGTTGAGAAGAGTAAAAGCCATCCCAGTGCAAACACCAAGCATCAGAAAACTGGTGTGGCTAGAGATTATCAGACAAATTAGATTTAAAAATGAGGAGTTTTAGCAGTATTTTATTGCATTCATATTTTATCATAGTGATAAAAATATGAATTTGTCAAGAACACCCAACAGCCTTACATTTGTATGTAACTAATAACAGAACTTAAAAACACATAAAGCAAAAATCAACAGAACTAAGGAGGGAAGAGGCAAATATACAGTCATAGCCAATGATGTTAATGCTCCTTGATTAGTTAACACAATAAATAGACAAAACATGAGTAGTAGTCATATAGGATTTGAATAATACTATACTCACAATCAATATATAGTTGATATTTACACATCATGGCTACACTCAACAATTGTAGAATGCATGTGCTTTTCTAAATGTTTTTTTTTTTTCAACATTTACTTATTTTTGGGACAGAGAGAGACAGAGCATGAACGGGGGAGGGGCAGAGAGAGAGGGAGACACAGAATCGGAAACAGGCTCCAGGCTCTGAGCCATCAGCCCAGAGCCCGACGCGGGGCTTGAACTCACGGACCGCGAGATCGTGACCTGGCTGAAGTCGGACGCTTAACCGACTGCGCCACCCAGGCGCCCCTGCATGTGCTTTTCAAACATACATGAATATTCACCAAGATTGGCCATGCGCTTGATTTTTTAAAAAATGCCTAAAAGACTAAACAAATGAAATCTCACAGAGTATGTTCTGTAAACATTACATAATCAGAGTACACTCAATAACAGGATTCAAGAAAATCTGCCAATACCTGGAATTTAAGCAGTATACTTCTAAATTATCCACTGGTCAAAGAGAAGAATCACAAAAGTAGTTAGAAATTATTTAAAATTGAATGTAAAACACAATAGATCAAAAGTCGTGAAGGAAGCTAATGCAGTATATTCAGGAAAATTTATAGCTTTAAATGTTCGTAATAGAAAAGAAGAAAGATTTAAAATCCACTTCAACAATCTAGGAAAAAAGCAAAGTAAACCTCAAACTACAAGGGTGGAAATGTTAAAAAAGCAGAAATCCATAATGTATAAAATGGAAAAACAGTAGGTGAAGCCAATAAGAATAACCAACAAAAAAGAAGTCGGTCTTTTGAAAGATTAATCAACCTGACAAACCCCAGCAATACTGTTACATTAAAAATAAGGTAGAAGAGACAAATTTCCAGTATCAGGAATTAAAGAGACATCATCACTACGGGTCCTATGGGCATTAAAAAGATGATAAGGTAATGATATAAAAGTTGTATACCAACAAATTCGACGACTTCAGTGAAATGGGGAAATTCCTTGAAAAACACAATCTGTTACAAGCAGACGTGGAAAATCTGAATAGCTTTATATCAGCGGTAGAAATTTAATTTGAAAAATAAGCTCTTCCTCAAAGAAAACAAATTTCTCAAAAGAGGATTTTGTTGGTGAATTCTCTTAAACTTTTAAGGCAGAAATAATACGAACCCTACTTGATGAGAGAACACTTCACAACTCACTCCCGGAGATTGGTGTATCCCTGATACCAAATTCTGAAAAGGCTTTTTTCAAGAAAAAAAAAATTAAATATCACTACCTTTCATGAATTTAAGGGCAAAGATCCCTAGAAAATGGTACCAAATTCGGGGTGCCTGGGTGGCTCAGTCACTTAGGCTTCCAACTCGATTTTGACCTGGATCATGATCTCTCAGTTGTGAGATCAAGCCCTCTGTCGGGCCCATGCTGAGCATGGAGGAGCCTGCTTGGGAGTCTCTCTCTTCCTCTCTCTCTCTCTCTCTGCCCCTCCCTTGTTCGCACTTTCTCTCTATCAAAAAAATTTTTTTTAAATTTTTTTTTACATTTATTTATTTTTGATAGAGAGAGACAGAGCACAAGTGGGGAAGGGGCAGAGAGAGAAGGAGACACAGAATCCGAAGCAGGCTCCAGGCTCCAAGCTGTCGGCACAGAGCCCGATGTGGGGTTTGAACTCACAAACCGGGAGATCATTACCTGAGCCAAAGCTGGACGCCCAACCGACTGAGCCACTTAGGCGCCCCTTTAATTTTTTTTTAACGTTTATTATTGAGAGATGGAGAGACACAGAGCGTGAGCAGGGGCGGGGTAGAGAGAGGGGGAGACACAGAATCTGAAGCAGGCTCCAGGCTCCGAGCCGTCAGCACAGAGCCCGACGTGGGGCTCGAACTCACAAGGTGCGAGACCATGACCTGAGCCGCAGCCAGTCGCTTAACCAACTGAGCCACCCAGGCGCCCCCC
This sequence comes from Lynx canadensis, assembly GCF_007474595.2. NCBI lineage: Eukaryota > Metazoa > Chordata > Mammalia > Carnivora > Felidae > Lynx > Lynx canadensis. The sequence continues at coordinate 53,256,502 of NC_044316.2, forward strand.
CCCCCAGATTTTTTTAATTAAAGAAAATGCTACCAAATTCAGTTCAGCAATACTTAAAAAGAATAATATATTGATGACCAAATAGGTTTATTCCAAGAATGCAAGACTGACTTCACATTTAAACATCAATTAGTGGGGCGCCTGGGTGGCGCAGTCGGTTAAGCGTCGCATCCGACTTCAGCCAGGTCACGATCTCGCGGTACGGGAGTTCGAGCCCCGCGTCGGGCTCTGGGCTGATGGCTCAGAGCCTGGAGCCTGTTTCCGATTCTGTGTCTCCCTCTCTCTCTGCCCCTCCCCCGTTCATGCTCTGTCTCTCTCTGTCCCAAAAATAAATAAACGTTGGAAAAAAAAAATTTTAAACATCAATTAGTGTAATTAATCATATAACAGAATAAAGAAGGAAAAAGCCTACTTCGTCATCTTAATAGATGCAGAAAAGCATTTGACAAAACATAACCATTATTCATAATAAAAATATGTCACTGTACTAAAAATAGAATGCACAACAAACATTTTCAACTTAATAATGGGCTCCTATGATTTACGACCTATCTATATAGGTTATATATTTATAGCGATAACCACCTGTACCTAAAAGTTAAATCATAGTTAATGGTGACCCCTAAGATTGACTGGAAAGAAGGCAAAGATGTCTATTCTTATCACTTCTATTCAGCCTTGTACTAGAAGCCTGGCCAGTATAATAAGGCAAGAAAATAAATAAAAGCCATAAAAATTGGAAAGAAAACAGAAAATTGTTATTTACAGATGATAGGATTGCCCACTTAGAAAATTCTTAGAATCAGCAACTGACTTTAGCAAGGTCGCAGGATATAAGGTGGATATACAAAATTCAATTCTATTCTATGTACCAGTGATAACAGAGAATAACATTTGAAAAACAAGATTTAAAAAAAAAAAGAAAAAAGAAAAACAAGATTTAAAATAGCAGAGAGGGGAAAAAAATCAAATACCTAGGAATAAATTTAACAAAGGATGTATAAGACCTCTACACTGAAAACCCAACCCATTTCTTAGAGACATTTAAAAAGACCGACTTACGTGGAAAGCTATACCCGGCTTACGGATTAGAAGAGTCAACATTTTTAAGATGGCCATTCTCCCCACCTTGATCTATGCATTGAGTACAACTCCAGTCAAATTCCCAACAGGTTTCTTGATAGAAATTGATAAGCTGCTTCTAAAATTTACACGAAAATAGGATTCAGAAGAGCAAAGACAGTCTTAAAAACAACAGCAAAGTTTTACTCAGGAAGCATAAAAACATAAATAAGAATGCTCAAAGCAGCCTATTTTTAGTAGCCAACAACTAGAAACAGTTCAAATGTCTATCAACAGGAGAGTAGATAATCAAATTATATAGTAACATCCATGCGATGAGATACAACTCGTTAATAAAAGAAATGAACTACATACTGATACACAGAATGACAGGGATAAATCTCACAGACAAGTGAGCAAATAAGGCCAGACAACACACTGTGTGATTCCATTTATATGATCCTTCGAGAGCAGGCGAAGCAAATCTATGGTGATAGGAATCAGAAAAACAGTTGCCTTTGGGTGAGGGTAGTATGGGTTGACCAGTAAGGAACATCAAGGAAATTTCCGAGGTGACAAAATGTTCTCAGTTTTGATGAGGGTGGTGGCCGCATGAGTGTGTATGATTGTCAAACGCCATCAAGTTGTTCATTTCACTTTATGTAGCATAAGCATCACGATCAGAGAGGGGAGGGGAAAGAGGAGAGGAACTTAGGAAAAATCCCAACCAAATGCAGTACATGGACCTCGTTGGGAACCTGATTCACACTCACCAGCTGTAAAAGCACATTTTGGGGACAATCAAGAATGGATCATGACCTGGGTAAGAAAAAGGATTAAATAATTGCTGGGTATGAAAATGGGATTGTTATTTGCTAGAAATACGTACGGGTGTATCTAAGGGCACCCATGTCTGAGCTCTGCTCAGCAAAAGAGTGGATAGAGATTATGGAAAGTGAGACAGTAAAATGCCGATAATTGTTGAAGCTGAATGAAAGGTTCCACGCGCTCTGCCTTTGTGTCTGTTTCCGATTTTCCATAATAATGTTAAAATACAAAATTCAAATGAAAGAAATTAACCATAGGTCACATGACGTTTCTGTTCAAAATCTTCCAGCAGCTTTTCATCCATAATCTTCTCCATGTACATAGAAATCTATTAATAGGTCATAAAATCAATCCGGTGGGTCATGATCAGCATTTTGATTATATGAAATAGAACAAAATGGAACAGAAGAGAAAAGAAGAGAAACATGCCAGAGAGCATACTATGTATAGTAAAGAGAAGAATCGATTCCTGAAACCTTCTGCTTGAGCGTATGCTTGTGCATGTGTGTGTGTGTGTGTGTGTGTGTGCATGTACACGCATATGTGGAGAATTTTCCCCCCAGCAGGTTATGGTGAAAAAGGTTTATTAAAATTTTTTTTTCAACGTTTATTTATTTTCGGGACAGAGAGAGACAGAGCATGAACAGGGGAGGGGCAGAGAGAGAGGGAGACACAGAATCGGAAACAGGCTCCAGGCTCTGAGCCATCAGCCCAGAGCCCGACGCGGGGCTCGAACTCGCGGACCGCGAGATCGTGACCTGGCTGAAGTCGGACGCTTAACCGACTGCGCCACCCAGGCGCCCCAATGGTGAAAAAGGTTTAAAACACAGAGCCCTATGTGGCATCCCCCTACCTCGTATCTCTACCTTACTCCCTACCCCTCACTCCCCTCCTCCTATATAAACCTTGCTGTGCGTCCATTAAGCTGTGCTCTGCCCCAGATGCCCCCTCAGCTCCCTTCCTCATTTTCATTACCTGCTCAAATGGTACCTTATCAGAGAAATTCCCCGCCGATCATCTTATGCAATGTCACTCTCTAGTCTCCTGCCATTTTATTATTTACTTCAAAACATTCACTACCACTTGGCACACCCTATATCTACGGGCTTCGTTGTTAACTGGCTCTCTCCTACCCCTGTCCCCATCCCAGAATGGCAGCCCCGTGAGGTGACCTGTGTCGTTCACTGCGGTACTCCAGTGCAATATTGCTTGGCACATAGGAGACACTCAATAAAACTGGACTGAGTGAAAAAGATTATGGAGGACCTCCTTGGTGCCTAGGACTGTGTTCCGAACTGGAGATTCAACAGTAACCAGGGCAGATGTGGAGACCCTTCTGTCCAGACCCTTGTGGACCTGACTCTGCAGGGAAGACCAACAAGTAACTATGTAATGGTACGTGTCATTTGTGCAAAGCATAGCCACGTCCTCAAGGCCAGAATGAGGTCCTGTGAAAGCTTAAAACATAACTCTGAGCGCGCGTGTATGTGTGTGTGCGCGTGGGGGGCAGGTGGCGAGGGGAAGGATGCCCTCAGGGCTTTTCTGAGAACAATATGACAACGGATACGTACACATCAATAGACTAAAAGTGGGTAAATGGCCTGAACAGACCCTTCACGTCAAGGCATGTTTGAATGGGCCATAAAAGCAAATGAGAAGATACTCAAGGTCGTTAGTCAACAGGGACATTCCGATGGAACCACAATACAATATCACTGCACGAGGAAACAACCAGAAAGGGGCATGTGGGAACTTTCTGCCGTGATGGAAATGTTCTGTGCATCCTAATTTGTGTAATGGTTGATGGAAATGCTCTACATATCTTCATCCGGGTGGTGGTCACGCGGGTGTATAGATTCGTCAAAATCCACCAAGGTATACATTTAAGCTCTCTGCATTTTACCGTGTGTAAAATCTCCCTTGCCCACCCCACCCCCAAACCCTAAATCCTAAATAATGAGCAGAAATTGTCCTTGGAGAGGGGGAGAGCAGCATTCCAGGAGGAAGGAAACTCATTCGGGGCACCTGGGTGGCTCAGTCGGCGAAGCATCTGACTTCGGCTCAGATCATGATCTCACGGCTCACGGGTTCGAACCCCGCATCGGGCTCTGTGCTGACACAGCCCAGAGCCTGGAGCCTGCTTCGGATTCTGTGTCTCCCTCTCTCTCTCTCTGCCCCTCCTCCACTCGCATTCTGTCTGTCTCTCAAAAATAAATAAACATTAAACATTTTTTAAAAAGAAGGAAACTCATTCAAGGACACCCTGGAGGTGGGAAAGAGAGAGGAGTCCGATGTGTTTGGGAGACAAGGGGAGGGGACAGCAGATGGGGCTGAGTAGGACTGGGTTGTGCCGAGCCTCCTAAGTCAGGTAAGAAGAAACAGAAAGGGCAACGTGGTCAGAAGTGCCTGGAGAATGGATTGGAGAGAGCAGGACAGGGTGTGGTGAGGCCGGCTAGACGCTTCTCCAATGATCCAGGTGAGAAATGGGGGGCTGGACTAGGACGAGGGGTGCAGGGCATGCGATTCACCATGCGGAGGCAAAGTCCTGTTTGGTGGAATGTGTACTGCAACACGATGGGGCCACGAAAGATTGTGGCCGAGGGTCCACATGCACCACAAGCAGGACGGATGAGGGAGGTGGCCGGTGGTGAGTCTGGCGGGGTCCGGGTAAGGCGCATCCTACCGATCACTCAGAGAAGCCTAATCGGGTTAGTTATCTACAGTGAAGCAAATGACCCCCAAAGTCAGTGACTTCAAGGATTAGCCATGTTATTAGCTCATGGGTTTTGCAAACCAGACTGGGCTCTGCTGAGCTGCTCTTCTGGCCTTGTCGTCGCTGATGGGTCGTCTGAGCTCCAGGCTCTGCCGGGACCCTGGCTTGGCCGCGCCGTTCTCTTCCTCCTCCTCCTAACCTGTCTCAGTCAAAGTATGTCCCAAGGCCAACCTAGATTCAAGTCACCGTGCAAGGGCGACTGATGCACAGATTACTGCCGCTGCTTAGGTGCCGTGTTGACTTGGAGGAGTCATTTAACTTTCCCTGCCTCGGTTTTCTCATCTTTAAAATGGGGATACCGCTGCCACTCACCTCGGTGTCTTTGTCTGGGCTGAATAAGGTGGCACTGTCACCACCGTGGCTGCTTTTGTTACTGCAGAGATGTGTTTACTGAGCCGCTGCCCATGCCCGGTGCACTGCCCGGCCTTACTCTTCTGAAGGAAGCCCTGCCCCGCTCTCTGAAGAGAGTCAGGGAGGCCCTCCAGTCCCCACCGTGCCAGCCCGTCTGTCCCTCACCCTCGTCGTCCACTCTCCTTGTTTTCTTTTTGTTGATTAAATATGGGTCAGCATTTACGTGAGTCATAACTGTTGCCATGCCAACCAGAGAGCGTATGGGGGTGACAGCATCCTTTGCCCTGTTCCTTCGGCCTCTCCATGCTCTGCCCCCGTGCCCGCGTGCCTACGTGTCTCTCGCCAGTCCCCTCAGGGTGATTGTCTCTGTAACACCAGCTTCCCGCCAACCAGCTTCTGAAGAGGGCGGGCAGGACCCAAGGCCAGCGAATGATCCAGATAGGTCTTAAAACTTTTTTTTAACGTTCAAAGATTCCTTAGATCTCCTTTCCACCATCCCCCCCATATGTTTAACATCCATCGGCTGAGAAAATGCACAATGAAATGTTACTATGGGCTCGGTAATGCTTTTAAATGAACGTATTTTATTCATCCTTGATAGCGTGAGGAATACTGAAACATATATCTGAAAGACGCGTAATTGATTCTGATTTCAGGCCATGCTTGGCACCCTCCGCGGATTCGTAGCCTGCTGCCTTGCCACGAACTCCTTATGCGACTCCAGGGATCCCCAGCGTCCCCCGTTCACAGACAGACCAGCATCCTGCACTATCCCCTGCTGTTCTGGGGGGTGGGGTGGGGCGGTCCATGCACCCGCATCATAAGCATCTCCTGGGAGCTTGTTAGAAATGCAGGGTCTCTGGCTCGCTCTGGACCCACTGATCGGAATCCGTATCTTAACAGGACCTCCACGTGGTTCTTGTGCACGTTAACATCTCGGAAGACTGATTTAATATAGACTGCTAGTGTCGCTTACAGTCAGTCAACCGGTTGCGGAATGCACAGGCTTTGGAACCAGCAAAGGGAAACAAACAATAAGCAGATGAAATCCATAGTATATTCCATGATAAGAAGATCTAGGGAGAAAAGCACGTCAGGAAAGATTTACGTGTATTTTTCACTAAGGAAGGGGGACGGAGAGTGCACGGTGGGGTGGGGATCGTTTGTAGGGTGGCCAGAGAAGGCCCTGGTGTAGAGTCACTTGCCGTGGAGACCGGAGGGAGGTGCGGAGGTGAACCATCTGGGGGAAGAACGGCCCAGACAGAGGGAACCTCGCAAAGGGCGTTGCAGCTTTCCGGAAAGATCAAATCCCCAAAGAGGGCAGCCCGTGAGTCTGCAGCAGCTGGTTTGCGATTGAGATATTGGTGGGGGCGGGGCAGGGGAGGCGGTGGAGATGACCGTGTGTCATCTCCGTGTGGCTCAGTGTGCCGGGTCCCTGTGGGGCAGTGGGACTGAGCTGGCTGAGACCTCACGTACGCAGAGAGGAGGAGGGGTAAATGTGCGCACACAGAATGGTGAAGCCCAGGGACATAGGTGGGTGTAGACACGTGACTTGGACGACAGCTCATTCCTCAAGACTCAGCACAAACGTCACCTCCTCTGAGAAGCCCTCCCTGACTGATCAGGGGCTCCCCTCCCTCCACCAAGACCTGCAGAGCCCCTTCCTCTGGGCGCCTCGACACCTCGCGTCCACACGATGGGCACTTGTCTCATGGCTGTCCATCTTTATTTATAGGCGTGTCTGCTCCAGCAGACAGTGCTGTCCCCAAGGCAAGGTGGCTCTTATGTCAGTGCCCGGCTCAGGGCTGCCACCAGGGAGAGATTGGCTGGAAAGGGGGTTTGAGGGGGGGGGGACAGGCTGAAGAGAGGACTGGAGGCCAGAGTGGAGCTGGGACTTGGGCAGTGTGTCTGGCCTTGCTGTGATGAGTTTCCAAGAGGACTGGGAACGTGGAGATCAACCTGCAAAGATGTCAACAGCCCTGGCATCGGGGGGCGGGGGGCTTGCCCTCATCATGAGCAGGGGGAGTGAAGAGGAAATAGGCAGGAGAGAGACCTCCTTCCACTGCCCTGCACACATCACTGCCTTCCTTTTTACCCTCTCGAGAGTGACGCTTTGATGACATTCCAGACTTTGGAATTTGAACGGTAGCATTAGTTACAGGGGAGTCCGATAACTATTAACATACATTAGTGTCAATCCTGGGCGTCTTTAATGCAGCCTGGAAGTGTGTATACAAATGGGCCATGAGGGTAACCTACCAGGTGAAGAGAGCCCCGCTTTTCTCTCGTAAGGCTCGAGTCGTCAGCGCTATAAAATAATGATAATGATGATGACGGGCCTGCGTTGTTGGAGCACATTAAAATCAGATTAATTGGTTAATTTACAATAACAACGCCCGTTAAGATCATTAGAAACACCTCCACTCGATTGAGTATCCCAGCTGTAAACTTCTCACTGCTTTTCCCAGGGCCATCGTCTCCAGACTGGTGAGGCTGGATTTAACAGCCTGATCGGGAAAGCTGAGTTTCAAGGCCTGCCATTTACAGTAGGCGTTTATTGAGCACCAGCTACATGCCACGCCCTCAGCCTGGCCTGGGGATGTGCAGAGGAACATGACAGGGCCCCGTCCCTGAGGAGCATACCTTTCCTGGGGGACACCGTCCTGGGAATGGTTAGTGACAGAGTGGTTCTAAGGCCCGGGGGCCCGGAGCCCAGACAGGCTGTTAAAAACTGTAGCCAGCACTCATTGGTACTACCCAGGATAAAGACTGTGGACACATGGATACAATGACTGAAACCCAAGATTGTCGACTTACGTTATTCGTCACAAGGCAGAGAAGGCAGAGGAACATGCGTTGAGGGGGGCGGGGGGATGAGCGTGGAGGAGGGGACGTGGGCCATAGTTCTGGGCTCTTCTCTCTTAATACGCTCAGTGTCCTCAAACCAGCAAAAGTTGTTTTGGCACCTGAACCTTCCCCTTGTTGAATAAAGGCCAAGATGACCCCCCCCCCCACAAGAAGGCCCCAATCTACCAAGCGGTGGGTAGACTCACAACATCCCTCCTTGCCAGGGTCTGGTTACCTATATTTGCTTCTGGGCCCGTGTTCCAGATTTGCACCCACCTCTCCCTGCCAGGACTGAGAAGTGAGGGAGGGTCATAGGTTTAGGGCATGGCCGGTGCAAAGGCCCTGGGGTGGTAAAAGGGTTTGCATCGTCTGGGCCCGTGGGACGTCAGGGTTGCTGAACTCTGACAAGGTAGAGACCGACCCAAGGTGAGGTCAGAGAGGACCCCATGAGAAGATTTTGGACCCCATTCTCGGGGCGACCTGGGGGGTACTGTAGAGCTTGCATTATGTTAATGCTCGATAACATTTCCTTTGTAACCAGTATCCTTCCGCCTTGCAGAGTGGAGGCCAGGATTGGAGATAGACCTGCTGACCAGTGCCGTCCAAGAAAACTTTCTGGGGTGACGGAGACACCTACGCCTACATTGTCCAGTATCAAGGCCATTCGTCACATGTGACTCCTGAGCGGCTGAGATGTGATGAGCCCGTCCGAGGGACAGAGTGTGGCTAGACGATTTAAATGTCAACAGCCCCCGGTGGCTAGTGGCCAGCCTATTGGACAGCACAGCTCCAGACCTTTCTGTATAAGTGGGGAGGACGAGGGACTTTTGTCCCCAAGTCCCTGCTGACACATCTACCTTAGTCCTTATCTCTCCTCTCACTAGGACGCCAGCTGAGAATTGCTGGGTCAAAGGCGTACGCACGTACAAGAGGTTTGGATTCCTATTTTCAAGCCGCTTTCCCAGAAAAGGGCCACCAGTTTACTCTCCCACTGCGGTGAGCGTGACGGAGAGCCGCTGAGCCACTGACGGTGTCTGTTACCTTTTCTTCTCTTTAGCCTTCCCCAGTCTGGCACGTGCGGGTGGGTCATCCAGGAGGAGAGGTCAGAGGCAGTCTCTGTGCCTGTTCTGAGCTCTGCCCGACCTCGTCTCCTCATCCCTCACCCCCCCGAAGGAGTCCCCTGTAGCTCATAAATACTCCCAAACCCATTTCCCGTTTCCCAGAACGTCGGAAGACGTTCTGTGATGTTCTCTCGGATCCCCAGGGCGCGGGTCAGCCCTCTCTGCTGGGACAGAAGGCCCCCAGCTCGTCCCATCCCCGCCACGGGAAGAGGGGCGCTTACATTTCCCTTTCCTCCCGTGGCTCATTCCACGTTGTTGTTGTTTTTTTTTTTTTTTTTTTCCTCTCGGCACTATTTTTCAATTAACAACCCCAGATCCTCCGGATTACGGTTTCCCATTTGCCAGGATTGCTAGTGAAAATACTAACAATAATGATAAATATTGGCTGCGGCCCTCTGCTCTGCCCAGAGCCCCTGCTCTGCCCACTCGGCGTAATTAAAAAGCAAGCTATACGGGCAAATAAAAAGCCCGGGTGCCCCCTCCAGCCTCAGAGAGGACACGGGAGGATCACGGACTCCAAATAGGCCATTAATGCTGGGTCAGAGCCACCAGCAAATATGGAGCAAAACAAATTAAGCTCAAGTTCAAAGGAGAAGCCTAATAAATCTTGCCCAAAGCGGCTTTCACTTGGGGCCCTGAGCTGTAATTAGGGGGAGGGGGCAGCAAGGAGCCAGGTTCCAGAAGACCGCACGCTCTTTCCCTTGGCTCTAAGGGCTGATTCCCGAGTCCCCCAGTGGAGGGCAGGCGCCACAGCTGCCTCTCTCTTACCACTTCGGATCTCGCCCTGACCTACCCTCTGGGGCTCCCGGGACAGCATCACCCTTTGCACATGCCAAGCTCAAGAATGCATGTTCTTTGCAGCATCCTCAGAGCGCGCCTTCCCTCCCTCCGGGTTTGCTTCTTCCCTTTACACCCTATCGCCCTCCCTCTCCTGACACCCGTCCCTTTCTCTGCCCTTCTGTGCCCCTTCCTTTGGGACAAAGCAGCTCTCCAAAGTCACCTTCCCCCGGGAGCCTCTCTCCTGCCACATCCCGCACTTTGCAGACCACACGTCGCCCCTGATGGGGCCTCTCTGGGATGTCGGAGGAGGTGGCCCACGCTGGAGCTCTGCCTCCGAGTGACCCGTGTGATCCTCTCTCCGGTCCTCAGTGTCCCCGTCCGTATCCGCATCCGCAGAAAGGCAGCGCCCTCATAGCCGTGTTCCTAGGATTAAATGAGATAGGCAGAGGGGCCTAGCACAGAGCCAGACATGCAGTAGGCATACAACTAAAGCTCACCAAGCGAACCTCTTCACTTGCTTCTTTTCCACTGAGACCCACGGCTTGCGCGGAACATTGTTTTCTCACACCGTGTTCTTTCTTCCAGGTCTGTCTTCCCGTCAGGCCGGGGTGGCCTCTGCATCTGTGTGTCCTTCCTTATGAGAGCTGGCATAGGGCTCTTTCTGCCAAGTTGTTGATGTTAAGAGGAGACGGGCGAGTTCTGGGGATGTGCGCCTTTCTCCTCGTCCCTGGGGAGGTGTCTAAGCATGCCTCCAGCCGGGTGGGCCTCCTCCAAGAGACCTGTTTGCAAAGGTAGCAGGAAGGGCTCCAAGACTCGCTTCTGGTTTTCAGGCCTGAGCCCTGGGCAGCACTTTTCTCCCCGAACCCCTGAGAGATTAAAAATCATTCCCTTTCCGTAACTGTATAATCTGAGCTTCTTCTGGGTACCCCAATCCCTGCCACACACACGATTTTCTAAAGGGCACTGTTCCCCGAATCTTGTAAGGCTCAGTCTGCCTCCTACAATTGAATCACAGGGTCTTTTAACCTTGACTGGGGAAGCTGAACACGATCTGTATTTCTAACAATAGGGAGTTTGTTAAATAAATTATAGTGCCACGAGCACATTTATGATGTATTTTCAATGCAAAAAAAAGCAGGTTGCAAAACAGTATGTAAAGTAAGAACCTATTTTGGTTTGGGGGAAAAAAAACCCTCAACTATATATGTATGGGCAGAAAATTGTCTAGAAGAGTATCTACCCAAATGTTAGCAATGCTTTTTTTTCTTTTCTGGGTGGTGGGCTAACGAGGGATCTTGATTTCTTTCTTTGTGCAGATCTGTCTTTTCCGATTCGTTTACAATGAGCATATATTTTTCTTCTGTCTCAACTAAATAAACAAATAAAGACAAGCACCACGGGTTCTCAGAGGCCTCATTTGCATACATTTGCATGCCATCCCATCAATTCCATCCATCAAAGCCCTACGCCATCAGCCTTCAAGAATGGAGGAGGCCCTGGGGCCACCAACCCACCCCTCCTCAGGAGGCCCCCCGGCATCCCCGTCCGAGCTCCTGAGCCCTGGCGGACTCCCCCACCAAGCCCTCTGTCCCGCATCCCATCCTTGGAGAGACCACGGTGGTGACACCAGTCCAGAGGCAATAGCAGTCCTGTTGTCACATCTCCAACCTCGAAGGCGTCTTGCTTCCGCTCCCTTGTCAGCCGTTTTCATGTTTTTCCCACTGCTTTGACCTTAAGTGGCTGATTTTCCTTCCTTTCTGCCTTTCCTTGTGTTCCTCCTCTCCTCCCTCCCCTACTCTGCCTTGGCTGCGATTGTCTGAGCCAGGCATCTGAGCTGTCTCGAGCTTGCCTCCTATTTTTGTACTTTGTGAAACCAGGGGATACGAAGGGCCGTGAGTACAGCGCGACTCTTGGTCCCGTGACAACGTGTCTGTCTCTTTGCCGCGGCTGGGGCCCGATGACATCTCAGAAACAGTCGGGAAGCCTAAGTGGGGGGACGGCCATGCGCGCTCTGGTTGGTTCAAGTTTCACCTGACTCTCCATCGCGGGGGGAAGAACAATAGATCGCAAACTATACGCACACGCACGTGGACACGCGTGGGCACGCACACACATGGGACTGAAAGGCGGCTCAGGTGTTCTGTCAGAGACACCTGCTCTCAGGGCAGCTATACGAGATCGGGGACCTGGTGGTTTCAGATGGGCCCCCGAGTGCCAGGAGGTCCCTTGATCTCCAAATCCCAAACCCCTCTGACCTGGGGTCCATGACCACCAGCACTAGCTGGTCACAGTGTGTGGGGCCCTGGTTGCCCCTTTTCAAGGCGGCTGAATTCGTTTTCAACACGATGGTCAAGAAGAGGGTTTGCTCCTGAAACCTCACTGCTTCCGCTCAAATTCTTCAAATTCTCCTTTCTCCACTTCCAAGCTGTGTCACCTTGGTTGAGTCGCCCAATATCTTTTTTTTATGTTTGTTTATTTATTTTGAGAGACAGAGAGAGAGGGAGAGAGCATGCATGCAAGCAGGGGAGGATCAGAGAGAGAGAGGGAGAGAGAGAGAGAGAGAGAGAGAATCCCGAGGAGAGCCTGACACGGGGCTCGATGTCACAAACCGTGAGATGGTGACCTGAGCCAAACTCAAGAGTCAGATGCTTAAAGGACTGAGCCACCCAGATGCCCCTGGTGACTCAACATCTTTATGCCTTGATGTCCTGTCTTTCCCTTAGGACGAAATAACCCCTGTCCCCTCGTCTTCTTGGTGAGAATCGAATGAGCTAATGCGAGTAAAGGACTCAGAAGAGTGACGCTTAGGGACACGTGACACCAGTTACTCGCTGGTGTCGTCTTTCCCTCAAGCCTGGGGAGTGGGTAATACACGCTGGCCGTCATGTCTGGAAACAGAGTTGACCAATCATCGCAATGTCAACAATCCGTTTGAATAGTGTGTATTCACCTCTGTTTCCAGGCCTAGTGACCGCTCTGTATTTTACCCCCATTGCACCTTGGGGAGAAAAAGACTTAGATGCAATCCCTGCTCTGCTGGTGAGTGGTTGGTTGGTATGATTTGCTGTCTCGTCTGTGTGATTCCAGGCCCACTGGGAGTCCCCCTTTGGCCCGGCCTGACTCCCCTCGCCGGTAGATGATGTCTCTTCTTCTGTCCTCGGTGGAAATCCGTCCCCCTGCTCGGCACTGCCCTTGAGGGCTTACGGCCGGTTATTACATTCTTTCATCTCCTGTGACCCCGCTTCCCCATCAGTCCTTGGCGGGATGGGTGGAAAATCTGGCCCCTCACTACTGCTCAGGATTCAGGGGAACCCCCTGAGAAACTGAGGCGAGAGGGCTGGGTGTTTGGGAAGCAAGGCAGAGGAAAACCTGAGGGTGGCATTTCCGAGCCCTGGGCCAGAGGAACGGGCCGGGTTCCTCTCTCTTCCCACGCGGGGTCCGTCTCCGTCCGGCAGAGTTTCTGCCTGTGTCTCAGCGAGCGTTTGCGGCTGAAGCCGCTTGTCCGGCTGGACTGTCAGCCCCGAGGGGAGGGACTTTGTCTTCGCCGTGTCTTGTACGGTGCCAGCCGTGCACTGAGCAAATAAATCACAGCAAAGACTAGTGCCGATGGTTGTAGTGGGGCCGCAGAGACGGTCGGGGCTGCAGGCGGGTGAGGACGGCTTGCCCAGTTCGTTCCCCCCGTCTATTTCCGGAGGTAGAGACGTGGAGGGCACCGCTCCCCGCAGCCCTGGACTTCGGGGCCGTGCTTTCGTGGAGCCTGCGTGGGCCTGGTCCCTGGCGCCCTCGGGGTCCTCGGGGCTGGCAGACGCAAAGCCGCCACACGCCGCAGCTGCCCTGTCCCTGAGTGAAAAGAAATGCTCCTAAAGCAACGTCCGCGGCACGCCCGCTCACCTCGCCCTCTGGTTTCTCCCCGCCTCTGGGGCCACCAACCAGTGCCTGCACGACCCCTGGGATGGGCCGTCTGTGCAGAGTGAGGGTGACGTCTGGGTCTAAGTCTGTGATTATGTGCGGCCCCCGAAGCGAATCTGGGCCGGGGGAGAGCCCTGTAGAAGGAGAAGTCTGGCCGGTGGCGGAGGCTGGCCCCCCAGAGGGCAGATACTCCCCGCGGCCATTCTCCAGCTGCCTCCTTGCTGAGCCCACGGGTTCCAGTAGGCGGGTACGTCACAGCGTTTCCCCTCTCGCCCCCATGAGACCGGGTGCTGCAGCCCGAGGACACAGCACATTGCCTTCCTTCCTGCACTGGACGCTGGTGAGGCCCCCCCTGGGCCTCCGGAGTCAGGCAGCGCGTCTGGTTGCTGCTGCAGGTGTCTGATACGAAGGCTCACCCGTGACCCTCTGCGCAGGGTCGTTCCCCCCTCGGTGCCCTCCAGGGTGGCCCACAGCCAGGGTTCCACTGATGCGGGGGGTGCCGTGTCCCCAGCCCCTCGTGCCTGGGGAGGGAAGGCATCTGGGGTGTGAGTCACATTCTAGAGCTCCTCCCAGTGGGCTGCGGCTGAGGCGAGACCCCGCGCTGTCTTTGCCCGACTTCCCCTCCCTCCCATCCCTCTTCCCTCCCTGCCTTCCGTGTTCCTCCTGAGACCGCGGCCCGCATAAGTCAGTCGCACAAGGAGCACCCTTGCCGGCTCTTTCCCCCACCTCCCTTCTTTATAATAAGGAAAAAGAAAATCCACTCCGGCTTCCGGAGAGACGAAAAGCAACCCCGTGCATTTTTGGTTTTGTCATCTCGTGTTTCTGTCCCCAGTCCCAGCCACTCCCCAGTTCTCAGGTGCTGTGGACTGCATTGTGACCCCTCAAAACTCGTGTGTTGTGGCCCTAACTCCCAGGACCTCAGAATGGGACGTATTTGGAGGCAGAGGCTGTTACAGAGGTGACTGAGTTAGAATGAGGCCGTTAGGGTGGCCCTAATCCAATCTGACTGGTGTCCTTCTAAGAGGAGGAGATCTGGGCACACAGAGACACCAGGGACACGTGTGCACAGAGGAAAGACACAGCAAACGTGGTGGCACCCTCCAGCCAAGCACAGGGGCCTCCGGAAACCACCCCCACCGGCACCATGATCTTGGACTTCCAGCCTCTAGACGTTTGAGAAAATACATTCCTGCGGTTTAGCCGGCCAGCCTGCAGTCCTTTGTCATGGTGGCCTGAGCGGACACCGGGTGAAACTTGTATTTGCCAAGCCCCGTGTGAGACAACGGGTTGGTGCCCGGGTAGAGGGGGGGGGGCTCCAGTTAAGTGAGAGCGCCACTCAACGCCGTGTGGCCCTGGGTAAGTTCCTCGCCTCCCTTGTGCCTCAGTTTGCTCATCTGTAAAATGGGACAACGACAGTCCCTACCCCGCAGGATGGTTACTAGGATGCAGGGCACGGAGACTCCGAAAGCCCGGGAATAGCTACCCCAGCACCGGGCAGACCCCGTGCCCCAGCATTAGTGGGTACCAGCAGGTTCTGAGCGCTCGGGCTGGAGGCCCCTCCCATCCGTGTGAAGGTCCAGGACCATTTGCAGAAAAGCAGGAGCAGAATTTGGAGGCCCCCAGCCCCAATGGATTGTGGCCTGGGTTTGCACGTGGATCCCTGCCCCTGGTCCACTCATGCCGGGGAAGCGCTCGGCGAAGCTCTCCACGGCGGCGGGGTGGCCAGCCCGGTCCCCGGTCCCCGGCAGGAGGACGAGCCCTCCCCAGAGGGGGCCACCACGCAAACAGGGAGGGAGGAGCTCCAGAGCCCCAGCTTCCAGATCACAGCCCTGGGGGCCGTCTCCTTCCCGACGCCCACCAGCTGTGCTCTGTCGTGGGGGCTCTCTGAACCTTAGGATCTCCATCGATACCTTCATCGATAAGTGACGGCTCTGGTATTAGATACCTCGTAAGGCTACGACAAGTAGTTTCAGCACCTAATAGTAATAAGCAGGTGAGAGCTATTGATTGGATGCACTTTATTAAAGTAGGTACGACCTACACCAGAAAGGAGAACGTGCTGTTTAGATTTGCCAGACGGGAGGCTTTTCAAACACTCATACTCCCCTATTGACTGGGCACAATCCTGGGTCCTGCGGAATCACAGCTGAGTTCCATCCACTCCGGTTAATGGCTCCGGGATGGTTCCTGTTCGGTAATTATACTCAATAAGGGACCATCAATATAATTTTCTGTCAATTGTCACTTTGTGCGACGGGAGGGATCATTCGCTCGGGAGCCCGGGGTCTGCTGACAGTGGTGGGAGGTGCTGTGTGTGGGCCAACCCCGGGCGTGAGCGACGGGGCGCCTGACCTGTGTTCGGGCCGGCTCCGCGGGCTCCTGTCGTCCTGCCCGCGGGAGAGGCGCCAAGGCTGCGTGCCAGGGAAGCGCTCGGCGAAGCTCAGGGTGCAGGCCGGGTCCGAGACGGGGCCGTGTGCTGGTCAGAGCCTGTCCCCGGCGGCCCCCACGGCCACCAGCACCCAGGAGCCTGTGGGAGCCCTGGGGACGGTGACCCAGGCCCTGGGAGAGGCTCATGCTCTTTCAGGCACCGAACCTCAATCTGGGATCCGCTCTGTCACGAGAACCAGGCTGGGCGATGTACCAAGTTGACTGAAGTTTTATTAACAAGCCGCCCACCAAGGCGAGCAACTCGAAGAAGTCCCATCGTTGAACCTCAGGGACATACGCATCGTCTCTGCTCCAGCCCCCCCCCCCCCCCCCCCCCCCCCCCCCCCCGGCTTTGTGTCTCAGCATAAGACACAGTCGCCTCTTGGCTGTGACAGGTGCCAAATCAGGATGCTTAGATAATTAAATTATGTTTCTTCTGGGCCTAGAGATGTCCTAGGAGGCTGTTTGGTGTTTTGTTGGTGTGTGTGTGTGTGTGTGTGTGTGTGTTTACAGCAGATTTGGTGCCCGGATTTTATCTTTCTCTGAACGATACGGAAGCGAGTTTACCTTTCTGAGTTCGTACCCACACGTCGACAATGGTCTCCGAGTGTGTCGGGCGGGGGCTGCGGAAGAGCCGCCTCTTGAGCCGGAACATGGGAAGTCAACTGCTGAAGACCGTGCGTCTTTCTATAGGCCGCAGATATTTCCACCGCCCTCACGCATCCTGTCACCTCCTTCTCGTGTCTGCTCCCTGAGTCTCCCTACCCGCCCGCCTGCCTTTTCGTCTGCAAGGAGTCCGTCTGTCTGGGGCCGCCAGAACAAAATGCCACAGACTGGGTGACTTATAAACCACAGGAACTTGCTTCTCACAGCTCTGGAGCCCGGAAGTCCACGATCAGATTCCAGCCCGGTCAGCCCAGGACCGCTGCCTGGGTTGCAGACTTCTCATTGTGTCTTACGTGGCGGGACAAAGGATCTCTCTGGTGCCCCCTTTATAAGGGCGCTAATCCCGTTCAGGAGGGTTCTGCCCTCACAGCCCCATCACCTCCCCAAGACCCCACCTCCTAACACCATCACCCTGGGCGTTAAGTTTCAACACGTGAATTTGGGAAAGACACAGACATTCAGACCCTATAGAACCGCATATGTTTATTTATCCGCCCATCTATCCACTTATTTGTCAAATAATTTTTGAAGGCTTGTGCTGGGTACTAAGGATTCGACGGGAGCAGGGGAAATGCACTGTGCTTGCTGGGTGACAGGTTGCATTTGCCGGGGACGGCTACAAGAAACCCCTCCCATCCCCTGTGTCCTTGTGCAGTGTGGTCTCGCCTCTCCCCCACAAGGAGGTGGGGTCCACCCATCTCCTTGAAACCGAGGGGCCTCGGGGTCTCCTTTGTGACTATGAGCATGGGGCAGCGAGTGACTTCCAAGGCCGGATCAGGAAAAGTCACGCGGCCCGCGTTGGGGGCTGTAAGGAGTTCGAGAACCCCGAGACTACCATGCGGGGGAGACCACACGCGGGTGCTCCAGATGACGTCCCAGCTGAGCGTCCAACCAGCAGTGCTCACCTGCGGGGGGCGGGGGGTGTGAGACCCCCACGTCGGATGCCCGGCCACGTGAGCCTTCGGATGACCACAGCCCCGGCTGACGTCTGACCGCGTCTGCCTGAGAGATCCAAGTGAGAGCCGCCTGGCGGAGCCGGCTCCAAACTCCTCACCCGCAAAATCATGAGCAAAGTGCCGTGGTTGCTTAAAACCGGTAAATTCGAGGGTAATTTGTTCTATGGCAATAGGCGACTGGCACATGCTTTCGTGAGATTGACAGCCTGGTAGGAGAGACAGATATTAAAGTCTCTTACAAATTAGCATAAAATTGCGCTTGAGGGCGGCTACATCGAAAAAGTATGAGAGTGCATTTGTCCAGAGAGGTCAGGGAGGCTGCCCCGAGGAGAGGTGATTGACTGAGCTCTGCAGGCCGTGAGGACTTTCGCAGGGAGTAAGGGGAGGAGTGTTCTGGCATGTGCAAAGGCCCTGTGGCAGGAAGGTGACCCCGAAAAAGGCCAGCAAAGCTGCAAGGTGGGGAGCAAGGGGAGGCCAGAGAGGAACACAGGGCCCAGACGCTACAGGGTCACCTTGCTTGCTGTGCTACGGATCTAGGCGCTCCGGAGCAGAGTGACAGAAGCCAGCCACGGCGGGGCCTGGAAGCAGCAGCTATGGGTGGCGGGTGGGTGGTTAACGACCATGGTGAGCGTTCTCCTAGAAATGGTGTGCGAAGTTGAAATGACGCGTGCAAAAACCAATTATCCCATAGGACCGACGTTCTTGTGGGGCTGCGTTCCCGCTGGGAGGTCTGATGCTCACCTTTCCTAGAAAAGGCCACAACTTCAAATTTAATTGCATGACCTTGGGGGGGGTCGCTTCACCTCTCTGGGGACGGGACTCACACGGATGATTTATAGGTCCTCTCAAATTCCGTGAGTCTCAGATTCAATTCTCAACGACTCTCCCGTCATGAATAAAGCACTCACGAAAACTTACATAAATAGATTAAATAGGCCATCGACACGAAATTATATTTAATGCGATTCATTATCATAATGTGCTATATACAGAGCTATCTCTTTTCTCCCTAATGCCTGCCTTACTTTTATGGCAACACAAGGGTTAGGAAAGGCAGCCACCGAGCAAATATCCCGCGGCTCCCCGGGGAGAGTCGGGCCATTTCAAGCCGAAGCAGAAAAACAAATGTGTCATGCGTGGCCGTGGCCTGGATGTGGACCTGTGGCCCACAGGGACACGCTCTGGACACTGACTTGCGGCACTTGGTAAAGACTTGAACTCGGTGCCATCGAAAGTGCGTGGAAAGGGGACGCCTGGGTGGCCGGGTTGGTTAAGCGTCGGACTCTTTTTTTTTTTAATTTTTTTTTTCAACTTTTTTTTTATTTATCTTTTTTGGGACAGAGAGAGACAGAGCATGAACGGGGGAGGGGCAGAGAGAGAGGGAGACACAGAATCGGAAACAGGCTCCAGGCTCTGAGCCATCAGCCCAGAGCCCGACGCGGGGCTCGAACTCACGGACCGTGAGTTCGTGACCTGGCTGAAGTCGGACGCTTAACCGACTGCGCCACCCAGGCGCCCCTAGCATTGGCCTCTTGATCTCGGCTCAGGTCATGATCTCCCAGTTCGTGGGTTCGAGCCCTGCATCGGGCTGTGCGCTGACAGCGTGGAGCCTGCTTGGGATTCTCTCTCTCCCTCACTTGTGCTCTATCTCTCAAAATAAATCAATACACTTAAAAAAAAAAAAAGTGCAAGAAACAGCAGAGCACCCAGGTTGGGTGTCCTTTACTCTCTGTGACTTTGGCCCCATCAAATTGCAAGCAGCAATTTCCTTAAAATTAGAGTTAAAAAAAAAAGCCCTACCTCCCTACCTCCCCACTTGCCCTAGACGGGTGATGGAGAGATTAAACGAGATAAGTATGCCCCATGCCTGGCGCCCAAGGATGTGCTGAATAGGTGTTGACTGCTTATTCTGCCCCATTCCTCAGTGCTGTTCTCGGACCCCTGAAGCCACATACGGTTGAGATTACAAATGTCAAACCCTCAAATACCAAGGGTCTACTGTATGTGTTTATGCTTAAATTGACTGTTCGGAAAACACAAAGTAGGTTCAGCTCTCTGCGTAATCCCTTTTGCTATTTTTATTCGGTCCCCAGTTAAAAATAAAAACAAAAACAAAATTGTAAGTAATGTTTGAAGAGAGGTGACCAAGCCCCCGTGGGTCCCCACGACATTTGCAGCGACTCTCTGAATAACCAGCAGGGCTCCGTCCCTATTTCGGATGCACGCCCTGGGCTTGAGCTGGCACAGGTGTGCACGGGCACGCACACACACACACACACACACACACACACACACATAACGCGCTGCGAGAGTGTGCCTGGAAAATTAACTCCCGTTTCCTTGACACGGTCCTGCTCTGCTTTCCAAGATGAAAAACACATCGCCTCCCACGGCAGCAGCCTGACTCCCATCTGATGAGGGCAAGAGGTGAGGCTGGCAGAGAGCAGAGAGGGAGGGTGATGCCAATGGAAAGGTGATCAATCCTCAACCCGCTCTCCCGGCCCCGCGTCCACGGGGCCCCTCCCAGGCCGGGGCCAGGGGCATCGTGTCTTCAGAAGGGGCAAGATGGAATGTTTTGGATCCATCTAGACAGTAAATTTTTTGAGTCCCTATAAGCTAAAATCAATATTGGCACAACCGTGTGTCATTAAAAACTAAATGAACATGACAAAGCCAAACGCTTTCTCTCCGCGCAGCACAGCGGGTTATTAAATCCTTTATTACGGGCACATCGCCATTTGAAGGGGGTACAACTACGTCTTTATGAGTCATCTGTATCTGTGTAGCTGCATGGCCTTCCTGTGCCCGCCCCCGGAGGTGCTCTGGCAGTCCCCGGCCCTCTCCTCCCACGGTGACAGGCAATTTGAGCCGTTGGGAGAGGCAGACGGAAAAGGGTGAGGGGACGCTTGGCGACACTCACACGTCAGGGGGCCGCCCCACCATCACGGATTCACTCAGCAAATACTCAGCAAGCTCCTACGAGGTGTCAGGCGTTCTGCTGGGTCCTCAGGACACAGTGGTGAACACCCACAGCTGCAGACAAACATCGTCTGTTTGCCCAAGCCAGTCCCGCCTCTTTAACGCATCTGCTCAAGAAACTTGCAACGGCATCTCTGAACACCCAGCCGCCAGGGACCGAAAAGCCAAGGGTATTTGTTTTTTTTTACCTAACAGAAAGCCCGGGGGCAAAGCGGTTTCAGGGTTGTGTAATGATTCGGCGACATTATCAGAAACCTGGTTTCTGTCTTCACGCTTTGCCCTCTCCGTGTGATGTTTGTCCCCCTCATGGTTGCAAAAAGGCTGCCATAGCTCCAAACATCTCGACTTCACACAGCCAGATCAAACATTAGTTTTTACTCCCGCATCTCATTGTATCAGGAAGTAAAACCTTTTCCAGAAGCCCCACAAGGTTTCCCCAAAGGTCCCACTGGCCACAGGTGGTGTATGTGCTCATGCCAGCTGTAAGGGACGCTGGGATGTGAGCCTCGTGGAGCAGGTGTGAATGGTGGTCTCCAGGCTCCCTTTGCTCCCCTGCAACAGGTTTCTCTCTCCATTTTGCAGGCACCTGTGACTCTCTGGGACCCTCACCTCCTACCCACCCCCAGGCCTGCTCACCCTGCTTTGGCATTTCCCTGGTTCCTGGCTGTGCTGGGTATTCTCTGCCCGCCTTTCTAGATCTCCTCTCCCCTCTCCACCTTGCTCTGTGCTCCAGGGGCTGGCTGTCCCAGAGGCCGTCAAGGCACAACTTTGCCTTCTGTCTCCAGTTGGGATTGGCCGGTGGGAGGCACACTGGGGATCAGGGGCATGTAGAGTCGAGAGGCACGTAGGGTGTTTGTTTGCCCAGCTCCTTCCATGCAGTTGACAGGGTTGTCCACATCTGAGGAAGGCCACAGCTCCTGCTAGGCTGCCCTCTCCCACAGCTGCTGTGGTTCTGGTACCTTCTCTCTCCCCTCGCCAGCCAGACACGAAGCACCTGTGTACCACACCATCATCCTTTTATATCTGGATAGCTTTCGCCCAGATACACTGATCTGATCCAGCCTGAGATTTTGTTGCTCTTGGAAGTCGGAGGAGGGCACTGAAGGGGTGAAGGAAGGAGATTTGCAAGGACAGGGGGGTTAGCAGATGGATGGGACCCTTTCTGGGCAGACCCATCCTGTCCCTGGGGGGCTGTTCAGGGCTTTGCTCCCTCACTTCACGGAAGGCAGGTGCTCCAATCGGCCTGGCGCGTGCACACTGGGATTTCTCAGGGGAGCTAGGAGGTGCCCGTCTTCTCTGTTTCAGCTCAGGGTCACTTCCCCATCCCAGCCAGGTCCTAGAAGCAGCGATTCAGGACCACAGGAGCCACGCAAAGTAGACGTGATGGTCTCCATTTTGCAGATGAGGAAACCGAGGCCCAGCGATAGTGAGCGTTTTGCCCAGGGTCCCACGGTATTCCCAGCAAGACTTGGGTCAGAACGCTTCAGACTCTGCGCTCTTTCCTCCAAGCTACAGTCCCTGCCCTCTGCTCTGTGCAGTGTTGGGTTCTACGCCCTCGACTGTCGTTCTCCTGGGGAAGTAGGTCAAAGAAGGTCCTTTTCCAGTTTGCGGTAGAACATGCCAGGACCTGTAATTGCTTCAACTATTCAGTCTCTCGCCAAATCTTTTCAGTCTTTTGACACCTTATCAATACCGAATCTCACATAAAGCGGGGTAAGTGTCAGTACCATGTCACGTGGTTATCAATCCACCAGTTCACAGGGTTCCGCACAGGTGGCCACATACTCCTCTGCGTTTGATGCCCGGTTTAGTGGTCTGAAAACCATTTTTCCACACCTGTGTTCAGAGCCCAAAAGGTTAACCTTGACCCGAGAGAGCAAGTTAGTGCCATTCTGAATTCTGGCACAAATAAACCAGGAAGTAACCCAGAGAGGTGCCGTGTCGGAAAGGACACGAGTCCTCGCCTGTTCGCGGAGAAAGAGATCAGGGCTCCATTAGTTATGCCTGCCACGGGCACGGGCGTGGGGGTTGTCCACACGGCTGGCGCTTATTCACACGCCCCCACCCAGATCCTTCCCTCTGGCCGAAGAACAGAACCTGGTTTCAACCCATCTCGGTCTGGGCGCTCCTTGGAAAGTCGAAGGTGGAGGACGCAGAGCAGGCTGGCCTCGGTTCCCCAGCCTGAGTTAAGTGGCCGTCAAGATGATCACATGGTATTATTTAAGTGTGGTTTTTAACGGCCGTGACGATGGCTGAGCTCCATTTGCAGACCTTGACCGCTGCCCGGCAAAGGGCAGTTGGTTGGCTTCTAAGATGAGGACATTGTTGGCACAGAGCCCCCCTCAGCCCTCCTTGCTAGCTGCAATTCAGAGGAGAGTCTCTATGAAGGTGAGACCCAAGCAGTTTAGGGGCGCATGGAAGGAGAGGCCCTTTCTGGCCCCTGGAAATGGCACGGGCTCCCTCTTGGGGGACGTCCCGCCAGGGGCAGAGGGTCGGGGTGGGGAGGGGGGGCTGATGACAGGATGTCCTTCACGACCGGGGTCTCCAATCACTCCCCGAGTGGCAGTGCTACGTCCCAGCCCTGAGAGGAAGGTACGTGGATGTGCGCAGGGAGGGTGTGAGCGAGATGGTGAACATTGGCCACTCTCACCTCAGAAGAGCCTGCAGGGGGTGGGGCGGTGAGGGCCAGCGTCGGAAGCCTGAGGATAACAGGAAATGCGTTGGAGAACCTTGGGGAGTGGTTGAGGCTGCTTCTACTTTTAAGACAGTGCAGAGCTGGGGCGCCTGGGTGGCTCTGTCAGTTAAGAGTCTTGGCTTCAGCTCAGGTTATGATCTCACAGCTTGTGAGTTCGAGTCCCCCCCTTCGGGCTCTGTGCTGAGAGCGGAGCGGCTTCAGGTTCTGTCTCTGGCTCTCTCTGCCCCTCCCCTGCTCACACTCTTTTTCTCAAAAATAAATAAACATTAAACACATCTCTTTAATAGTAATAATAATAAAAAAAAGACTTAGAGCACAGCAATTCAGCAGGGATGTGTCCCGGCTCTCCATCTGCTGGTGATCTCCTGGGGACATTCCCGGCCATCTCTGGAGAGAGAGTGAGTCCAGTCATCCTGGAGGCCGACAGGACGGGACCTGAGGCATCCTGCCTCCAGTGGGCTGGTCGCCTTGGATCTGTCTGCAAGCCCGGGCATATCTCCTCGCCTTTGTGCGCACGGCGCCCTCTGCGGGAAGCCTCTCCTTTCCCGGCCCACCTGCTCTGTGCAGCCACGCTGTCCTTTGGGGCTGCCCCAAACCCTTCCTTGTTTGTGCGCCTGCGACACTGTGTTACGAGGCTGAGGGCACGGTGTTGGTGTCAGCTGTGAATTGTTGGCACTTACCGTGGTCGCTCTCGTCGTATCCTCGCTACAGCCCGGGGACATCGGTGTGCTTATGATTCCATTTAAGGCCCTGAAGACGGGGCTCAGAAAGGATGCCCACCATCACACAGCCCCACTGGTCCTCCCACCAGCCTTTCACCAGACAGAAGAAAGGCTGACTGGTGGCATTTGTCAGTTTCCACAGCGTAAATATTCTAATAATAAATATTCCGGTAATGGCAATTTCACGGTATCAACACCTCAGAGTTTGGTGATTGGTTCCCGCAAGCTGGCTCGGGCCGCTGAGAGATGGCGTGAGCCGGTGTAAGCCGGGTTGAGCCAGTCCCAGTGTGTGGCTGTGACCTTGTTCCCGTCTGCAGGAACCAGGCTGCGGGCTGCTGAGGAGTCAGGGCTGGGTGTTACCGATGTTGCCCCCGGGGCCCGCACCGGAGCTGGGTAGATGCTACATTAACGTGTGTTGAAATGGGATGGGTTTCTGAGCTCGAGGGCCTCCTGGCCAGAGCTCCCTCCTCGGGACACTTTCTTCTCCCTTCAGTCAGACCCCGTCCAAGAGGCTCAGGTCTCCGTCCTGAGATTCGCCAAACAGGAGGAAAAGGAAGGGACGGAAGCAGGGGCTGGAAGGGGCCTGGGCTCAGGCTTGGACGTGGGCTGTCGGGGGTTAGCAGAGGCCTCCGGGCCGGGAACGGGCGGCATGTCTGGGTACCAGAGGACGAAGCTTCCGGGCAGCGGGCGGCCAGGACAGGGTCAGACCACAGCATCAGGGGCCTGGTCCCATCTCTCAGGACGAGCCGAGGGGCTGCTGCATGGCAGGCAGCTGAGAGCTTGGCTGTCACTCTGGTCGGGCTGGATCCCCCTTGAACGTGCGCGTGTGTGTGTGTGCGTGTGAGAGAGGAGGACATGTCTGGATCCCAGGGGGGTGCCTTGGACCTGAGGTTTTCTTGAACCCAGCAGAGGCTGGACCACGCCCCTCGTAGCTGGTGGCAGTGCTGATCAGAGTGTCAGCACGTGTGTGACAGGCCGGCACCAGGAGAGAGGGCTGGAGAACAGGTTTCCGGAGGGGGCTGGGGTCCCCACGATGGGGACGGACCCCGTCGGGGGTTGGCGCTGTCCCTGGAGCCGGACGAGAAACCGCTCAGAAGGGCAAGCACGGGTGCTGGCCGGGACCGTGGTCCTCAACCCTGAGTGTGTGTTCGTGTCAGCCGGGGGAGGGGCCGGCTTCGTGGGCCTCTGCCTGGGGCCGTCACACGGGGACCCCAGCAAGACCCCGCTCTCAGAAGGGCTTAATGCTCCGCTGTGGCCACTATGAGATTCTTCGTCATTTTTGAACTCGGGGCCCCTGTGTTTCCATTTGGGGCCGGACCCTACAGGTGACGGAGCTCGTCCTCCCTGAGGGCCTTGTCAAGACCCGTGTCGCAGAGCCCCTGCCCCCGAATTTCTGACTCAGAGGGTCTGGGCGGGGCTGGAGAATCTGCATTCGTGACAAGCTCCCAGATGTGAATTTTGAGACTCCTTTGAGCTGGGGGGCTGGAGCGGCGCCTTGGGGTCACAGAGAGGAGGGGCCGTTAGGACAGGCTCCGTGGCCCGGTCAGGGCGGCCACGGAGTCAGAGGTCAAGCAGGTGCACCAAGGACAATTCGGAGCCAACCTTTAGTCTTCAGGGGACCAGAAAGTTGAAGGCAAGTGCTGGCCTTCAGCAGAAGGGGAGAAGTAGGAGGGAGCGCGTGAGTTTCAAGGGAAACTGAGTCACACGCCTGTACCTACGTTTGGGTTCAGGAGTAAGTTGCTCGACAAGAGCCCCTTGCTCTCCAGAAAAAGAAGACCACCCGGCTGCCCAAGTTTACGGGATGTGTTGGATGCTCTGAGCCAGGAGAATGGAAAGTAAAATGTTTGAATTCCAAGGACATGGGATGGTGGTGTCCCCAGCGTTGTCCCACAGCCTTGAGGACAGGCCAAGGAGACTTCTGCCTGGAGGAGTTCTGGAAGCTTTTCTTCCAGACGTTCTCCACCACAAAACGCTCTCACGCCGAGCTTTGTGGGAGCCTGGAGTCTCACCATGGGGCCGCTGTGACTTCCAGCTAACGTAAGGGGTCCTAGCCAGAGATTACGGACTCCTCAAAAGCCAGTGAATGTGCTTTGGAAAGTTCCTGGGCTGCACTGAAACCGTTTGTGAAATTTAGTGTGTATTATATGTACATTTTCTTGTTCCTGGGGAGAAGGTCTATAGCTCTCCTCAGCTTCTCAGAGGAGTCTGTGACCCCCTTGAAAAAGGATTTATTTAAAGAATTTGTCTGGGGCGCCTGGGTGGCGCAGTCGGTTAAGCGTCCGACTTCAGCCAGGTCACGATCTCGCGGTCCGTGAGTTCAAGCCCCGCGTCGGGCTCTGGGCTGATGGCTCAGAGCCTGGAGCCTGTTTCCGATTCTGTGTCTCCCTCTCTCTCTGCCCCTCCCCCGTTCATGCTCTGTCTCTCTCTGTCCCAAAAATAAATAAACGTTGAAAAAAAAAAAAAAAAAGAATTTGTCTGAAAGGGGGATTAGCCAACGATTGGTATTGGGATAATTGGCTACCTTTTGGGGAAAGAAAAAATAAAGGTGGATCCCCACCTAACTGCTTCCACCAAAATACATTCCAGATGGATCAAAGTCTTTGATGTTGGGGGGGGGGGGAAATG
Source organism: Lynx canadensis (assembly GCF_007474595.2). Lineage (NCBI taxonomy): Eukaryota > Metazoa > Chordata > Mammalia > Carnivora > Felidae > Lynx > Lynx canadensis. Next base: position 53,283,243 of record NC_044316.2, read on the forward strand.
ATGTAATAAAAGTTACCGATGAAATGTGAGTAAATATGTTTATGACCTTGGAGGTGGAAACGGGCTTTCGAAGTCGGGTGCCAAATCCAGGAGCCGGATTGGAAAAGACTGATTAATCTAGTACAGAAAAATCGAAACTTTAGCGTGGGGAAACTAAAGACACGGGACAAACTGAGGTCAAAACACAAAGGGCAACCAGGGAAAAATATTTAGAACACAAATCAAAAGACAAGAAGCCAATTTATGAACGTACACAGAGCTCAGACAACCCGTAAGAAAAAAATACACAGAATAACCAAACCGAAAGAGGTAATAAGGCATGAGTAAACAGAGCATGCGAAAGGAAATACGAAAAACCAATAAACAAACAAACAAAAAATGCTCAGCGATACGCTAAATAATTAAGGACGTGCAAATGGATATTGAAAATGGGGCTACCACGGTTTTTTGCTCCGGAGACTGAAATTTATGTGGAATCGTGTTTATTTTGTGGATGTGTCCTATTTTATTCAGTCCTCTGTATCTTGATATTTAGATCGGATCTGGTTCTCAGGTATTATAAATAATGTTGTCAAGAACACTTTTGTAGCAAATCCATGATTGTTTGCTTAAGATGAATTCCTGAAAGGATCATCAGCGTTTAGCATCATGTAGCTGATGTAATCGTTTCCAAAGCGATTAGAGCAGGGCAGGCGGGAGCCAAGACCACAGCGCAGGGCACAGAGCCTTCCTGGGAGTGGAGGGTGGAAAAAATAGCAACTGATGTTCACTGAGCATCTATTACATGCCAAGCAATGTCTTGGAGCCTCCTGCGTTAGGCACCTGGTTTCACCCCGCGACAGCAGCAGGAAGTGAGGCAAGCATCGTTTTGCTGTCGTACACATGAGGACGCGGGAGATCAGAGAGGTTTAGTAACTTCTCTGAGGCTGCACCGTAAAGCAAGAGCTGGAGTTCTGGGTTCAGGCCTTTCTGGCCCGAAAGCCTGCGTTCGTTTTGCCTCTCAAGCGGTCTGTCAAGGGCAGCACCGGGTGGTTTGCCCGGAGGCTAGAGGGACGTGGGGGGAGGAGGGGGGGGAAATACCGCTAGGGAGGCTGGAGGACCTCAAAGACCATTCTGTCCCCCTTTACAATTTTCCAGAAGGTTGTTCCTGCCCCTGGTGCCCTGATGTGTCGCTCTCAAGGGAAACCTCTTGGATGACTGGATAGTAAATAGCAAAGGACAGAGGGAAGTGGCTGAATTTCCCTCCAGCCCTGACTTGGTAGGTGCATTTAAACGGGCCACCCACGCGGACCCCAAGCTTTCAATCACCTGCCTGTGCACACAGCTTGCCCCATAGGAAAGAGGCTTCTGTGTTCTCTGCGGTCCCGGGGGGCTTCCAGGCCCTTTTCAGCCGTTCCATGGGGCTTCCCCCAGCAAAGCCAAGTCCTCTCCCCTTCACACTTGATCAGACCAGCCCCCTCCCCAGATCAAACAATGAAGCACCGCCATAGTCTTGGAGAACAAAGAGCAGGACTGACGTTACCTTTTAATAAAGCCTAAAAATCCAGCAAAGCCGGGCGCCTGGGTGGCTCAGTCGGTTAAGCGTCTGACTTCGGTTCAGGTCATGATCTTGCGGCTCGTGAGTGCGAGCCCCGCGTCGGGCTCTGTGCTGACAGCGCGGAGCCTGGAGCCTGCTTCGGAGTCTGGGTCTCCCTCTGTCTCTGCCCCCCCCCCCCCCCCCCCCCCACTCTCTCTCTCTCTCTCTCTCTCTCTCTCTCCCTCCCTCCAAAATAAAAAAAAATAAAGATCCCACAAAGTTAGAAGGAGTTTGGAGGCTCGGAGTTAATTTTCTAAGAAGAATCACTCCTCTCAACCATAACTGTGTCTTCAGATCTGCTGTAGCCAAAGGAGAGAAACCATGATTCCGGAAACAGCCAGTGTAAGCAGAGAGATGCATCATTCCGTCCTGCCTGTGACGGACAGTAAGTCACTTTCCTTACTCTGCTATTACTCTAGGGTGATCATTGGCTAAAGTTACTCCAAACACATTTGGCTATTCCTAAAGAGGTGGAACATAATGAGAGCTAGTGTAGAAAGTGCCCCAAGACTTATAAAATGCCCATATTTTTGGATCCAGTGGAATTTCACTCCTACGAATTTATCTTAAGGAAATAATCCGAATTGCACAAAGATCTACATACAATATGTTCTTCGTGGCATCTTTATACTACTGAAGCACTGGAAGCAAACCAATGTCCAATAAAAGGGACGGACCAAGAAAATTAATGTGCCTATTAAAAATCATGCTGTGGAAAGACAGTGATGGGGCCAAATGGTCACAATGTAACCGTTAGTGGTCTGGCAGGGAAGCAACCTAGAAAATGGCATGTACAATATTAGATATTTTAATAAAGATAAAATGCGGGTGGGGGGAGAGGAGGTAGCCTCGAAAAATCCGTGTACCAAAGTGTTATGAGTTTTTCTCCAGGTGATGGATTTATGGGCAATTTTTCTTTTCCGCGTGCTTTTTGGTTCTCCACGTTTACTGCATTGAGCACCTTCTGTAATAAAGAAAACCATTTTTCAAGAGAGATGGTCGTCTGACGGACGCTTTGGTGGGTGCCGGGAGGTGTCCCAGAGCGTGGCAGCTGCCCGCTCGGGGTCCAGGACGCAGGTGGCCGTGCGGGCCGCTGGGCCACAGGAGAGGGGCGCCTGGCTCACCGATTCATCTCCCGTGATCGCTCTCACTTCCTTAATCCACTGGGGACAATCAGGGTCTCAAATACCCAGCCTGTTAGACACAGTGTTTGATGAAAGATTGCGTTCCTTGGATTAGTACTGGGTTGAAAAATGACCCGTGAGTCCCCAGAGACAGAGCCGAGCTGGAGCGGAGCTTGGTATTTATAACCCAGTCTCCCAGCCCGGGCCTGGACACCACACAATTCTGACAGATGATTCTCATGAGAAACTTCCAGTTTCCATTTGATTATGGGCCCATAAACACCGATCGCAATTGAGGGGAGTTAGGGCTCTGCCGGCCCTGGGCCTGCGGGGGCTCAGGAAGCCTTTCGGATGGTTCGGGCGTGCCTGTCACCTGCCGGCGTCCCAGGCTGCCCGTGGCTCTGAGCTGCTGCCTGCAGTTATGCGTGTGCCCTGCTGTGGCTCTGGCAGGGATCCAGGTGCCTCTCTGGTCTCTGTCTCTCCTGGCACCGGGGCGGCCATGTGTCTGCCCCCTGGGTCATGCAGACCATCCAGACTTCCGTGGTAAAATGCGCTCAGATGGTTCTAGAAGGCTGCGGCTAACTTCTTCTGGTGTCTACGTCCTGCCTTTTCTCTGCTTCGCTCACTCGTTCATTCTCTCCTTCACTCATTCATCATCTCCTTCACTCATCCATTGTCTCATTCACTCATTCATTCCCTCGTTCACTCATTCATTTGCTCATTTACTCATTCATTCATTCCCTCATTCACTCATTCATTCGCTCCATTCACTCATTCATTCCCTCATTCCCTCATTGTCTCATTCCCTCATTCACTCATTCATTCTCTCATTCACTCACTCATTCATTCCCTCGTTCACTCATTCATTCGCTCATTTACTCATTCATTCATTCCCTCGTTCACTCATTTATTCTCTCCTTCACTCATTCATTCTCTCTCATTCACTCATTCATCTCTCCATTCACTCATTCATTCCCTCATTCACTCACCCATTCATTCCCTTGTTCACTCACTCATTCATTCCCTTGTTCACTCACTCATTCATTCATTCTCTCATTCACTCACTCATTCATTCCCTTGTTCACTCACTCATTCATTCCCTTGTTCACTCACTCATTCATTCATTCTCTCCTTCACTCACTCATTCATTCACTCATTCATCTGTCATCTGGCCATCCTGAGCAGCTGCCATGGGTCAGCCACATGGACCCAGAGAGCCCAGGCAGGTGTAGGGATGCAGAGACAAAAGTCCCATGGCTGCCCTAGGAGCCACACTTCAAGACCACATCACAGGCATTAACGGAGACAAGCTCCAGAACTGAGTGAACAGGGAAGAGGGAGAAGTCATCCTGAGCTCTGAGGAAGGCAGCTGGCCGCTCGGTCCAACAGATGTGCCCCGAACACCCGTGCCACACTGGATCCTATGCGAAAAGACAGGGTCTCTCCCCGCATGTTTCCTCCCATCTTCCAGCTTTACAGGCTAAGATCGCCTCCTCTCCCTCCAGCAGTGGGGAAACGACAGGAATCGCTTTGGGATCCTTGAGCAAGGGGACAGGATGAGCCCATAGCAGTGACACCTACGGGGTGTGGCGTCTTTGGCTGGATTTAATTCAACCACATGTCTTGGCCCTGTGCCTGGCACTGTTTAAGGCACCGGGAAGCCTAAGAGGCCAAACGAGATCCAGTCTGAGGACGCAGGGAGCTTCCACTCTGCTGGGAAGAGAGAGAAAGAGACGGTAGCCGAGAGTCCCACATCTGTGCACCTGTCCCGTGCAGAGAAGTTCCAGGAGTAACTTCAAACAGAGAGGGGGGCGAGAGGGGACGGGGCGGGGGCGTTTGCTTTATACACAGGCAGAGGCGACGGCAGCGGGGACCATGGTGACAAGAGAGGAAGTGACTGGACTCTAGACGCATCCCGCAAGTGGAGCGTTCAGGGAGGGAGGGGAGGGGGGGAGGTGTGGAGGAGGAGTGTCAGGTTGCAGAGTGGAGACAGTTGGGGGCAAGCATCTGGGGAAATATCGCTTCAAACCCACACCTCCGTCTCGGGGTTCCCCATACACCAGCCCCACATCGCCGTCCCTTATCCAGCGCCGGGATATGCCACGCTGTCTTCTTGATCAACCCGGCACCCGTCTGCCTTCTTTGAGGTGCCATTTGCGCTGTGCTCTGCGTGGCAGATGCAGCAGTGAGCCAGAAGATGCCTGGGCCCCCCACCAGTACGAACCGCAGTGTCTCGCGCTTTGGCTCGGAGCCCGGGGCGACCTCCCTGTCCTGGGCCCGGATGCCAGGCCGTCCGGCACTACCGTGGGGCCCAGACGCCTTCTCCAAAGACACACCCGGCCCTCCCAGCACGTGTAGGGCCTCTGGCCTGGGTGCGGCTCACACCAGCCTCTTTTGCAGGCCAGCTGCTGGGTCTCTGCTCTTTCATCCAGGTTCCTGGGAGGCCCTGCTCTGCGTCCTTCGCAAACACATCTGCACTTGTTCAGACCACATGACAGGAACATCTGCTGCCAGGAAGAAGAGGACATAGCGGCCCTTCTGTACTTGCTCCTAATTGTCTCCAGCCCTGGGGGCACTTGCATTTGGGTCATGAATTTAAGGACTTCCACGATGCTTCTAGAAGCATGTTCTTGTCTTCTGTGGTCCAGGAGGCAGCGGAAAGAAGGGCACGGCACAGCGTGCGGAGGCCACAGGCACTGAGCAGAAAGGCTTGTGCAAATCTTCCGTCCCCAGCTTAGATGGGACAGGCCCACAAGGAGGGAAGGCGAGGTGAGGCAGCAGATCCCCACTGTACCCCTTGGCCTCACGACTTTGAGGGTCTCCTGTCACTTTCTACCTGCCCTTAGCTCCGTCTCTTTGCAAAGTTTGCTTGGCCAGAAGGGGGGCTTTCACCCCCTCTTCTGGAGCACCCCTCAACCGTGACTCGGGGGGGAGGCGCGTAAATGCCCCAGTAACCTTGTTTCTCGGCTGCGGTCGTGCGGGGATCTCCACCCACAGGTCCCGGACATCCCCACAAGGTGAAGCACCAGCTCCCAGGTAGGGGCCGGCTGCCTCCCCTTCCCCGCATCACCCCCCCTCCTCCCTGCTGCAAGTCCTGTTTCACCTAAGGCGCACCGGATCCGCCATCAGGACCTGCTTTTGGATAAACCCAAACTGAGTCCGGTGATGGCACATGTCAGCGGCTGTGAGTCTATGGGTTGTCCTCCCGGCAGTTCAAATAGAAACCAAGAACCTGTGTGTGTTCTGGGGCCTCACAACAGACGAGAGACACCGTGGAGTGGAGATGACCCCAATTGAAAGTTCTCTGGACCAGCTCAGGCTGTGACCAAAGTCCAGAAAAGGCTCCTAAACCAGCCCCTTTAAAAGGTGCAGCCCCACATTCTGGGAGGGAAATAGCTCATCTGGCTTCACGCCCCCCCAAAGCAGACCATGCTTCCTGGCTGGAATTCTGAGCCAATCAGAGACTTGGGCGGGGCAGAGATAACGCATTTCGACACCATGAGTCACTGGATGAGAGAAAGAAGAGAGACGTGTGGCTTAACATTGGCCCCATACATGACACGGGGGATATGGAGCTGCTGGTGTCCTGAGCTCTTAGCCTCAAAAGACAGCCGTTGTGATTGTTTCCTGGATAAGCTCAGCATTGGCCACGGGCCCCGCCAAAGCACCGTGGAGCTCAACCTTCTCATTTTACAAATAAGGGAACTGAGCCCCACTTGTCCCTCACCCACGCCCCCAAAGCTCGCTCTGTTCTCGCGTTCCTCTGTGAACCCGCTTTGCAAATGTTCATAGTGTATTTCCATCGCGATAGCCCGTCTCACGCATCCTTTCTGGAGTTTGTTGGGAGTGGCCACCATGAAGGAGCATCTCGTTCACGATCTACTGAAAGGGCGGCAGGATTCGAGAGAGGGTTCACAGTAGAGGCAACGCACCGAGTTCTCCTTTGCTGTTGGTTGAAAGGACAAATAGAGAATCATTCCGACTGAGCTTCTGATACCTTAGGCTTTGCAACCCCACTGGGCATGGACGGGTGTCTGGTTCTCATTTGAACAGATGGAACTGTCTGCAAATACTTCTTAGATACCCACTAACATACAACATCCTGTCCTGGGTGGGTGGTTGGGACCCAAGGGACTGAACGGGCCTCAAAGAAACACCTGCCTCAGAAGTAGCAGCCTTTGTCTTGGCTTCGTAGAGCCAAGAAGCCATTGGTGGTTCTGCCTCTTTGTCTAAGCGGGCAATTCTTTGCATAGGCAGGCTGGGTTAACGTTCTGAGAGCAGGAGAGAGAGAGCCCCACGCCAGGTTCCCTGCTGTCCTGCCCGAGAAGATGTAGGCTGAGGTCTGGCGGGGGGGGGGGCGGGGGTGCAGGAAGATGGCAGAGGAGTGGCCAGCCCAGTGATGGGCCACACACTGGCACTGGACTCAGGCAGGAGATTTCTCCAAGAGCTGATGCTAACCTGAGGAGGCATCTGAAGCCATCCTTTGGAGCCAGACTTGTTCGGTTTTCTTCCCAAGGAAAGGCAGCCACCCCTGTCCCCTTTGCGGTAAGGCGATACGGTAGTGAGAGTGAGAACAGGTAGAGGCGTCCCTCTGTAGGCATTGCAAGGATCCCCAGACTCGTCCGCGGGCACTCCCTTGAACAGAGCACCAGGCCAAGGATCAGTGCAGAAAGAGACCCTGAGGCTCCTGATACCGTCCGGGACAAAAGTGGCAGACAGCAGGCAGGATGTTACTGCTCCAACTCCCGTGGCCCCAAGCAGACATAGCTCGTGGTATTCCGATGTTCACCTGGGAGAGAGCCTCAGAATCCTTCTTACCACTATGACCCAGGGAGAGGCTAACACAGAGACCCAGGCCTGACACTCAAGGTGAAACTGATTTTCCACGTTTGGCCTGGGAATTTATGGTTGACAATGGATCCACAGATAACAGATAAACCTGTAACAAGTATGCAGATACTTTGACAAGAAATATTTAATGATTATGACAGCAGAGGCGATCATGCACCTTGCCTAAAAGTTAGGGGTTTTGCCACACGGTGAGGCTTAAAATTTTTTTTTTTAATATTTATTTATTTAAAAATATTTTTTTAACATTTATTTATTTTTGAGAGACAGAGAGAGGCAGAGTATGAGCAGGGGAGGGGCAGAGAGAGAGGGAGACACAGAACTCGAAGCAGGCTGCAGGCTCTGAGCCGTCAGCACAGAGCCCGATGCGGGGCTCGTACTCACGAGCTGTGAGATCGTGACCCGAGCTGAGGTCGGACGCTCAACCGGCTGAACCACCTGGGTGCCCCAATGTTTGTTTATTTTTTAAGGACAGAGAGAGACAGAGCGTGAGCTGGGGAGGGGCAGAAAGGGAGGGAGACGCAGAGTCTGAAGGAGGCTCCAGGCTCTGAGCGGTCAGCACAGAGCCCCGCAGGGGGCTCGAACTCACGAGCCATGAAATCATGACCTGAGCCGAAGTCAGACGCTTAACCGACTGAGCCACCCAGACGCCCCCAACATGGTGAGGCTTTAAATCAGAGTGTTACATGATTCATGTCCCTGGAGTTGACACAAGGGCCATCTTAGTTTGAGTTTGGAGGATATGGCGATCTTCACTCGTCTCTTCCGAAGAGCCCCAGGCGTCACTGTCCTGGATCCAAATGTCGGATGGAGAGCAAAGCCGATCAGACTGAGCTCTCTAGCCTCTGCTCCTGCCTGTCTGTCTCTCTCTCTCTCTCACCTAAGCTCCCCTTAGGCAGGTGACCATGTAACTTATACAATCTAGGAGGGAGCACTATTAATAATGACACAAGAACCATAGGTATAAACAGGAGGCATCCCAGGCAAATGAGGATGTGATCTCACGCCCACAGTCCCTACACTTTTGTACATGTGTTTTGTACACTCTTGGGGACATGTATTAGCGTGTGCCAGGATGTGTGTGTGCGTGACGGGTGGGTGTGCTATGGGGCAGTAGCCGGCAGCTGGTCGTCCTTCAGCCTGAGGTCAGTCCCTTCCGCAGCCCTGAGTCCTTCTTGTTTCTCCTGCCGCTTCACTTCCAGGTGTGAGCGCACGGATCGATGGTGCCCCTGAGCTGACAAGGCTCCCGGGGGCTGGAGCGATTCATTAAGTCTCCGCCAGGCTCTCAGCACAAGCCTCCGCAAGAGCCGTTTAATTGCCACTTGAAGCTCCCTTCCTTCTCTCAAACCAAGATTCTGCTCGCAAGTCCCGAGAGAGGGAATCTGGAGAGTTGATGGAGCTGGCTGTCCGGCAGGCGAAGCCCCCAGTTCTGGGCCGGCCCGGGGGAAAGCCCACCCCCGCTGCCTCTCCCCGGTGAGGCCCGCTTCGGATCTTGTGCGGCTGTGGGGGAACCGACAAATTTCCGACCGTCACCCCTGGAAGGGATCCTGAGATCTCCGAGCCCAGCTGCAGTTCCCAGAGGTGAAGGGGCTTCCTGGGGGCTTTCCTTCCCTGGAGGGAGGGGGCAGGCGACCCTGCCAGATGACACGGCTGGAGGAGGCCCAAATGCCACTGCTGGCCATGCAGGACACAGGACAAAGGGCCAAATGCCACCAGGACTGGCTGACCTTCGAGCCCTGTTCTGAGCACCTCTGTTGGAAGAACCAGGCCGAAGGCTCTCAGAGCCAAGCGAAGCTGGAGCCTGGGAACCAGGAGCGTGAAATAGATCGCACAGAAAGCCTTTCAGGGGGCTCGGGTGCTGGAAGGATCGGACTGACCCCGGGCAGCCCCCGCAGGAGCTGCCGGTCACAGGACGACCTGAAAACTGCCTCTCCTGAGATCCCGGACCGTGACTCCATGCCAGACTCAAACACGGCACCCCGCGTGGAGCGGTGGCCCCGCTCGTGCTCACCCACGCCACCGAGGAGGCGGCCGTGCAGTTCTGCCCCAACAGCCAAGAATGCAAAAGTCACTCCTATTTGAAATGCATCAGGATTCTAATTTTCAATGAGATTTCCCTTCCTAAACCCGCTTGGCTTCGTAGACGTGTGTGCTCTGCCCGCCTACTGATGGCAGAGCGAGGGCAGAGCCCCTGCGTGCCGGCCAGGGAGGAGAACCCGGCCAGGAGTTCCCAGTCTCAGGTGACTCTGCCTCGGGAAGACCGGGAATGGGTGAGAATATGAACTTGGTGGGCGCATGGGCGTGGCAAAAGGCCTGTACGTGTTGAGGGGGCGGGCGATGCGGAGCCCAGCCCAGTGACAAGGAGCACGGTGACACCCGACAATCGCGGGGATGACACCTTCGTCTTCTTCACGCTACGGTGGCCCGACGCTTTCATCCATCACCTTGGTCTGTCTTGTGCTCAACCCCACTGTGTAGGTGTTACTACGGCCCCATCCCGCGGATGAGAACGCTAAGGACCAGAGAGGTTAATTAATAAGGTCCAAGAGCTAGTGAGTGACAAACTAGGACTGGAAGGCCTGTTGCCTGTCTTCGGGGGCCCCGGAATCTGTCACCCCTGGGCAGAGAAAGGCTAAGCAGGACAAGCTCCAGAGAAATGGGTGCTCTGCTCTGAAGACACACACATAGGTGCTGTGAGGGTGGGGCCCACGTGCCTTTCATCACCCGGGGTTGTCACTCATTTTCCGCGCCTCAGGGAGCAGGATGGGCTTGGGACACATGACCGCACGGCACGTTTACTCGTGCTCCTGACAACACGAGCCGAGAAGACAGCAGGCTACTGACGTGCAGGCCGAGGGATTTCGGTAGATGTCCCAGTGCTGGGTCAATATGACAGCTTTGCCTTCATTAAGGCCCCAGGGCCAGGGCACCGAGTGTGGGCTCAGCTGGACGGGCGGGTGGTGTGCGTGCACCCCCATCCCGTGCGGAGGGACGCGGGCCTTGCTATCTCTCCGCGGAGAAGTGCAAAGTCGGCTCTCCGGCAGAGGGTGGCCGAGCCCGGCTGCTGCCATGAACAGCAGGTGGGCAGTGGGCAGCTCCCCGCCCCCACCCTCTCCAGGGCCCACTGGACTGGGGCAAGCCTGGGCACTTAGGCCAGAGCGGAGCAGGCCCGGCCTCCCTCCACAGGACCCAAGTCAGCAGATGTGGGATGGGGACTCTGTGTGGGGTTGGGAGGGTGGCTGGCAGAGAGCAGGGAGAGAGAAAAAGGCTAGAGGTGACAGAAGACCCACTCCAAAGTGGCTTACGTTGGGGCACATGGTGGCTCAGTCAATTAAGCATCCGACTCTTGATATCGGCTCAAGTCATGATCTCACAGTTTGTGGAATCGAGCCCACCCTTTCCATAGAAGTTTCTAGAACTCTTCCGGGACCCCTCCTTCCTGCAGCCAGGAGTGTGAGTCAGAGACCCCGGGGGGCCTCCCCGCTGATGTTTGAGAAGTGGTGCTTTCCTTATCTTCAGTCTGGGGACATTGCAGTGTCCCCCACCCCCACCCCCTCCCTGGCCATGCGGAGCCTCCACTGAGGTTCCCAAAACTAAGAGAATGAATCTCAGATGCGGGTCAGGGGGCTACGCTCTAGCCCCGCCTCCTAGTGCTGTGACATCCCGTGCGGCCGCCACCAGTCACAGGAGGGGGTCACAGTTAGATGTAAACCGGTGGAGACGAAATGAAACCCTGTGTTCCTGAGTGACACCAGGGACACGTCAGTGTTCAGGAGCCACCTGTGGCTAGCAGCTCCCGAATTGGGCAGTGCCGATTGTAGAACAATTCCAACGCCGAAGAATGTTCTACTGGGCAGCGTGAGTCTGGTGGTTACTTGTGTGGCCACGTGTGACAATCCAACCAGCCCCAGCACACGCTGAATGGTAGTGTTCCTATGTGGGCAATGGGGCAGGGTGGGTGTCTGTGGCCAACGGGCAAGTGACAGATGGGTGGGGACTCAGCAGTGTGGAGTAGGGCCGGGGCCTCACCTGTGTATATATTCCATACATACAATCTGTATTATATAATCTATATTAGATAGTATCTATAATCTATATCTACATTATATAGGGTATGTATCTCATTACATACGTTGAGATTTCTTGTAAGGAATTGGCTCACATGATCGTGGAGGCTGATGATGGGACTTCCCATGATGTGCCGTCGGGAAGCTGGAGCCCAGCAAGGCCTAGACCAGAGAGCTGCTGGTGTGGATCCCAGTTCGAGTAGGAAGCCCTTCAAGCCAGGAACGCTGAGGGCGGGAGAAGACTGATGTCCCGGCTCCGCAGTCAGGCGGAGACTGCATTCAACCTGCCTCTGCCTTTCTGGGCTACCCGGTCCCTCAACGGGTTAGGTGAGGCCCACCCACGCCGGGGAGGGCCGTCTGCCCCACTCGGTCCCCCAATTCAAACGTGAATCTCGTCCCCAACCGCCCTCGCAGACACACCCAGAAATAAGGTCCCCAGGGTCAATCAAGCTGACACATAAAATTAACCATCACACTCTGTTCTGTGGCCTCTGCCTGAAGCAGAGGCTACAGAATCACGCGCCAATCTTCCCGTCTTCTTCCACCTAGACCCCCACTTCTGGGTGTCCCCACAAACCCACTCCCAGACAGGTGGGTCCAGGTGACTGAGTTCTGGCCTGTGGAATCTGGGCAGAAGCGACCCTGAAAGATGCTTCCTCCCCCCCAGCGGCCCAACCAGATGCAGACGACACAGCAAAGACATTTGACACAGCAAATGTCACCCCGGAGGACAGCTGAGAAAGCTCGCACCCCAACATCCCCTGGGAATCGAATCCTGCCAACGACCACGGAGTGAACTGGGAAGAGGACCCTCCCGATGAGACCCAGCCCTGGCCAGCACCTTGGCTGCAGCCTGGTGAGACCCTGCCCCAGAGGACCCGGTGAAGCCATGCCCAGATTCCTGCCCCAGAGAAACTTTGGGACAATAAATGCGCCGTGTTTAGCCATTAAGTTTGGGGGTATTTTTTAATGCAGAAGTAGATAACGAATATGCCCACGAAAAAAGGAAGCTGTGGACGCAGAAGGGAAATGGGTCCCGCAGCCCAGCAGTCGCGTGATTGGGGCTGGGCTGGTGGCAAGGTGGGAAAGACAAGAGAACGACGGTGCAGAGGTGAGGCCTGGGGTGCACACGAGGGATGGCCAGGTGAGCACCGGACACTCGGGCGGGGGCAGCCCCGTGGATCCACGGGGCCCCTGGCGGGCCACGACCCTCCTAAGTCTTTGCTTCCGAGGCCAACAAGATCTCCCGCTCCACATTCTGTTCACGCAGCCAGAAATATGAAAACACGCCGGAGGAGAGACCGGGAAATAGGGCTGTGGGCAAGATAGAGAGGAAACCAGAATGAATTTCTTCTTCCTGTCCCTGCTTCAGTACATTCTTTGCAGAAGGTGCCGCTGGGCGATAAGGAGCCAGAAGCTCATGGCCCGCGGGCTGTGAGGAGAGGGGGTCACCCTGTCCTGGGTCCCGGCCTTCTTCCGGGGGTGGGGAGACTGAGTATCGGGCCCCCTGCCCATCTTGTCCTCCGTGCCTGCTGCTGAGCAAAGCCCCGGGGCTCTAGCCCCGCTTGCTTAAACTGGGGCAGAAATTTTTAAAAGGGGAAAACAGAATGAAGTAGAAGGAAAGCAAACAAAGTGGCCCTAGGTGGGTGGGTGTGGGTGGCTGGGACTCTCAGCCCAGGGTCTCAGCTCCGCAGCAGCAGAAGCCCAGCTGGCACTCCCCCACCCCCCCACCCCCTCGATTCTTTTCTTTCCCAGAAATCTCTTTCCCTCTTTGGCTTTCCTGCAGCCGGGACCCCCTTCGCATACCGTGTATCACCTCCCTTCCCAGAGATCACTGCCCTGGGCTTCTGACAAGCCCCGCCCACCGCCCCTTCCCTCTCCCCCTGCTCTCATCCACCCTGCCCGCAGATGGACTCCAGCCACACCGCTTTGGACGCATCACCTCCCCGTTTTAAGAATCTTCTGTTCGTTCCAATCCGGGGGCAAGGATAAGTCCAGAAGCGGTGGCTGACGGGCCCTCGTGTTCTGCTTTCTGCCAGAGCTTCTAGGGTCTGCCGCCGAGCACCCACTCCGGCCCCGGGGGCGGCTGCCTGCCCCTCACGCACCCCCAAGTACACCTTGAGCCCTGGTCATTTTCCATCCCTCTGCCTTTCCCGGCAGGTCCTTATCAGCACTCCCTGCATCTTTTCCTGTGCAAATCCTACCCGTCCTTCTTCAAAACCCAGGTCCTATCATACCTCTCAGCAAATCCGTCCCTGACAATTGAAGCCCTAAGCACTTTCTCTGTCCTCTGAACTTTTATACAATTTTAGCCTGTGCAATTCATCTGTTAATTAATCATGCACTGTGCTGCCTTGAGACATTGTTTTTTGTTTTTTTCCCCTTCTGGTGGCCTTGCACTGAGAGTTAACTCTTTGGGGGTAGTTTAAATTTCACTTCTTCCTATTTTGGCTTTGTGTCCCCTTGTGATCTCCTTAGGGGCAGGTGTCACAACGATGCCCCTGGCATTGTCCAGGGAGCCCATGCTGAACAGGGCCATTCGAGGCGTGCAAGGTGTATTGGTTGGATTTTATTCTTGCCTTCCAGAGGTCCTGGTCTATTGCTCTAGTTTCTGTTCTCATTCATTAATTGACATCTCCTTTGGGAAGGCATATTTATACGCTTGTCCCTGAATGGTAGTTCCTTTGGGTTCTGTCCCTTGCTCTCTACTTTTCTTTCTGTCCTCTCTCACCCTGAATAATCTCAGCCACGTCCCTTCTCTGCACTGCCACCCACATGCTGGGTGGCATCAGTGTCCACGCCTCATCACTTCCCCAAACTTCAGGTCCCCACAGCCAGCTCCCTATCGCACCTTGCAAGCTGCACGTCCCACAGGCACCTCCAACCGCACGTGGCCCAAACTGAGCCCACTGTAATCATTTTCTCAAGCTGCCATAACCAAGCACCCCATGTTGAGTAGCTTAAAACATCAAAGATTTATTCTCGCACAGTTCTGGAGACCAGAAGTTCAACGGCAGCGTGTCACAGGGCCACGCTCCCTCTGAAGGCTCTCAGGATGAATCCTTCCTTGCTTCTCTCCAATCCCAGTGGCTTCTGGAATTCTTTGCATTCCCAAGCTTGTAGCCTCATAAGCCTCAGTCTCTGCCTCTGTGCCCACTTGGCCTCCTCCCCTCTGTGTGTCCCTGTGTGTCCTCTCATCTCCTCAGAGGGACACCAGTCACTGGATCCGGTGTGGCCTCATCTTCACTCATGGCCTTGCAAAGACCCTATTTCCAAGTAGTCACAGGTGGACATGAATCTGGGGGGACACTACTCAACCTAGTATGCCCCTCACCTCTTGCCTCAATAATGTCCATTTTGGTAAATTACATCCCGACCCTTCCAGCAACCCAGTCACAAGAAGCCTGGGGATTGTGCAGATTCTCTTGGGCCCTCCTCTTCTACTCCAATCGCTGGCTACCCCACCCCCACCCCCTGCCCCACTGCCGTCACTCAATAGCGCCATCTATGGCCACCCTCTAACTTGCTGTCCTAGCCCAGACTCTAGGAGTGTGGGCCAGGCTTTCCCAGTTTTCTTTTCCTCATCACCCTGCCTCCACCTGCCCCGTGAAATGTTCATACCACGGGTATCCTATACATCTGTTTATGGTCTGTATGTGTCTGGTTGCCTTTAGACATAGAACGGTTTCTTGTCCCCCACCCCACCCCAAGAACTCATTTTGTCCTATCCGGGGTGATGCCAAATTTGTGTCCTAAATCTCTGCTCAGACAGTACCCCCTCCCCTCTCTTGCATAGAAACATCTACCTACATTTCAAGGCCCGGGTTGAGGGTTACCACAATGAGGACACCTCATCACCCACCCCCTGCCCCGCCAGCAGGAGACTGGACTCCCATACTCACACCTGCTGGACCTGGCCAGCCTCCCAGCATGGCACCTGTAGTGTCATATATGTACTAGTTTGCCAGGCTCCGTGGTCTTGGCCGTGGACTATTTCTTACCCTTCTCTATCTTTGGAGCCCAGCCTAACGCCTCTCGCAGAGTCGGAACTCGATGAGTGTTTTACTGAGTGGATGAATGAACGAGCAAATGAATGAATGGCTTCTCTGTACTGTTTCTGTTGGGCTCCACCATTGCTACCCGGTGCCAAGCACCTCCAAAGGCTGCCCAGTTCCTATCTGCCCACCTGCTTCCTCTACAGATCCCCCTTTCTCGTTCAGGTGGGTGTCACCGTGCAGGCTCCTTATCCTTACTCCTGGTTGGCCTCTGTCTCTGTTTTAACTCTCTCCCGGTGGCCCTGGGTATCTGCCTCTCGTTTTCCTTGCCCTCCATTTCCCTGGAAACATCCCCATGATGCTCTCCTGTCCTCACCCTCTTATTCCCACCCCCCACCCGCATACCTGGTCAGCTGCCCAGCTCTGCCTCCTCTCCCTGCTGCACCCCCAATGTGGGCACCACCTCCATCAGCGGGGGCAAGGCCTTCGAGAAGTGCCTCTTAGTTTTTGAGAGCCTGTGAGGGGGTGGGCGGGCAGGGAGGGGAAGCGTCCACAAGACCCTGGGGCGGGTCCTGAGTCAAAGTGGGGTCTTTTGCACAGAGCAGATGTGCGGGTCACAGACTTGTCCCCATGAAGCAGGGACGGCTGTGGCTCTGTGATGGACACCTGTCACCCAGGTCAGCCTGGCAGGTGCAGAGCTGGGGCCCCCATTCCAGGACGAGGTCCCCTCTGACAGACCACAGACACAGATGCCACTGACTCAGTGGGGAGAGGGCAAAAGTTGAGAGCCTCGCACACACATGTCAGAGAAAAAGCAGGGCAAAGGCAGGTGCCATTTTGGGAGGTGGAGGAGGGTGGGAAGGAGACGTAGGGAGACTCATATTCGATCTGGGTAGAAATGGAAGAACGGTCATCACCTGGCAGCTGCCCAGGTGCACCTTCCGCACGCACAGACCTTTGCTCTTCGGGGGCCTTGCTTCTGCAAACCTGGGTCTACTCCCCGTAGACGGACCCCCCAGCACCAGCGGTCACCAGCACCACTGTTCATGTCTCTGGTATTGGTTTCCTGTGGCCACTGTAACCAATCGTGACAAACTGAGTGGCTTAGAACAATAGAAACGTGGTCTGTCACCGTTCTGGAGGCCGGAAGTCCAAAACCAGTGTCAATGAGCCAAAGTCAAGGTGTGGAGGGGACCACACTCCCTCTGGCTCCAGGGGAGAGTCTGTCGCTTGCCCTCCTCCGGCCGCTATAGCTCCCACGTTCCTAGCCTGGTGGCCTCCCCAATTCCAGTCTCGGTCCCTGTGGCCGCACCCATTCTCCTCTTCCGTCTGTGGTCAAGTCTCCCTCTGCCCCTTGACATGCACTCCCGCGATTGCACTCGGGGCCCCGCTCAGATAATCCAGGATAATCGCCTCATCTCAACAACCTTACCTCAGTCACATCCGTGAAGTCCCTTCTTTACCATATAAGGTAACGTTCACAGGTTCTGGGAAGTGGGCCTCTTTTGGGGGGCTATGACTCTGCCTCCCGCAGCCCCTTTGGCCCCTGCAGGCTATAGGGGTGCTTCTCAATGAAAGGCCCGTGGATGGACGCCTACGTCTGGCACTGTCTCTCTCCTACACCCCACGCTCAGAGACGACGTGTACAGATCTGCTCCTTTTTCCCTCCTCTCCTCGCTCATTCTGGGGTCCCGGGGACCACCTGGGTTTGGAGAGAGTGTCTCGTGAGTACTGGAGTAAGCGAGACTGTAACCTCGGTGCACCCCAACGTTCCATCGGAAGGACTTCCGTTGGGGCAGCTGGTGCTGTCTTCAAATGGATGGCTTGTAGTTCCTTCAGGCGTCGAGTGTCTTGGTCAGAGGGGACGCTGTGCCGTGCTGGGGAGGGGCCAGGGGGCCAGGTCCCAGCCCCTTCGTCTCCCTGCACATTCGCAAAGGAGGGAACCGTGTCCACCCTGACTCCTGGATCTATCAGATGGAAGGAAGTAACTGGATCCCTGCCCCCCCCCCAAAGCTCCCGCCCCCTCCCCCAGCAGGATATGAGGTAGAGAAGGCGGGGGTGGAAAGGTGAAGACCGGTGCCCTCCTGCAGACGGACTAGGGCCGTGCTGAGATGGCCAAGCCCTCACTCCATGCCTGGGGGCTAGGTTTGGCAGGACAGACAGCAGCAGAGGCTCAGAGAGAGGGATGGGGAAGGAGAGTTGGGGGGGAGGTAAGAATTGCCGCGTAAAGAGTAGAGAGCGTGTGCGAGGATAGGAAGCCACAAGCACTTCAAGCCCCAACTTCTCTGACTCCCTGTGTGACCTTGGAGAAGCCCCGGAACTTCTCTGAGCCTCATTTGGCTCATCTGCCAACCAGGTTTAACAATTCCTCCCTAATAGGGTGGCCGTAAAGATCAATGGGATAAGGTATATGGATGAATTTTATAAGTGTTCTCTACATGCAAAGAATTTCCATTTTCTCGATCTTTATATCCTACTGGCTAAGACATAAACCCATGGTGATACTTAGAGGCTTCTAGAACCAGATGAGGATTGGTGACTCTTGCCACTTTAGGCTCAAGAAAGTGGAGGCGGAGGGGGGGAGCCGGTGAGATAGCACGGAGAAACCCCCAAATCCATTCACCTGTAATGAAGGGACGGTGGGGGTTGGGGGCAGAGGCTCCCTAACCTGACTTTGCTGCTGTTTGTTATTCTTGGGAGGAAAATCCCCAACCTGATTCTGCTGGAAGCAGGGCTGTCCGGAGTGATGCCTTGACAGGATGATGGATGGTGACCAGCCACGGTTTCTGACACCACAGCACGTACTCTGCATTTTTTATCTGGAGCCTCCGGCGGAAGGCTGCGCATAAGCTCTCCAGTTACAGGGACCTTGATAAAATTCCATTATGGGCCCCGAAGACAATCACGCCGGATTCAATAGCGCGGCAGGCTGGGGAGGCGAGAGGCATGGTGGGAGCCGAGCGCTGCCACCGGGGAAATTTTCCCTGAGCCTGAAGCCTCTCGCGCTGGCTTTCCATAAAAGTCGCCGGTCTGAGCGGAGACCCAAACCATCTCTGACATCCAATTGTCTTTTCCATTTGCGATTCGGGGGAAATTACGTGGGCCACGCTGTCGCCCAAGGGGCCGGGACCTCAGTGCTGGAGTCTATTTGGTTTTATTGAGATGTTAGGTTTCCCCCCCCCCCCCCCACTTCCCCGGGACGTGTGGATGGGAAGCCGGCTCTGTTACCAGCTCACGTGTTTGGCCTCCAGCTGCTGCATCCAGACTCGCTGAATATGCCCAGTGAGGGATATGCAACTCCCTGCCCCTCAGAAATTCAGGGAAACTTGGCTCAAACCCTCAGTGTCATGCCTGCCGCCATCCCAGATGAGAAAACCAAGGCATGGGTAAGACCCATGGCCAAGATCGCACAGTAAACCCCGGCAGTCTGCCCACTGCCTTCTTGTCATCCTGGTGGTTACCCTGGACGTAGATGGGCCCCCGAGAGCCCTCACCCAACCGTTAGTGCCCTGGGACCCTTCCGGAGAAGGGGAGCGACCCTCACCAGCCCTGGTTCTACTCTTCTTCTTTTGAAGAATTTTGCTTCTGGTTGCCCCAACAGTGCATTGCTCCCAAGGGCAAGGGCAGTGCGGGGTCAGGGCCGACTGACCTGAGCCTGGATCCTCACCTTGCTCTTGGCTCCCTGCTCTGACCCTGGCTAATCCCTTAAGGAGAGAGGACATCCTCTCGGCATGAGCACTGGGGATACCTGGGACTCACCTCTGGGTCCCCCTCCCTCATCTGGGTCGGTGAAGGGGACGTGGCTTGAAGTCTTAACCCCAGGACCTCAGAATGTGGCTGTCTTTGGAGACGGGTCTTTGAAGAGGTGATTAAGGACGTGAGGTCATCAGGGCGGGCCCGAATCCAATATGACTGTTGCTCTAATCAGAAGAGGGGATTGGGGGGTGCCTGGGGGGGTTCAGTCAGGGAAACATCCTACTCTTGAGTTCAACTCACTTCATGACCTCACAGGTTGTGAGATAGAGCCCCGAATCAGGCTCTGCGCTGACAGCTCAGAGCCTGCTTGGGATTCTCTCTCTCCTTCTCTCTCTCTCTCTCTCTCTCTTAAAATAAATAAATAAAACATTTTTTAAAAAGAAGAGGAGGAGATTAGGACACAGAGTGATAACCACCTGAGGACACAGGGAGAAGGCGGCCGTCTGCAAGCCAAGGAGGGAGGCCTCAGGAGACACCAACCCGGCCCACGCCCGGACCTTGAATGTCTGGCCCCCAGAACCGTAAGAAAACGAATTTCTGTGGTTTAAGCTGCCCCTGTGGTGCTTTGTTATCGTAGCCGGAGCAGACAGGTTCGCGCATATACACCAGCATCCAATCCACTGGCCCCCTGTTGGGACAGAGCAGGAAGTGAAGGCAGCAGAGGGGGCGGGGCCTGTTCAAACCGACAAGAACAGGTCCCACTCGTCCCGTTACCAAGGAGGAGGAGGCTCAGCGAGGAGTTTGGAGTTTGGCAGGAGGGCTCGGGCTGGAAAACCATCCTGTGGGGCCCGGCCCAGACCTGGCACCGGGCGTGCCCCCTGCCAGACAGGTCCACTCTGCCCACCCGCGGGCGCCAGCCCTCTCCCTTCAGCCCACCCCCGGAATAAGGGGGACACGGGAGCCTTTCCTTCACATTCTTCTGTGTCCCCAGCCGTCCGTCCCTTGTCGCCGGTCTCTTGCCTAGATGGCAGCCCCAGGCCCTGCCCTCCTCTTGTGCCCACGCCTGTCACCCGCCTCATTCTGCCCTTGGCGTCCTCTCCCCTCCCCCGGCTCATGTGGTCAACCCCTTGCTCCGCACAGGATCAGGCCCAGGCCCCCGCTCTGGTACCTCTGTTTCCCCCAGTTCATCCCTGGCCCACAAGTGCCTCAAACGTATGGCTCTGGTTGCACACGTGGGGATGCTTGTGAGCTCGGGGCGACTTCCGCGGCTTCACCGCGTCTGGGCCTGGAGGCTTCCTGGCGGTGTCCACGGGCACACTTCCTTAGCTCCGCCCACAGGGCCCGGTCCTCAGGGTCCGCAAACCCAGGTGTGCACGTCTGAATACTAGTGGTGGTGTGGCACCAGATACAATTTTACATTTTCTGCTTTTCATTAAAAGCTGCCACATTCACACTGTTCTGTTCTCTCAAGGACTATGAAAGAATCCAACATTTTCTTACTTTCTCCATCAAATATAAATTTTGGGGTAAATTGTTTTGGCGGCTTCCTTCTCTTCTACCCCTCCTCCCTCCTCCCCTCCGCTTCTCCCCTCCGCTTCTCCCCTCCTCCTCCTTTCCTTCTCCCCTTCCCTCCCCTCCCTCTGCCCTCCCCCTCCTCCCCTTTGCTCCACCTCCTCTCCCCCCTTCTGCCCTCCCCTCCCCTCCTCCTCCTCCTCTCCCCTACCCCCTCTTCTCCTCTCCTCCTCCCCTCCAGTCCTCTCCTTCTCTCCTCTCTTCCCCTCTTCCTTCCCGCCCCTCCCCTCCCTTTCTCCCCTCCCCTCCTCCTCCCCCTCTACTTCTCCTCCTCCTTCTTTTTCTGATATGAACCTTGAGTCATATTTTTCAGGGGGGGTCAATGGCCCCATATGGAAAAAGATTCTCCAGCTCAGCAGAACACGCAGGAAGGTTACACTGGGGGCAGGGGTACATTCCCACGTGTTTCTCAAACACGTGCAGCAGCAGTAATTCTGACGTTTCCTGCTGGAGAGGAGACGGAGGAAGCAGGTGGCTAGAGGATATGGGACTGGAGTGTGCACTTGTCCCCAGGGCCCCTGGGGTGCTCCCACCTGTCCCTCTCTCCCCCACGGAGGGCAGCCTCCCGGAGTGTCAAAACCTCTCCTTCCTGTCCATTTCTAACGGTCCCTGCCCACGTCCTGGCCTCTTGAGGCCACACCCTTCGCAGGCCCCGCTCTGCCCTTGCTGGCGGACCTTCCTCTGCTCTGGCCTCACCTCCGAGCTAGGGCCTCCTGACCCGGGGCGCCCCTCCACCGTGAGTTGGCTCTAATGGCTGTCCATTGAGGCCAAGCCACCTCCTGCACCCAAACTGTCCCTCCTGCACCCAAATCATCACCTGTCCTTCTGCTTCTCTCTGACCCTGTCCGGGTCCCTTGATTTCTTCACCATTAGAGGGGACAGGAAATCAGATCTCCTCTGCTGGAAAGTTTCTACCTGGGCTGAAAGGGTTTCCTGCCTTTCTCCCCAGATCCCTAAGGAAAGGAGGGGGCCAGGCAGGGCAGCAAAAGATGCCGGTCCTGCTCATGCTTCGGGCCCGCCTCAGTAAGGACCGGAGCGGGAGCTGCAAAGAGATTATCCCCAGATCAGCCCAGAAGGCCGGTTGCACGCCCCTCGATGATGCTCATCCCACGGAAGAGCTCCCTCCCTGATCTCAGTCGCCCTGTCCCAGCCCCTCCAGAGCGGGCTGTCACCAGCTCTGCACAGCGCACGCACTGTCACACTGGTGTTGGAGCAGGGGATTTAATCAGGCTCTCGCTATTAGTCCCCGAGTAGTAATTGAAGTGGTCTGATTGGACCTATCTATTAGGCCCAGGGAGCTGTGGGGAGAGACGGCTCCCAGAGCATTTCCTCTGCCTGCTAATCTATCTGTCTGGCATTTTATCTGGAGCCCAAAGCCCGTTCTTGAGCACTGAGGCATTTTACGGTATTATTATTACTTAGCACTTATAACGCACTTCATCAACGAGAGGGCCAGGCGGCCCCGGCCGTAAGGATAAAGCGCGGTGCTACAGATAGAGAGATACGGATCTCGCTCTGGCTGTGTAATATTTGATGCCTGTGTCTTTGGTCCCTTGTGATCTGGTTATTAGTTATGACTCCTCAAGGAGAAAACCGACCATCTCTCTCCTGATAAATGGGAGTCGGGTGGACGGGAGGCTCCGAGAGGGCGTGGGCTAGGGGGCATGGTGGGCCAGGGGTGGGGGGGTGTCTGAGCGAGGCTCCACTGGAAACTGACCCCAGACGGGGTGTGGAGCATATTTGGGAAGTGATTCCAGGAAGCCCCAGTGATAGGTGGGGAAGTGAGAAAGTGAGACCGGGAGAGGAAGGGAGCCCGTAAGGGATGCTATGCCATGTGAGCAGGTCACTGCCACGGGCAACTGGAGCTCCACTCCACCTGGGAACGTGGGGAGGTGGTGGGGAGCACCCCAGAGTTGCTCCATCCGAGGGGCAAGCAAGCTAGAGCTTTTGTCCTCCGACCCCCGTTGATACGGGCTGAGCAGCTCCCAAGGGCAGCAGCTCTCTAGCCCTTTGAGCTTGACCCTGGCCTGGACCGAGAGCAGTCCCAGCTGGAGAGTCACATGTGCCCGTCCAGTGGCTACCCGGGAGGCAGCGGGGCCCTGGCAGCGACTGATGGGTGGGCTGTGGGGTCTGGTAACACAGGCTGTGGTCAGAGGCTGAGCTCTGGGAAGGTCCCCTTCTCCTCCTCTCCTCCCCTGCCAGCCCTCACTGTCCCTGCATCTCCTTGGATCGATGGGGGCCCGGTATCACGCCAGGCAGTGTGCGGAAGCCCAGGGACTCTGTCCACCTGCTCCCTTCTCCTGATTCCCCCCCCCACCCCCCCCTTAAGGTGGAACATTCAAGGAAAGGCACAGAATACGGCTTGGGTTCAAATGTCAGTCTTGGCACCTCTGGTCATGTAACTAACTGGGGCAAGTGACTGAATCTCTCTGACCCTTCATTTCCTCACCCGGGAAATGGGAGCAGGGATTCCACCTTGCAGGACTGTTTCTGACGATTGATGAGCTAGTGTCCATAAAGTGCCTAGACCTGTGCCTGCCGCAGAACGAGGGTCCAGGGTGTATTTATTTCTCTTCCCTTTCATGCGCGGCCCCACCCCCACCCTCACACCCCTCTTGCCGTTTGGAATGTTTCGAGTTACAAGGATTTCCTCTGAGGCCCCTATTCCCAGGGGTGAGGGAGCCCCTGCTTCCGGCACCCTCTGCACCCTTTCCAAGCCGAGGTCAGGAGGCGCCCCTCCCCGGCCCACGCAGCAGCCTCCCACCCGATGCCCGGGATTGAAAATATCCCTGTAGTCACCAGGCCAAGGCAGAAGAGCGCGGCACCCCCTGAGGGGCCAATTTATGCAGAAGCTTAAATATCTTTTAAAACTCCTTCCCCTTCCTGGAGATGTGGGAGTCAGCTGCTGCTGCTCAGGGCTCCAGGCTTTTCTTCAAAGGGCATCCCCCCTGGGCCGATGAAAAACTTGCTAGAAAAAGCGCTTTTCTTTTTTTCTTTTTCTTTTTTTTTCCTTACATATTTTTTTTTTCCCTTCTTTAGAGAATTCTTGCTCCTGCCTCAGCGCCTAACTTCCACGGAGCAACCAGGAAGCCTATGGGAATCAGAGAGCTCCTTCCCCCTGGGGGCGCCTCCTACAGGAAGACTTCCCTAATTACTCTCGGTGCCTCCAGCATCCCTTCTCGGCCTTCTCTCCGGGGCTCCTCTGGCTTCCGGGCTTCCTGGTGGCTGTTGGCTTTGACTTGGGGAGCTCGTCTTTAAGGCCTGATAAGCGCATAGTGGGAAACTTGACATCTATCTCTCCAGAAGGATGACAGCATCTCAGAGGATGCTTTCTCCGAGGCTCCCCGGGGCCCAGTCCGAGGCCTGAGTCTGGGGGCAGCTGCTGCTGACCGGCCAGGGCCCCAGCCGCGTCTGAGCTCACCACGAGGCTGCCTGCCCGATGAAGCAGGCTTGAGGCGGGAGCCAGTGTCTCTGTGGCAAGCAGCAAGGATCCATTCGGGCTGAAAGGTCTGGAAGCCCTTCATCATATTGAAGACCAATTCAGGACAGATTAAGAAGACACGTCATTCCTTCTCTTGGGGTTGGGGAATCCATCCATCCTCCCGGAGCCTCTGGGGGCGGGTGGGGAAGACACGGGGAGGCGTCCTTTCCCTGTGTGCCTTGAAGTGAGGCCCCAGGCTCCCCTCCCAGGTGCTGAGCACTCTGTTTCCCCCATGGGGTCGTCTTTTCGAACATGCTCAGAGGCCCTTGTTCTTTCTTCAGATCAACTCCTTTGACTCCTTCCAAGGGCGGGAGCCCGCCTCTGTCAAGGGCACGGCTAGCCGCCTTCCTCTTTCGAGCCACCGTGGGGGGGCAACCAAGAAGACACCGTACCTTGGGGAAAGGACCACCTCTCCCTGGCGGGCTGGCTGGCCAGACACTGGGGAGGGGGTGGGGATTGCCCTATTTATACTTTCCTTTGGGGGAGGGCACGTTGGTGGCCTGGAGGTCCGGATGCTGCGGGTGCAGTAGCCTGAGAGGGCCAGGGGGCGGGGTCTGCTCAGAAAGGAAGGGCAGGGAGAAGGGGCTGGGCGTTTATCGATTTCCTTCCGCGCCCCTGGCCCTACACCAGGCCCCCTTCACGCATCATCTCCAGCACCCCGGCCAAGAGCGCGGGCTCCTGAGTGCACAGAGCCGGGTTAGAACTCCAGCTCCCCTGGTTTCTGGCTGGGTAGTGCCGGGCAAGCGGCTTCAGCCGCCTGAGCCTCGATGCGTTCATCTGCGAAGTGTGAATCGTCCAAGTGCCCATCTACCAGAGCTGCCGTGAGGATTAAACGAGACCCTGGGTCTAAAGCTCCTGGCAGCGGGCCGGACCCCTCAGCTCGCACTCCGTCAACATCAGCTCCTTCTGTCATCCATGGCCCCGTGGCATCGAAGTCCGCACCTTTCCGGTGGACGCAGGCGGCCGAGGTTCAAGACGTGAGGAAACTTGCCCGAGGCCACTGAGTTCGAGAGCGGCAGGCGGAGATCCGGGCCCAGGCTTTCCAGCCTCGAAGCCCAGCCCTGCTCAGACATCCTTCAGCCTTCCCGGGAAAGAGATAAACGAGCCCAGGTCTTGGGAGGTGCCCGCCCGCTCAACCACGTTGGCAGGGGCAGGGGCCAGGGCTTCCAAGCCCCTGACCGCCAACGTAGCCTGGCGGGAGCTTGCCCCGGAGTCGGCAGAGATGCTGTTCCAGGGTGGGCCCCGGGTGTGGGAGTCAGCGGGGGCCTTGGCAAAACTGTTTCGCCTCGTGCGGGGCTCTGTCCTTCAGCGGCCCGGAGAGGGACGGGGCGGGACACGGGGGGACGGCGGCCCCGCACGCCCTCACTCACGACAGGATTGACTCTGGATAAACAATTACAGTCTATTTACCTCCGACCATATGGTGTTGGGGAACAGGTGTGCAGGTAATGAAGAGCCCAGCTCCAATTAAACGTCTGGGAACGCGGCCGGATTCCCGCTGAATCTTTTGCTTGGGCGGAGGCCCACGTACAAATGAGAGCTAAAAGGGACAGAGGCTCAGTAGGGGCAGAAGCGGGAGAGGTGAGGCTCCAGGGATGCCGGGCCGGGCCACGTAGGCGCCCGAGGAGGACGCAAGGCAGGGGACGGCCAGCTGCCATCCTGTCCCCGCTGGGAGCTGCGGAGGAGCACGCGTCAGGGTCACCGACCTCTCTGTAAGGCTGACTGGTCGGCACCTGTCCAGCTGGGACGTCTGGAGGACGTTTCCTGTGAGACCGGGGGGGGGGGGGGAGGGCAGGGCAGGGACAGGTCACACTCTGCCAAAGTCATTTCCACCCTGGCCCTCCCATGTGCCTGAATTTCCCTCTGCCCTAATTCCCAGCCATTTGACACATATTTTTGAGGGCCTACTGCGTGCCAGGCACTGTGCGAGGAGGCACTGGGGACACACCTATGAGCGAAAGGCCTTGGTTTCCCGGAGTTTATTTTATGAAGAGGATGGAGATTTTAGGCCTTTTAGGGGGATGGAAAGAAAACAGTGAGTCGCTATACACAAATAAGGCCAAGAAAGCAGGAAGTGGACAGGGAAAGAGAACACCCCACCTGCCCAAGGGACTCCTTACCGTCTTAGCAAGTACGGGTCTGTGGCCCCCTGTCTTCTGTGTCCAGCCATCAGCCACCACCTCCTCTGGGCTCCTGGTCATTCCCATCCTCGCTCCATTACAGCTCCCGGGGTGGGGGTGGGGTGGCTGTACCCCAGCTGCTTCTGCGTCCCTCTCCCTCCAGGGCATTGACCTTCTCTGGGACAGGGAGGGTGTTGGGCTCACAGGGCAGGGCCTGTCGGGCAGGAAAGAAGGCGTGGTGACTGATGAGCAGGTCGAGCCTCTGCAGCCCCAGCCTCCAGGACCCTTGTCGGACCTGCCGGGAGGACACCGTCCACTCTGGCCTGGCCCGAGACGGTGGACAGACCGCGACTTTGGAGAGTGCCGGCCTTGACCTTGGGCAGGGGCCCCCCGGCCTCGTCTGATCGTGGAGCCGGGCCAGCTGCCCCCTCACCAGTGTTCTGGAGGCTGCAAAGAAGACGAACAGCTTCTGTCCCTGCGGAGGGCTGCGGGGAGCTGAGCGAGGGCACACGTCCCGATGAATCTCTCGTGTCAGTTTTTACTGCAGTGACGAGGCTGCAGGGTAGGGGCGGGCAGGAGGGGCGCCAGCTCCAGCGACTGGTGAGGAGACAGACACAAATGGAGAATTTTCCATGCCCTTTTGCCTACTTAGTATTTTTGTTTTCTTTTCATCGTGGAGGTACCCCTTGCCTTACGTCTTGGCAAATCGAAATCAGCACCTTCCCCAATTCCCTGCTGGGGGAAGGCAATGTCTCCCGGCGGTCCCGCCCGGGCCCCTCTAGGTCATGCCCATCCTTCTTCGGGGGACAGTGACCACCCCCCCCATGGGGCTCTCTCCAGCTCTCTCCACCTTCCTGTAGAAGCACACAGTTGCACTACAGAAAACGGATGGTAGGTAATTCCAAGGAAAATTCGGGTTTCAGATGAGGGGCCAGCCCTGTTTCTGGGGGGTGCCAGATTTCTGGAGCCAGGATTCTAGAAGGTCGAAGCCTCCAGATCGCCCCCCACCTCCTCCCCTAACAGAGGGCAGGAAGCAAAGTAAATGGGTTTCGAGGTGGGAAACAAATTGGATTTTTAAAAAATACTCCAGTTCTAATGATTGGAGGGGTTATTCATAATCCCGGAGTAGAATGTGCGTCTTGAAATCTATGTTTTGCGTTGACAGCTTCTCCCTAATGGGCAAGATCTCACACATGATAGGGCCATAAAATACAGAGCTCTGGCTGGCCGGCTGCTTGTCTGATAAGGCGGAAATACAGACAGAGGGCTCCGGGCCAGAGCTCCCCACCCTGCCCACGCCACCCCCACTGGTCCAGGCTCCTTGCTCTTCCCCGGCCAGTGGGGAAAGAGGCAGGATGAGGAGGAAGGCGAGCCCTTGCTACAGAATGATCCTCGGAACCAGAAGTTTTCAGAACATACGCTCCACACGACACAAATCTCATGGCTGCTTTGCGATAAAAGGGTTCCGTGTTCATAGGAGTCTGGGAAATACCACGGGGGCTATCCACCTCCCAGATATTTAAAGCACCTGTTAGCATGATCATAGCTGTGAGGAGCCTGGCAAGAAGAAGAAGAAGAAGAAGATCCACATAGCTTTGTTCAATCCAGTGATTCCCAAACTTGTGTGACTGCAGAACCCTGTTCTTACAACCCCTATTGACGTCCAGCAGAGCATTTCCCGGAACCCATGGTGATAATAGCTGTATTAGTCTGCTAGTGCTGCGTAACAAAGTACCACAGGCTGGGCGGCACTGGGCTGGGAGAAAGCACTGGAAAGTTTTCAGCTGCCTCGTGGACCAGACCAAGAGCACAGGCAACCCCACCTTCACCTTCCTCCCCGGCCCCATCTCAGGGACAGCTGAGAAATCAGGGAGGCAGCATTCTCCTGGGTGGAGGTGACTGTGGGGGGAGCAAAGGAATCGCTGCTCCCGGGCGGGAGAAGGCGAGGACTTAGCCGCACACGGAAGCCAGCAGATTTGCTTTGTCCCGGCCCATCCTGGCCCAGACACCTGCTGTTTGTCTCCCCGGGCTTCTTGGCAAGTTCCATGAACTAGACAAATCCCCTTCCCGGCGGGCAGGGAGGCCCGATTTTCACCGACTCTTCCTCTCGGTCGAAAGAGGCGACTCTGTAGGTGCCGGGGCGAAACGCCCAAGCTGCGGCTGGCCCCGGGGAACTCCCGTCAGACGTTTAGTCCACAGTGCTTGGCAGAGGGGGAGGCACAGCCCGGGATTCCAGGCCTGACCCCCCCAGTTCTGGGCCGTGGAGCCTGGGGCAGCTTACTCACCCCTGAGCCTCAGGCTCATCATTGCTAAACAAGGCTAATGAATGAATGTCGAGGTCGTGGTGAAGGTCCAATTAAAGGCATCAGAAAAAGTGCTTTGCAAACTGCAGAGGAGCTATACGCGTGACAGCTCTCAGCAGAAGCCAGGAGGGCCATCGAGGGGGAGGAGGGTGGAGGGTAGGAAACTGCCAGAGACCCTCCCGGTGGATGTGGCGGCAGGAGCCCCCTGGCTGAGACCCTGAGGGCACTGCACTGCGTGAGACCCCCATCAGCCTCCTCAGCTTGTGACTGGCGCGCCTCGAAGGGACACAGAGGCTTGCGTGCTCCGCCTGGGAACACCCCCACGACCTGGGCACCTGCATGCCTCCCGGCTCCAGAGGCCCCGTGCGAACTCCGCGGCAGCATGGGTAAGGTGCAGCCTGAGGTCCTCGGAGAAAGGAAACCTTTGCCACCTTTGCCTTTGTACCGTTCCTCTCCCCAGAACGCTTCCCGCTCTGTGCTGGGCAGGGACGGCGCTATGACCCCTTGGGGCCTGGTGGGGAAGCTGTGGGTCTGGGGGGGGCGCATTGGGGCAGGTGTGTGGGGAGTCTCCCTTCCTCACTCACAGAGATGACCCAGGCTGGCCTCCTGGGGCGCAGGGCCGGGACTGGGGTGGAGAGAAGGAGGTGCCCAGCGGGCTGACCCTGTAATTCTAGGCTCCGGAGGGTGAGGCCGCCTCACGTATCTGCCCGGATGCCTTGCTTGCCTCACGCTAGTCTGGGCCCTGCTTCGGGGAGCTTCCTTCTTCAAGTACTCTGCCCACATGGCACCCACAGCCTGCCACATATCACCCTACCCTAAAAATGCTAAAAGTGTTCAACTCCTCTACCCAGGAGAGGAGAAAACAGGTCTCTGCCCATGTCCGATGGGGGCCGGCCAGGCCTCAGGCAGGTCACACTGACGGCCTGGGAACGGATGGTGGGGTTTGGTCTTGCCTGGGGAAGAGGAGACACGTGGACAGCTCATGTAAATGTCTGTGTGGACGTGTAGGGGGTCGCATGGTGGCCCCCAGAAGATTTGTCCACGTCCTAACTACCAGAATCCGTGAACGTGACCTTATTTGCACAAACGGTCTTTGAAAATGTAACTAAGTTACGGATTTCGAAATGAGACCGTCCTCGATTCAAGGTGGGCCCTAAAGCCATTGGCCGGTATCATAAGAGAAAGCCAGAGAGAGATCTGACACTCAGACTCACAGGGAAGGGGGCCACGTAGAGATGGGGCATCACTAGAGTGATGTGGCCAGAGGCCAAGGAACACTTGGAGCCTCCAGAAGCTGGAAGAGGCGGAAAGGTGTCATAGACTGAATGTGTTCCCCCAAATTCCTATGTTGAAATTCTAACCTTCAGGGCAATGGTATTAGAAGATGGACCTTTGGGGTGGTTAGGTCATAAGGGTAGCACCTTCGGGAATGGGGTTCATGTGCTGATGGGAAGGGACACCAGCACTTGCTTCCTCGCTACCTCTCCGATGTTCAAGGACAATGGCAATGGGACAGCCTTCTGCAATCCAAGAAGCCAGCCCTCGCCAGACACCGGATCTCTCCATGCCTTGATCTTAGACTTGCAGCCTCCAGAACCATGGGAATATATGTTCGTTGTTCCAGCCCACCAGTCCGTGGTGTTCTATTATAGCAACCCCAGCTGGCTGAGACAGAAGGATTCTCCCCTAGAGCCTTGGAGAGCGTGAAACCTTACCAACACCTTGACCGTGGACTTCTGTCCTCCCCAACTGTGAGAGAAGACACTTCTGTTGGACTCTCCCCGTTGGTGGCAATTTGGTAGGGTGGTCACAGGAGACAAATACAGACATCACATGAAAGAGGAGTTTGGTTAGTTTTGTGTGGTGTCAGGGACCGAATGAGGGTCCATGGTGGGATTTATAGAGGTCATAGTTCAGACGGATACGAACAACTTTCCAAGGATGAGGGCTGTCCAGGGATGACATGGCTGCCTCGGGCACACCATGGGATCCACCACCTGTTGGGAATCTACTGGACAGGAATTCTGCTTTGCACAGGGAGGCTGGGCTAGATCCACGGTTTACCCCCCTTCTCCCCCGAAGGACACCTGGTGAACCAATCAACCTGCAGGACACATTTCCGTGAGCATCTCGGGAATGCATGCAGGTCACAAGTGTGATTCTCTCACCTGGGAAAGCAAATCAGAACACAAGTACGTGTGGGTGACATCACAACAGGAATAACCTTGATTGAGCTTTAATTTCCCTTTTCAAAAAAAACGCAATTTTTTTTTTTTTGCAGATGTCGATACTGTAACTACGATTAATAATAATCTAGGGGCACCTGGGTGGCTCCACAGGTTAAGCGTCCGACTTCCGCTCAGGTCATGATCTCGCGGTGTGTGAGTTCGAGCCCCATGTCGGGCTCTGTGCTGACGGCTCAGAGCCTGAAGCTGCTTCGGATTCTCTGTTTCCCTCTCTCTCTCTGCCCCTCCCCTGCTCGCGCTCTGTCTCTCTCTGTCTCTTAAAAATAAATAAACGTTAAAAAAAAAAAATCTACATGCAGGTAGCTCGCATTTCCTGGGGACGTGTCGCTGAGATCTGACACAGTGGCGGGAAGCACGTCTCCTAGATGACGCAGGGCGGTGCTTCTCAAGTGCCAGGTGCGTGGTTACCTGGCATCTGCCTCCAATGCAGGTTCCGACTCAGCGGGTCTGGGCGGGGTGGGGGGGGAGGGGCGGGGTGCTCGGCAGTCTGCGTCTCTAACAAGCTCCCAGGCGATGGTGATGTTACGGGTCCACAGACCACACCTTGAGTAATGGGATCCAGAGAGACTCGTGGCCAGTTTTCAAAATGTCCAGAGCTGCTACCTGGCGGTAGAAGGAGTGGCGAGTTAGCTGTACTTGCTGAGGCTTAGGTAGCTAAGCCTTTCCAGGAACGCTGTTGAACAATGAAATGGGACCGGATGGGACCAGGGGTGGCTGG
This sequence comes from Lynx canadensis, assembly GCF_007474595.2. NCBI lineage: Eukaryota > Metazoa > Chordata > Mammalia > Carnivora > Felidae > Lynx > Lynx canadensis. The sequence continues at coordinate 53,314,989 of NC_044316.2, forward strand.
GATGGGCACTCTGGGGACAGGTTGGGCTGCAAGACGTGGAAGGTACCTTTTTATTTATTTTTTTTATAAATGTTTTTAATTGTTATTTATTTTTGAGAGAGAGGGGGCGATGGAGCATGAGCAGGGGAGGGGCAGAGAGAGAGAGAGAGACACACACACACACAGGATCCGAAGCAGGCTCCAGGCTCCGAGCTGTCAGCACGGAGCCCGACGCGGGCTTGAACTCACGGACCTCAAGATCATGATCTGAGCCGAAGTCGGACGCCTGACCCACTGAGCCCCCCAGGCGCCCCATGGAAGGCACCTTTTAATCAAACCACTTAGGCTCTTAAAACTGCCTGGGCTCTTGGGGCGCTTGGGTGGCTCAGTCGGTTGAGCGGCCGACTTCGGCTCAGGTCATGATCTCGCGGTCCATGAGTTCAAGACCCGCGTCAGGCTCCGTGCTGACAGCTCGGAGCCTGGAGCCTGTTTCGGATTCTGTGTCTCCCTCTCTCTGACCCTCCCCTGTTCATGCTCTGTCTCTCCCTGTCTCAAAAATAAAAATAAAATTTAAAAAAACTGCCTGGGCTCTCATCCTGCCTGGGCTTCAAGGATCGATGGGAAGATACCGAAGGAGCCCTGCGGTTTACATTGTGGGGCTCGCCCTGCATGCCAAGCTCTTGTCTAGTTTTCCCTAAGACCTTCTGTACGATTCCAGTGCCCGCCGTGCAGGGGAGAAAGTCAGGCACAGAGGAGTTGGAGGCGGGCCCAAGATTGCACAGCTCGGAGCCGAACCAGCTCCTGGACTCCGGACCCTGTGCTCATTATACTAGCCAACCCTCCTCACCCTGGATCCTCAGCCCCTTGGCATGGGGTCCTGTCCTCACAGTCATGCCCTTGCCGCCTGGGCCTACGAGTGATGAGGAACTCCAGGTACGGTCAGGGGGTCCCCGGACGGGGCCTCCTCTCCCGGCCGTGCCCTCTCCCTGCTCTGATTGACCCCACACTTTTACTAAGAGCCCTGCTACTCCAGCAGCAGGGTGATTAGACCTCGGCTCCTCTCCGGCTTTTATCTCAGCAGGGGCTGCGCGGCGCTGGCCCGGGAGGAGGGGAAAATGTGCCACTGTCATCCAAGGGCCCTCCAGCCGTGCCTGGGTGGAGGGGAAGACTCCCGCCCAGGGAAGGAGAGCTCGGGCCCCGGGGATGGGGGTGGGGGGTGGGGGAGGACGGGGCAGTGGGTTCTGGGTAGCAGGGCCGCCTGAATCCACACCCCGGCGTCGTGGGCTGCTCGGCAGACGACGGCCACTGATTTCCGCATCATTTACGGTCAAAACCAACAACCCGTGCCTCTCTGCAGACTTTCGCCTCCAAGCCCGTTCTCAAATCTCCTGTCCCCTTTCCAAACCCCTCGCCCTCCCTGCTGCACGCTGCTGTCGGGCCCAGCTTGGAAAACAGGAGGCAGAAACAGAGCACGGCTCCTGGTGCTCTGGGAAGGGGTAGGTTCCCGGGCGTGGCAGGGGCCTGGCATGGGGGTTCACCCCCGTGAGTGGCCGGGTCTCTGTGCTCAGGGATGACCTCCTCACAGGGACTCTGGGGAGGGACGGCCCGCCCTGAGGCCACCGGCAGGTGGACGGTTCTCCAGCCGGGGCTCAGGCCGCCGATGCTGTCCCCTGCCACGCTGCCGGACAGACGGCATCTGGCGGGGTCCTTGGTCCCTCCTTGGTCCCCACAGAGAACCGGGCAGTCGCTGCGCCCCTGGAAAAGCAGGACAGACTCTAAGAGAAGCCAATAAGCCAGTCGGGAGCCCAGGCCGTCCTGGTGCCTGCGCAGCCCAGGCTCCCACCTTGCGAGGCGCGAGCGGCCGGGCCGCTGGGAAGGAGCGGTGTGTTCCAATTACCCGCTCCTGGGCGACAGGCCGCATCCAGAGATTAAAGGAATCAAACCGCACGGTCCCTCCCCCGAGATCCAGAACCACTGGGTGAGGACGATCACGGTACAAGGTAGCGGTGGGAAGCCCGCTTTCTCTCTCCCTCGCTGGGGCGGGTCGCCCACGTCTCGCGCCTTGTCCGGCTCCTCTCGCTCCTGTGCCTTTCTGCTGGCGCAGCTGGGCGGCGGACGACAGAGTACCTCTCCCCCCACCCACCTCCCACCCCGCCCCACGGCCCTTCCTGGTCAAGAGGCTTCCTCTGCTGCCTTCTGCCCCCTGTCTCCGTCTCCTTGACTCTCTGTCTCTCTCTGTCTCTCTGTCTCTCTGTCTCCCTGGCTCTCTGACTTTGCCTTCCTGTCTCTCTCCCTGTCTCCCTGTCTCTCTCCCTGTCTCCCTGCTCTCTGTCTCTGTCTCCCTGTCTCTCTCCCTGTCTCCCTGTCTCTTTGTCCCTGTCTCCCTGTCTGTCTGTCCCTGTCTCCCTGTCTCTCTGTCTGTGTCTCTCTCTCTCTCCCTGTCTCCCTGCTCTGTCTCTGCCTCTCTCCCTGTCTCTCTGTCTCTTTCTCCCTGTCTTTCTGTCTCCCTGTCTCTCTGTCTCTGTCTCCCTGTCTCCCCCATCTCTCCCTCTCAGCCTTTGCTTCCATTCCCAGTTTTTCCTCCTGCCTTCTTCACTTTGTTCTGATCCCTCAGGTCTCCTGTTTTCCTTCCTGTTCAAATACCCATCAGATCTCAAGGAAAAGGGAGCCACTGTGGGCTTTGTCTCTCCCCACCCCGCCGAGATGATCTTTAAAATAATAACAGCAACAGTTATGACCCGATCTTGAGCGTTCACGCCTTGCGAGTCTGTGTGGAGTGCTTCTCTTGCATTGGCTTATCAGTCCTCACGGATGTTAGCAGATAAGGAAACCGAGGCTCGGTGGCCCCAGGGCTGGTCTCCAGTCACGGTCCCGGGGCTGGTAAGGGCCGTAAGGAACACTCTGAGCTCGGCCCATTGGCTGCAGCCGCTGTGGCCTGGGGCAGGGGGAGGAAGATACGGCTGGGAAGCAACGTCTGAAAGCGGGACCCGACAGAAAAGAAGACCGACAGACATCGGTGGGAGGGGGAGGGCCGGGCCCCCCTCGGGACTCTGGTGCACGCCTGCCTGACGTGGAGAATTTCTCCCCCGGAGGGACCCTGCCTTTGTCAGCTCAGGCTCAGGTAACAAGGTACCATGGACGGGGCCTTGACCACACGCGTTAATTTCCCACAGTTCTGGGAGCTGGAAGTCCCAGATCAGGGTGCCGCCTGGTGGGTTTTATTCTGAGGCCTCTCCTCTTGGTCTGCAGGCAGCCACCCCCTTGCTGCGTGCACACGTGACCTCTTCTTTGTGCAGCCATGGGGAAGAGGGGCGCAGAGAGAGATCTGGTATCTCTTCTCAGAAGGGCACGAATCCCGTCGTGGGGGCTGGACCCTCATGACCTCATCTCACCTAGTTACGTCTCGAAGGTCCCATCTCCAAGTACCATCATGTTGGGGGGTAGGGCGACAACACGAATTTGTGGGGACAAAGTTTATTCCACAACCGACGATCATCGGTTTATTCCACACCCGATCAGGGAATGCCGCGTCCTGCGGGCACATCAGAAACTCCGGACCCAAACTTCCAACATACAGGGAGGGCGGCGGCTCTCAGAGGTCATGTGACGTGCCCAAGTTCACCTGGCAGGATGGACCAGAGCTGGGCTCCACCATCCTCCACCCTAGTGGTCTTTGGGCACCCTCCTCGGCACCCTCAGAATCAGCAGGACCTTTGCCCAAACCCTAGCCTCTTCAGGAGGAGTCCTGTAAAATCCTTTCCGTGATGGTCGCGTATCTGAGAGTAGGAGGACAGCTACCGGGAGGGGTCTGGTGGCCGTGGGCACCGGCCTTGACAACGGCTGGGGGATAGGACTTGTGATTTCAGCCGGAGGGTTTGTGCGCGCCACCTCCTGGGGACCGTGCCTGGGGGTGGGGAGTAGGGGTGCGGAAGGCAGACGGCGGGGGCTGCGACACCCACCCGTTCGGGCCTCCCGCCTCCCATCTCTTCCCGGCTCCACCTGCAACCGAGCCTCAGGGCTTCCGAAGCGGCCGTCAGAGCAAGGCCGGCACAGCCTGCACCAGCTCGTGTGGAGTGTCTCCATTACCATAATAACGAACCACTTAATAACTGACTTCCCCACTAATTCTAATTGAAACACGTAATGATATTTCCGGGCGGAGAGCGGCAGGCCCGGGTCTGGGCAGACATCTCCAGGGGCCACCCTGGCTTCATGTGGCGAGAACCGTGGGACCTCCTCGGGCGTCCTGTTGGAATAGACAGAGGCAAGAGACAGCTGCTCCTGTATCGCTGCCAGGAACCACAGCTGATGATAAAAGCCATTAAAGGTCAGCTGGGAATAGAAAACTATTTATGTTAAATGTCACAGATTAAGCCGCAGAACGGGCCTTGGGTAGGGAGCAGAGGGTGAGGTGAGAAACACTGGTCACTCTGCCCGCCTCCTTGGGGACCTTCCAAAGGGTGGGTGGCCTGGAGAGGTGGCCGGCGGGCAGCCGGCAGGGGTGGCTCTTAGTCTCCAGGCTGCCTTCTGCACCCCCCCCCCACCGCCACCCCGGGGGGAAGCAGGTGGGTGTTGGCAGCCACAGGTGATTGGCCGGGCTGGCCGCGTGTTGAGGTTGCTAGGCGACCCGAGTGCCACGTTCTGGGAGAGAAGACCGTGCTGGCCTGTGTCACATCATCACAAGGCTGAGGTCCCGGAGCGGCTACAGGAAGGGACCCAGCTTCGCTCTCTTCCCGGGTGTCGTCCTGGGTGTGGTGGGTGGGCTTGACCACACCTGAAGTCTCATCGGCAGACCGCAGGAGGTCACACAGAGGACCACACGCTCCCTTCGCCACCGAGAGTCGGGGACATCGGGAGTTTGAAGGACCCAGGAGGCCTTGGTGGGTGGGACTGCCGGAGTGTGGCACTCTCGGGATGGGCTTCGGGGCTCAGAGGCACGTGAGCCGGGTCCTAAAGAGAACCAGGCACCCCTGTAATTTCCCAGGTGCTCCTCGACCGGGTGAAAATATCCCCTAGAAGGTAATTAGATTGCTAAGGCCCCACTGAAAAAATGAACACAAGTCTTGCTTACCTACCTGGGGATCGTCCATGTTGCAGGTTGAGGCCGAGGCTTAATTTTTAGGTATTTCAGGCACCCCCTTATCCCAGCCTCCGGACTGCCCGGCCATTCTATCAGTTGCCGTGCATGTAGGGGATGCAAACACATTTTAATATTGCTGTAAACAGACGTAATTAGGATGGTAAATCTAGTGGAGAAACACACACACACACACACACACACACACACATACGAAATAAATAAATAAGTTACCACCCCAAACCCTACCCCACTATTTTAGGTAACAGGAGGGTGAGCTGCTGGTTGGCGTATCCATGGCTCTCGTTTGTCAGGATTGACTGCATCATTGGAAAGGTGCTCGAGGAAATGCTGTAGCCCCCACCCCACCCCTGTGGCGGGGAAAGATTCACACCAGCCCCCTGGTGCCCCAGGAAGGGACCCTCCCTCACTCCCTATGTACAGTTAGGCTGCAGAGTGACCCGGCTGGAAGTGATTTGGCCCAGATGGACCCAGAGGAGTACAGGAGGGATGAGAGAGACCCTAGGAGGCCCTAAGTGTCCAGAAGGGTGGTGCTAGATCAAGGCGGTCAGGTGGGTGGGATGGCAGGATGACGGGGGGCGGGGGGTGAGGGTGGGGCTCTGGTAGACCCCAGCAAGAGTTAGATTCAATCCTGGCATCTGCAGGTATGGATTGGCAAGTGTTCTGAACCAGCCCAGTGCTCAGCTTAGGAAGACCCTTATCCTTGCTTCCAGAAGCTCGCCGTGCACGGATGGGGAAGATCAATGTGTCCCCAGGTATTCATGCTATGTTAGAGCAATGGCCGGGAGAGAGGCACGTACAGGCACTCAGAGCACCGCGGGTGGGACCAAATGTCCCGGGAGGACGAGGAGGGTAGACAGTGCTTCACAAGGACAGGGGACAGCATCTGGACTGGGCCTTCAGATGTCAAAGGGGGGAGCTGGTGCCATAGGGCTGGGCCCAGAGCGGGGATGGAGGGATGTCTGGAGACTGGGGGGTTGGGGCCAGATGGTGAAGGGCCTGGAACACTGTGCTTAAGAAGTTAATTGAAAATTAATTCTGAAGGCACGAGAGAGCCATCCGCTGTAGCTGAGCCGGAGAATGCGAGGTCTTGGCCTGGGTTTTAGAAAGAATGTTCTGGAAGGTACAGGGAGGATGTGCTGGACACAGCAGTTCCCAGCCTTGAGTGCCTCAGGATCGCCTGGGGGCTTGTTGAAATGCCGCCCTCTCCGCCCCCCTCCTCCCCCCAGGTCTCTCATTCAGCAGGTCTGGAGAATTTGCAGGCCTAAGGACTCCCGGGTGCCTCCGATCCTGCTCGTCTCAGAACCACCCTTTGAGAACTGCTGGGTCAGAGAGAGGAGGGGCTGGAAGCAAGGAGACCAGCTGGAAAGAAAGGATAATAGGGGCGCCTGGGTGGCTCACTGGGTTGAGCGTCTGACTTCAGCTCAGGTCATGATCTCGCAGTGTGTGGGTTCGAGCCCCGCGTCGGGCTCTGTGCTGACAGTTCGGAGCCTGGAGCCTGCTTCAGATTCTGTGTCTCCCTCTCTCTCTCTCTGCTCTTCCCCTGCTCTCTGTCTCTCTCAAAAATAAATAAAAACATTTAAAAAAAATGATAATAAAATGAAAAGTGATGAGGGGATGGGACGGGGGGACCCCTCATGTGGGCAGGGAGGAGAGGCACAGGGCCCAGCTGTGGGGAGCAGGGGCAGAAGCCGTAAATGACTTGGGATTTGCCGAAGCAGCAGGGACCGACAGAGGCAAAGAAGTTCCGGGCAGGGAAACCGGGGATGGGATAAGAGGCAAGGCTTAGATTCCCAGGAACGAGGCCAGAAGCCAGATGTTGGGACTCCCCTGCCTTTAGTTAAGGCCTCAGGTCTGGGAGACGGCTGCAGCTGCAGACGGGCCTGAATTCCAAGGTCAGGAGCACGCGAGGACAGCGAGTCAAGCCGATCAGGCCTAGAAACACCACAGGTGGAGAAAATCGATTCACTGGGTGTGGTGATGTGCCAACCCAGTTAGGGCGCCCTGTTGCTGGCATCTGATTTGCAGCCTGGGGCCTCAGAGCGTCAAAATCGACAGCCTTGACCCAGGACCAGAGCCCCGGTGACACGGCCCTGCTGGGACCCGGCTGCAAAGCCCCAAGGCCCCCAAGCCCGGGCGCTCGCCTGACCACCCGCAGGAGGGAGGCATCCTCTGGGAAAGGCGGAGAATCCGCTCAGGGCAGGGCAACAGGCTTTCCCCTACTCTGGAGCAGCCCAGGGGGAGGCAAGGGGGCTGCAGGGGGTAGGAGGTGAGCGAGCAGAGCTCACGAAGACGTGGCCATGAGTTATCAGCTATGAAGACCCAAACAGACGTCTTCATCACTTCCCTGGTGCTTCCTCCCACTGTGGCCGAGGCCATGACCCTGGATCTGACTCTTCTTCCCTCCCCCTTCACTACTTCCTTGCATCTGACCCCCTCAGCAGTTCATTTAATGTGCACAAGATATTTTACCGTGACGGAAGGGAAGCTGGTGTCTGAACTGTGCACCACTTACAGTTCAGGTCATTCATTCATTCATTTATCTAATTTGAGAGAGAGAGAGAACGTGGCAGAGAGAGAGGGAGAGAGAGAATCCCAAGCAGGCTCTGTGCCGTCAACATAGAGCCCAACGTGGGGGCTCGATTTCACATACCAAGTAATCATGACCTGAGCTGAAATCAAGAGGCGGATACTTAACCGACTGAGCCCCCCAGGCGCCCCACACCCACTTACAGTTTACACGTCCTTCAGCTCACACCGGGTGGACTCCCCGGCCGACAGGTGTCGGTGTGTATGTTGGCCAGTAATATGCACGCACACTGCTCTGTGCCAGGGACTCTGCCCATCTCAGTCCCAGCTCTGGCGCTCCCGGTTAAAACCGTTCTCCCAGAAACATCCCAAATGCAGAGCAGTGCAGTGGCTTCTCTGGGGTCACCTGCAAAATCTCCATCCTGTGCACCCATCACTCCTGGGCATTTGTCCCCACCCCTCCCCACCCCCCAGGATCCCAGGTCCTGAATTGTTCTTGCTTTCAAACTGACCCCGGGACCCTCCTGCTCATTGCCGCCATTAGGGTTTTGTCCCCTCCCCGCGGCCCCGGGTTGCCACATCTGCCCCAGCCAGCCCTTACACGGCATGCATTGTCTCTCCTGGCACCAACATTAGCGGGGACATCTGGGCTCTAAAGCCCAGTGACATCTCACTCACTGCTCCTTTCAGACCGAGATTTCTCTCCAGCGCACAACGACTGTAGAGAAGGCTATTTGGGTCGCAGGGCCAATGGGGAGTGTCTCTGGCTGGGTGTCCTTGTCTAGAGGAGACTTGGAGGGTGGGAGGCAGCCTAGGGAAAGGGGAGGGAATAAACTGAGTGCAGGAGGAAGTGGGCATCATAAGGAACAGGTCGAGTGCTTGCTCTCCCGTGCCCCCTGTGGGCAGCCTGGGGCGGGGGGGCAGTCTTTCCCTGGTAGGACAGCATCTACCGCAGGGGTCGGCAGGCTGTGCGGGACGGTAAGGCCAGGGCGGCTTTTAGGGGGTGGCAGTCAGCTCACCAGGCCAGCTCCTGCCTCTCCCTGCGGTGGCTGGGAGGCCAGAGACGCTGCAGACCTGTGGAGCCCATCCCGGGGCTTTCCACTCGCTTCTCCTTGAAACTTCAGAAGGGCTCAGTGGACTCCCAGAAGCACAATCAGAAGGGAAGATAAGACAATGACAAGTCTAAGGGGAAGAAGGGACAGAAATCCTAAAGCCTTCCTGCAGGGACTCTCCCGAAGGCCAAAACACCAAGACCAAAACTTTATTACCACTCCTGGACGCCGACACCTGCTGAGCGCTTACGGCCAAACACAGCTTCACGTGCGCGGCCCCATTTATTGTCACCATGACCCTGAGAGGAAGGAATGATTAATATGACCAATTTGGAGATGAGAAAATGGAAACTCAGAGAGTTCAGTGCTTGGCCCAAGATCACGGAGCAAGGACTCGAGACCGGGACTGCTTCCCTCCTCCAATCCCCCCCACCGTCCAGCACCAAAGCCCATATTTGCAACGATGCCAGCCTAGCAGCTGTGTGCAGCATTGCCCAGGGCTCCCCGGGCTGCCGTCAGTGCTCCTCACCCTCTTGTACCAAGAACCACCTAAGCCAGCTGCCCCAGCCAAGTCCCCAGCGGTCAGCCTTACACGGGAGGTCAGTAAAGTGGCCCACGGGCCAGATCGGCCCCGCCACCTGCTTGCATGAAGGGATGCTAGAACATCGCCATGCCAGTACATTTACGTGTTGTCCGGGCCCGCTCGATGCTCCAAGGCATGACGCGGGTGGGGCAACATAGGCCATGTGACCACATGGTGATGCCTGCGATATGCGCTACCTGCCCCTATACAGAAAAGTCTGTTGGCGCCTGGCCTTTGGTAAAACCACAAGGCCGTCAGCATCCAGCAGAGCCCAGCTGAGAAGGTGCCGGGGTGATGGATGGGCAGGTGGAAGTGTGAATATGTGCACAGAGGGCTCCAGACTGCGTTGGTGACGTCCTTGGAGAAGGAGGGGTGGGTGTTGAGGGGCCACGGTCTCCTTTCTGGGGAAGCTGGGTTTCAGAGGCTTTCACAGAGTGGCACGGGGGCCGCTTGCGGGGGCTGCTGAAATTTGGGTAATTTTCCCCTAATTAAGCAATTATCTCGGATCTAGCTGCTCCCATCTCCAGGAACTTTTCCAGGGAGGGTGCGGAGGAGGGGGACGGAGGGGTAGTGTTTGGCAAGCCCCAGATAGAGAAACAGCCCGGTGGTGAGTTTCTCTGCCGAGCCCGGCTGGGGGGGTGGAGCGGCCCTCGAAGGCGTACTTGAAAGTGACGTACCTGGTCCCCAAAGCCAACGTCCCCGGAGCCAAACACACACCTAGCGACTAACTCATACCAGGAGATCGGGGCCCCCGTGGAGAACGGAGAGCCGGATTCAGACGGCGGCTGGCAGGGACGTTTCTTTGCAAAACGGGGTTTATGGACTGTTGCCATCCCCCCTTCCAATGGGGTATTTGATTGGACCCTCACCCATCTTTCCACGGAAGCCAAGAAGTCAGAGACTTCCCTGTTTTCCAGGGGGCGCCCTGCCTGGCTGGTGAAGGCCCAGGGAGCCCAGAACAGAGAGCGCGAGGCTGGGGTACGCATGAGCCTCCTGAGGCCTCTGCCTCGCTGGGGTTCCAGCCGGCCCCGAGGGCCGCGGATGATCAAGGCTGGTAAAAGTTACACCGTATTTATTTATTCTCCAGAAGTGCAGAGGGCCCTGAATAAAAGGAAAGGCCAAAGCATGTAGAGACCATAAAAAGAGAGTTTAGTTTTTATGCAGTGGGAACCCGGGGAATTAATTCCCGACTGACAGAGGTCGCACGACAGGAGTTGAGTTTTAAACAGGCCCAGTGAGGAGCCTGGGGAGGCGGGGAAGAGGCGGCTGGGTGAGGAGGCCGGGGTGGAGGACGGCGGAGGGAGGGGTGGGGGGGGGGCTTCAGAGCACGGAGGACATGGACGCTAGAGACCCATTTCGAAGCACACTCGCAAGAAGGCTCTAAAGGCCAAGTAACTCGGTGCTGATCTCTTTCAGGATGCATTTATTGAGCACCTACTGTGTGTCGGGGCCCAGCCTGATGTCCTGGGGATTATAGCAATGGATAAACTGGGGTTCTCTTTGTCTTTTGGGGGAACCAGGAGCCATATCAGCTGTGGTCCTGACATAGCTGGGGCCGTGACGGGGGCCATCGGCACCACAGAAGGAGCAAGGGCCAGGGAACCAGACCCCATTCCCTCTGCTGTAAACTCTGCCGTCCTGGGCAACATGGTAATCTCTCTCTGCCTCAGTTTCCTCGTATAGAAATTAGGTGTAATCAGAGCAGCTGTTTCCTAAGATTGTCCAGAGGCTTCATATTAATAGACGTGGCCTGGCACGTAGTGCTTTCTATCAGGGCACGTCCTGATAAATAGTCTGAGTTTTGGGAAAAGTGCTAGGATTTCCCGGAGTGATTCATTCATTGAATCTGGTCTGGGAAGGCTTCATGGAGGAGGTGACTTTTGACTTAGATTTAAAAAAAATTTTTTTAATGTTTATTTATTTTTGAGACAGAGAGAGAGCATGAACGGGGGAGGGTCAGAGAGAGAGGGAGACACAGAATCCGAAGCAGGCTCCAGGCTCCGAGCCGTCAGCACAGAGCCCGATGCGGGGCTTGAACTCATGGACCGTGAGATCATGACCTGAGCCGAAGTCGGACGCTTAACCGACTGAGCCACCCAGGCGCCCCTTGACTTAGATTTTTTAAAGGATAAGACCCACACGGGTGGAGAAGAGGGGCAAAACTTCTCGGCAGGGGCCCCCAGGTGGGAAAATCGTGGGCGTGTGACAGCAAGTCTAGCAAGGGCCACCTGGTGCGGGAGGCTTAGTGTCCTGGGGGTGACTTGGCCAACTTTAGGAGCCCCCCCCCTGAATATATAAGGCTGAGATCAGGGTGCTGAGTCATGGGCAGGCAGAGGCTGCATATGGGGAGAAAGCCAGTCAAGACTATTTTGCTGAGCCGTCCTGTCCCCTGGGAACACTGAATGTGGGGTATATTTTAGATAAAGGCATCAGTAGTCCCAAATTTTCCAGTAGCCACATTGAGAAAGTTAAAGAAAAAAAAAAAGTGAGGTTGCTTTCAATAGCACATGTTACTCAAGCCCCAAATGCAAAATATTATCATTTCAACATATAATAACTATAAAGGAATTATTCATGAGCTATTTTGCATTCTCGCCTTTCTACCGAGCGATCGAAGCCTGGTGTGTAATTTACACTTACGGCACATCTCCGGCCCAGAGTCAAGTGTCCAACAGCCACATGTGGCTTCTGGCTACCACACGGGACAGCGCTGGAACAGAAGCCCACGCAGTGACACTTCACTCTCTGATCCGGAGAGAGTCCCCCTTCCCCCGGCCTCCGCGGTCTGTTTCTCCAAACACATCCATTGGAGACCATGGCCAAGGGCTTCTTGGCTGGTCACGTTGTGTCTTATGGTGTTGGTCTGTGCAGATGGCTTTAGTTGCTGACCAAGGAGGGAGCCAGCTTGCTGTTGCCGGAGGCCACTGCAGGCAGGGGGAGGGGGAGGGCTCCCTGCAGAAGCTGGTCCCCAAGTGCCCCTAACACCCCTGTCCTTCTCACCTCCAGTACCAAGGCAATGGTTCTGAGATGAGCTGAGGTGTCACTGGCACAGAGTAAGGACACAAGGAGGGCTCCAGCTGGGGGAGAGGCAGCTGGAAGTGGGAGCCCGGAGAGGAGAGGGCTTGTGTGACTGCCCATCACGTATTCGAAGATACACAGAGCCGGAGCCCTTTCTCCAACACAACCCCAACGCCGTATCACCCACGCACATGGGAACGGGACCATGGAATCAACCGATTCGCTTCGTACTAACGCGCCAGGCGCTGTGTTTTATGTGCAGGAGCCCGTGGAAGCCTCAGACAACCCTCGAGATAGGTCCTTTCATTATCTCCATTTTAAAGACGAGGAAGCAGAGGCACAGAGAAGTCACGCGGCTTGTCCGAAGTCACACAGCCAGTCGGTGGGGCAGCCGGCGTTGGGAGCGGGCTCCATCGAGGTGCCAGCCGTTCCCCACGGCCCTCGTAGCTGACGAGTCTGTTGTCACCTGGAAAGTACATCACGACGAGGGGAGACGCCAGTGGGAAGGGAGACGGAAAGTTGGGAGGCTGTTTGGTAACTGGCGACAAGGAAGGGAGGCTGCCGTCTGGCACCAGCCCGCAGCCGTCCCCAGATGGTGGAGATCCTCACCAACCGCCGGGCTGGGCTGGAACAGGATGGGGCGCAGACAGGCTCCGTGAGGAGGGTCTCGTGCTCCACCCGAGAGGCAACGCCAAGGGAAGGGAAGCCTGTGACCTCACCGGTTGGGCCGATGGCCAATGACATCACCAGGAGGGCGAGGAGCCAGGCCCATCAAGCTATTTATGGAACAGGCTGGCGGCCAGACTCAGCAGCTCCTGAGCTGTTTCAGATGTGGTTGGGACAAAGCCTCCAGCTGCCCGCCGGCACCGGGCAGGCCGATGAGGAAGGAAGAAGGCCGACGCGGTGGGAGGGCCCCTCGGAGCCTCCCCGACGGCTGGGGCACAGATCACCGGGCCACCTCGCTTCTCCTTCTCAGGGTCCGCCCGTCCATCTCTCCCCTCGCTCTGGGCGAGCCTGGTCCTTGCAGCCCTCCCTCAGGGTCACTCTTCAGAACTCAGGGACCAGAGGGGCCTCGAAAGGATACCCCGGGGGTTTTGCAAGATCTGTGTTTGTGCACGTGAGGGTGTGGGCCCGCGGGCTGTCGTATGTGCTTCACTATCAAGGGAAGATTCACCTTCTCTTCCTCGTATGCGGTGCCCTGAGTGATCGTGTGTGTGGATAAACGTGCGAGGGCCTGGATGTGTGTTTGCACACCGTGTGTGTGTGTGTGTGTGTGTGCGTGCACGCGTGCATGAGAGAGGGAGAAGAAAAGAGACTGCATGAGAGCCAGCAGCCAGCAGACAGGGAGACAGGAGTCACTGGGGGAGAGAAATCACTGTAGGAAGTTGGGAAATATAATTTCAGTGGAAGATACAGAGGCACTTATAGAAGCTTCAGCAGAACTAGACAAACCTTTCAATCCATTTATCAAAAATGCCTGCAGCCCTGCCGCCCGAGGAGGTGCAAGAAGAATAAAATATTGAACAGAGCCGGCGATTGTGGGGTTGGAGAAGCCCAATAAATAAGGGGTTACTGTGATGTTCGCACTCACTCCGCTGGGTTGGCTCCAGGCGCAGTCCTGGGCCCGAGTGCCTGCATCTCTGGGCTTTTGACCTCCTCGCGGGAGGAGGCCGGGGGTCGTGGAGCCCAGAGTTGCCAAGCCCCGTGCAGACAAGCTTTGGTATGCTGGTGGCATTGGGACCCTGCGTCTGGAGTCTCTTGAATTTGCGACCTGCCCTCCTTCCCTTTAAAGTTTGTTTATTTATTTTGAAAGAGACAGAGATGGAGTGAGTGGGGGAGGGGCAGAGAGAGAGGGAGAGAGGGAGAGAGAATCCCAAGCAGGCTCTGCACTGTCAGCGCAGAGCCCGACTCGAGGCTCGAACTCACAAAACCGTGAGATCGTGACCTGAGCTGAAACCAAGAGTCGGATGCTTAACTGACCGAGCCACCCAGGTGCCCCTGCCCTCCTTCCCTTTAAAATCTCCCGTGAGGGAACCAGATCGTGTCACTCCGGTGGAGCTGGTGGTCATGGGCCATGATGGAGTAGCGGGGGGGGGGGGGGGGCAAGAGGGGGCCAGGTAGTGACCGAGGGGCTCCCAACCCAGACCCCAGGCCGTGCCGTCTACTGAGACCTGCCCACCCAATTCCTTGGGCCCTTTGAGTGGTGGGGGCGGGGGGATAGGCATCATGTCACATCCCCTTTTCACACAACCCCCCTCCTCAATGCCAGAAAAGAAACTATCTCCACATAGTCATTTGCAAACACCCCTAAACTCGAGCCCACAAAACAGAATGTCTCCACTGATTCGTTCACCTCCAATTCCACAAGGGCAGTGGGCACCGCCTCCCCCTCCTCACCACACACACACACACACACACACACACACACTCCAGGGAACAGCCCTCATCATTTCCTTCCCTGCGGCCACACCGCACCCCCCGTCACTGGGATAACCTGAACCGTTGAATCCTGATGCCAAGCACCAAAAGGGCAGGGGACAGGGCTCCTTGGGGACGCCACCCCTCACGGCGGCTGCGGGAGGCCATCCTCTGAGCCCTGCCTGCTGAGCTGGGGCCTGGGAAAGGTGAGGCTGAGTGGCTCTCTGGGTTGCCAGGCTAAATACTTGGAATTCAGGAAACAGGATTAGCCCTCAGCGGGAGCCGGAGGGATGAAGGTTAATGAGGAAGGTGGGGAGGCGCAGGCTGGCTTTTCCCAGGGACAGAGAAGGGGGGCCTCTCGGCCCTGTGGGAGCAGACTGCGGTCACGTGGTCCACCCTCTGGCTTCTGGAAAGCCAGCAGATGGGAACCCCACTTTTTCTAAATGTTCTTGGAAAGCAAACGTCTTATCCACAATGTGCTCTCCAGCTGCCTGCATCCCCTGCCTCCTGGCATCCCCTGCCCTTACTTTCTGTTCCCCAAAGAGCCTGGGTCTGCCGTGGTTCTCGTGGGGCCGGCCAGGAGGTTGTCATCTGCTCTGAGTGCCTAACCCTGCCTGCCCCCCCCCATCTCTGTTTTCTTGTGCATCCCGGGAACTGCAGGAGTCCATTCTAGGACTCAGACGGGACACAGTGTCCTTGAAGTCATTATGCTCAGGCCACCTGGTAAAGGCACCAGATGGGCAGGGGCCAGCGGCTGGGGGCGGCCTTCTATCTCTCGCTCCAAGGGCACCCTTCTGCTTTGAAAGGATGGCCGTGAAGCAGCAGAGAGAACTTCCCATCAGCCATCAGTCCGCAATTGGAGGAACAGCTGCATCCAGGGACAGGGATGGAAATGAGCAGGGATGCAGGGGGGTGGGGGGCAGGGCTCTGGTTCTGTTCCTGTTTCCTCACACTGTTCTGTGAGCCTGCACAGAGCCATTCTAGACCATCGCCCCCACGCCCGCCGGGAGCCCACCCCCTCTCCTTCTTTCTGTCCAGCCCTGTTTCCAGGCTGGACCGGCTCATCCCCTTCTTTCCTCTGCCTCTGGAAATCTTTAGGGAGCAGAAACCGTCACTTTCCCGGGGGTGCTGGGGTGTGGCCCCACAGGACCAGAAATCAGGCAAGGCACCGTGCCAGGCTGAGCCCTGGTCCCCAGCCCACCATCTGCTTCCCAGCTGCCTGCATTAACGTCTCCTTTCAAGACACATCTGGGCTCAGCCAGGCTCACGTTGCGGGTGAGGGAAGGGTGCCATTTCTCTGGCTCCCAGGAGGACCTTTCCCCACTCTCTTACTCTTCTCACGACCTTCCTTAAGGACATGTATTCAAGCGAGGGTGGGGACGACAACGCTGACGGCGAGGTGGCCGGGTGCTTACTCTGTGCCAGGCACCTGTTCAGCGCTCCTCTTATCTCTTTTCATGCGCACGGCCGTTCGTGGAGTAGGTATTTCTACCCCGGTTTTTCATACGGGGAAACCGAGGCTGAGAAAGGCTGTGTGTTTGCCAATGTCCACAGGGAGCAAGCGACGGATCCCGGACCCGCGCCCTGCAAGGGACTTCCCTTGGTTTAAGGCAGAGAAAATGAAAAACCGGCCCGAGCGATATAGCGCTTCTCCCAGCGCAGGCAGGCCGGAGGAAGCAGATCAGATAGCTCTTCCCGGTTGGCCGGGGATTCGTTTGGTTTTTGCACTGACATCCCGGTGTCTGCGAGCCCGCTCAGTCCCAGGCAAGCTGAGATGCGGGTCCCCCTAGATGTGGTGCACCAAGAGGAGGGTATGGGATGGGCACACCTTGGAGGCCCACCCGCTACGGGGGTTTCCAAGTCCACGGACACGATAAGATCCAGCCCGCTCGTCTGCGGCTCTGAGGTTCGCCAGTTTGACCCCGCTCTTTCTCCACCGGAGACGTTGCATAGCCGCGCTCCTGCGGTCCCTCGCCCTGTCCACGCTCGGCGGCGAGGGTGCCCCAAGCCCCTGATAACTGCCACGCCTGACCCTGGCCTTGACCCCACCTGAATCTGATTTCCCTGTAGACGGGAGACAAGAAGAGGCTGATGGTTTTCTCAGCCTCTTGTACCCCAACAACCTCCACCCTCCCTGAGTCAGGTCAGAGCGGGGTCCCGGAGGGAGCGGGGCGCGTGGACAGGCAGAACCAGGGTCCCACGCCGCACCGAGGCAGGGCGTGCGCTGCCGGGGGCCGGGAGAGGTGAGGGGTGAGGAGAAGGGAAGGAGGAGAAAGGCAAAACTCCCAACAAAGAAAAAAAAAAGTTCAATCAGATTTGTAAAGGGCACAATTTACAAATCCGTCACATATTTTACTAGGCTGGGATTTACGGATTAGCCTGTAATACTTAGGCGGCTTTTTGTAATAAAACCCTGAGCCCAGGCAGCCTTGGGGAAGTGAGGAGGAGGAAGGGGCCTTCTCTCTATCTGCCTTTCATTTTCCCAGCATTTTTTGATCTAGGCAGCCCCATTAATCTGTGCTTTATCTGCCTATGGAGAAGGATTGAGCTCTTTATTGGATTTTTGTCAAGAATAAATGATTTAGTTTGGGATATTGTGGAAACGATTTTTGTGGTATTACACCATCTAATAAATGAAACAGCAGGGATCAATTCCTTTCTTGCAATGTGTTCAACAGGCAGGGTGAAATATGCCCCACAATTATTTGGTATTGCACTCTATAGATATTTATAACCGCGCGTGACTGCGAGTATACAGGTCTGCCCAGATGTGGGCACCTGTCTGGGAGAATGCGATCCATCAGTTCTAATGCAGGAGACTTGGGGCGCGTGTGACGGGCGGGTCAGAAATGCAGATCAAGTTCACCTTAGCAGACTGGCCTGAGTATTGGAGAGAAGGAACCGGGCTCGGGAGTGAAGGGTGAGGTTAGGGGGTTGTATTTACCAAGGCCCTTGGCTGGAGCGCTTTCCCCCCGAGGAACGGGAAGCTAACAGGGCGGGACATCATTGCCACAGCAGTCCCCGCAAATGCCCAGTGCGTGGGGACATCATGCAGAGAACCCAGGTCCCCCCATCCCTCCCTGCCCTAGGCACCCCAGCCCATGGCCACTGCCCTCTCTCCTGGCATCCGGCTTCCAGGGAAGATGTCTGGAAATACTGAGATGGGAGCTGGCTTTCTGCCCAGGTAGGCTCGTAAGGTTTATATCCCTGAAGGCCCACAAATATTTATTGAGAGCCTATTACATGCCAGTGCATAGCACAGGCCCGGCACAAAGCAAACCACATATAGACATTTGTTCACAGATTGACTGATAAACAAAAAGCTTTCGAGATGCCCCCCCTTCCTCCCAACACACACTGTCCTCACAGGCAGGAACAGGGAAAAGCCAGAGATTAGGAGCCGGATCCAGCCGAGAGCTGGGAAACTGCTTCTCCGGCCTCCACCCAGCCCCTACTGCAGGGGAAGAAGAGAATTCCTGCTCCAGGAGGAAGCCAGGCAGGGATGGCCCCGGCCAACACGTGCCGGGCCCCACTGAGGTTCCTATGTCAGAGGCGGTTGCTCACCCAGGGCTGGCCCTCCGGACACGGGCACCTCGACTCGAATTGTCAACAGTGGTCCCTTGAGGCTGCCGGAGTTGTAAGCCCCGTCGAGGAAAGCGCCACACCTCACATCTCACCAGCGTGCGCTTCGTGTGCTGCATTTGGGACGCGGGGAGGCGTTAAGCAAATACCCATCGAGGGACCCACCGGAAGGAATGGGTATCATTGGTAGCGGGGCCCTTTGACCCCGGGGTTCCACGCACTGACAAAAGCAACGGTTGAGGACCGCTGTCTTTCGTCCGTTCAGGCTGCCGTAACAAAGTGCCACAGACCCGGCGGCTCAGGAACGACAGACACGTGTCCCTCACGGTTCTGGAGCCTGGAAATCTGGAGCACGGTTGGGTGAGCACCCTTTCCTGAGTCCCAGGCCGCTCCTTGCGTGCTCATGCAGTAGAAGGGGGGAGCTCTCCGAGGGCTTTTATAAGGACGCTATGGCATTCATGAGGCTCCCCCCTCATGACCTAATCACCTCCAAAGGCCCCCCCCCCATCCTAATACTGTCACCTTGGGGGTTAGAGTTCAACGTAAGAATTTGGGGGGGGGGACACATTCAGACTGTGGCAATCGCGGATTTCACAGTGCGCACGGAAAGTTTCCTTTCTAGACTCATTTGGGTAACCGCAGCCAGGGAGGCGGGCTACGCGGGGCGGGCCGGGCCGGGCGAGGCCTTCCTCTGAGCCCCCGTGTTACTCGATTGCCCACAGTCTGAACTGGGCCCCCGCTCCTGCTCAGAGGCCGCCGTCACTAGGTCCTTGTTCGCTGTTACGCGCTCAAGGAGCGTCTGATCCGTGCATACTCCTCTCCTTCGGGGATTAATTTCCTGGACAGGCTCTGCCTCCCCGCCGTATGTTCTGGAAACGTTGGCAGTGACAGTGAGACCCTACAGCTCTCTGTCTCTCTACCCTGAGCGTCCTATTTTTGTCCTATTTTGGCCTGGCTTCCCTGGCTGTGTTTTTGCTGCCACCGTCTGAATCCTCGGAGCTTGGTGGGGATGGGAGGGGGGCTTTAAGTGTCTTTGGCGCAAAGAGGCTCTTCTGCTTGGGAGATGGCTCCTCGTTCCCGCCCCCTTGCAAAGAAATAGGATGCCCCGATGGTTCCCGGGTAACCAATTAAAAATCTGTGACGGTTCCCGCCCCATCTCACGACAGTAGCAGCTGAGAGGCTTGACGGTGGGAACAATTTGCATTCGGTCACACGGATGCTTTATGGACAGAGGCCAGATGTGGCCCACGCGTGGAGGCTGGGTCGAGGTTGGGGTCCTACGGCGGCCGCTGGCTCACCTCCCGCCCGGGGCGCAGTTAAGGAGGCGATTCCTTCCAACTCCTGACGCTGACTTTCATGACGCCAACTTGAGTGTTGGCCTTGAGCCCTCTGGGTTCTCTGATGCCCCCCCTGGATGTGCTCGGGGGCCTGCCGCTGAGCTGGATGTGGAAAGCGCCAAGCTTATTTCCACCACCCGCTCCTCTGAGAGCCCTCCCCCCTTGGCTGTGACACCTCCATAGCAGACAGTTATTATTATCCTGACTTGTTATGCTCAGGCTTCATCCTCACGGGGAACTGCCACACTTGTGGGAAAGAAAAAACGCCCCCCCACCCCCAGCATCTTGGCAGAGTGCAAGGCCTTTCTTCCGGTGAGCTCCTCGGGCCGCGGCTCTGAGCCACCGCGGATGCTTCCCTCTCCCCCCACGTTTCGCATCCCACGCCTCAGATGATCCTGTCGGCCCCGCTTCACGTTTTCCAGGGCCCCACCGCTCTCTCTCTGTGTCCCCACGGCTGCCACTCTGGCTGGGCCACCACCATCCCCGGCCGGTCTTCCTGTCCCGCCCCTGCCCCTGGTGGCCCACTCTTACCAGCCAGAGAAAGCCTCCCAGTGCTCAAAACCCCGCGGAGCACCCCCCCCAACCCTTTCCACGGAGGGAGAAAGGGCCTCTAGGCCCCGGGCGTGTGGCCTGAGTGACCCCCACCCCCTGCTCATCCCTGCCAGCCACACTGGCTGCCTTGCCAATGTGGCTGAAAAACCCAGGTTGGCTTCTGCCACAGGGCCTTTGTGTTGGCCACGCCTTTTCTTTTTCCCACAAAGACTTGCGTGGCTGACTCCTTACTGCCTTAAAGTTGGTCCTTGAACATCAGGCAGCATCACGCAGGGGGTGAGAACACAGACTGGAGCTGGGCTGCCCGGGCTCAAGTCCCTTTTCTGTCACTTGCTGGCCATCTGATGCTGTAAATGGTACTTTGCCTCTCTGCACGCCGGTTGTCTCATCTGCATAATGGGGACAATATGGGCATTTGCTCGTAGGGTTACATTAAGGATTAAATGACTTAATATTTGTAATGTACTTAGAGCCTGACAAGGAGCACGGGTGAAATAAGAGATTATTGAGTTCGGGGCGTCGGGCTGGCTCAGTCGGTTAAGCGTCTGACTCTTGGTTTGGGCTCAGGTCATGATCTCACGATCTGTGAGGTGGATGCCTGAGTCAACTCTGTGCTGAGCGCAGAGCCTGCTTGGGATTCTCTGTCTCCCTCTCTCTCTGCCTCTCCCCTGCTTGTGTGCACTCTCTGTCTCAAAATAAATAAACTTAAAAAAAAAAGAGAGAGAGATTATTAAACTGTAAACAAATGAGGCAGACCCTGAGCACATGGGGTTGGCCCCTCGGCCCCACCCGCACCCTCCTGATCTCCCTCCTTTGCTGCATTTTTGCTTCTGCTCTTTGCATGTATCACCTCTGATGTGCTACAGGATTTACTTATTTCTCAGGTGGGTTCTTTTTGTTAAGTTTACTTGCGTATTTTGAGAAAGAGAGAGAAAGCATGAGTGCGCAAGCAGGGGAGGGACAGAGAGAGAGGGAGAGAGGGAATTCCGAGCAGATTCCCTGCTGTCCGTGCAGAGCCCAACGCGGGGCTCGATCTTACGAACTGTGAGATCATGACCTGAGCCGAAATCAAGAGTCGGGCGCTTAGTGACCGAGCCACCCAGGCGCCCTCTCTGCGGTATTTTACTCAATGCCTCCCCCAACCACAATTGCTGGAACGTCAGCTCTAAGAGGGCAGAAGTCTTGGCTCTTCCCAGTGACATACAGGGCCTGGCAGGAGTAGGTATTCAGCTGGTATCCTTCGCCCCACGGCATCACCGTTCTGCTTCCTTTTTTAAAGAAGAAGCATGTTTTTCTGATTATATAAGTAAAATCTGTAGAAAAGCTCCCACTGGGGGAGGCCAGGCATGGTGGAGACGCCAAAGGGAACAAAAGGCAAGTAAGTAGCCGGAATTCCGCGTCTTGGGATCGGCTCCCCCAAGAGCTGGCCCTGAGATAAGGCGTTTGAATCCCCTCTACAGCCACCACCACCTCAATGGCTGAAACACGACACAGACCTTTCATCGCTTTGGAGATCAGGCATCCGAAATGGGGCTAAAATCAAGGTGTCCACAGGAGGGCGTGCCTATCGGAGCCTCCAGGGAAGAATCCGCTCCCTGCTTCTTCTGGGGGCCTTGCGGTGTTCCTGCTCATGGCCCCTTCAGGCCTCCGACCTCTGCTTCCTGTATCACACTCTCCTCTCACTCTGGGCCTCCCTCTGAGAAGAGAAAATATGATCTCCTTTGACCTTAATTATCTCCCTAAAGGCCCGTATCTCCAAAAGCAGTCACAGTGGGGATTAGGGCTTCAATGTATGCATTTGGGGGGGGACACAAGTCAGTCCATAACAGGGACTCCCCTGGGGGACTTGGTATAAAAATACAAAGGCCCAGGCTTCCGGCTACTTGCCTGGGTGCCCAGGCTCTGTCTCCCGCCGAAGGTTCAGGAGCAATGGACTAGAACATGCCCCAGCCATCCCCACGGAGGGTGGGGTTGGTCGAGGGTTTCCAGGGTCACTCATTCTCTGGCCTGTGTGTACCTTGCTTCCTCAACCAGAAAAAATAGCCCTGGAGTGGATGGTTCAGGCGCGTGCAGGACTGCGGCGCCCAGAGCTGAGGGCCGAGGAGAAAAGGCAGGTTCAGCGCTCTACACTGAACGTGAATTGCCTGTGCGTTCAGGGAAAAAAGAAAAGCGTTTTTATTTTTTATTTTATTTTTAAATTTTTTAATGTTTATTTATTTTTGACACAGGGAGAGAGAGACAGAGACAGAGACAGAGCATGAGTGGGGGAGGGGCAGAGAGAGAGGGAAACAGAGACCCCGAAGCAGGCTCCAGGCTCCGCGCCGTCAGCACAGAGGCCAAGGCAGGGCTCGAACTCACAGACCGTGAGATCATGACCTGCGCTGAAGTCGGACGCTCAACCGACTGAGCCACCCAGGTGCCCAAGAAAAGCATTTTTAATATGAAAAGCAGCCTGGTGTCCCCACAAAGAATCTGAATAATAACATGTATATGTATAATTTTATCTCATTACTTTCCTTTAAGTGCTAAAATTCACATGCATACACACACATATCTGTATAGGTTTATATATAATACATGCATTATCTATGCACATATCTGTACAGGTACACCCTGTGTATGCATATAAGCACGGGTGTGAAGATGGTCTACATATACATTATACATACAGCTCTGGAGACTCTATACCAAGGGATTAAGAATGGTTATGGCGGGGAACAACTTTCATTTCTATATAATTTGAATTTAGCTTTTTGCATAATTAGAATTTATTTCTACATGGAGGATGGTTTATTTTGTACTTTCAAAATGTTTTGAAATAAGGAAACGTTGAAAACCAGACAGGATAGGGGCACCTGGGTGGCTCGGTCGGTGAAGCGTCCGACTTCGGCTCAGGTCATGATCTCACGGTTCGTGAGTTCGAACCCCGCATCGGGCTCTGTGCAGACAGCTCAGAGCCTGGAGCCTGCTTCGGATTCTGTGTGTGTGTCTCTCTCTGCCCCTCCCCTGCTTGTGCTCTGTCTCTCTCTCTCTCTCTCTCTCTCTCTCTTTCTCAAAAATAAACGTTAAAAAACTGGGGCGCCTGGGTGGCGCAGTCAGTTAGCGTCCGACTTCAGCCAGGTCACGATCTCGCGGTCCGTGAGTTCGAGCCCCGCATCAGGCTCTGGGCTGATGGCTCAGAGCCTGGAGCCTGTCTCCGATTCTGTGTCTCCCTCTCTCTCTGCCCCTCCCCCGTTCATGCTCTGTCTCTCTCTGTCCCAAAAATAAATAAACGTTGAAAAAAAAAATTAAAAAAAAAATAAACGTTAAAAAATTAAAAAAAAAAAAAAACTAGATGGGATAAAGGCACATTGGCAGGAATGTGGATAACCCAGGCATGTGTAGAAGGAAACACGATGTATATTTCTTTCCTGTCTCAACATGTATTATGTGGCTTATACTCAATATGCAATTCCAAGTCCTATTTTTTCTTACTGAATGTTGTATTGTGAGCATTTTCCAGGTCATTAAATATTCTTTGCATATATAGGTTTTAAATGGCTGTGTAATATTCCCTCGTGGATGTATCATAAATTATTTATCCACCCCCCCCCATCAATTCCCCTCCTCACTCTCCTCATCGTCCATTAATACCTTCACTACTTGAATGAGAAATGGTGGCTCTCACAGTCCCCAGTCGATGAATGTATATCTGGAACATTTCAGAGCATATCAAAGTTGCTACTTCATTAATATAAAGAGGGCACAGACCAAAGCAAATCAATATCTCCATGACGTGTCCTCGGAGGAGCAGAAGCCCTTAGCACCGTGACCTGCCCTGGGCCATCCATATCATCTCGCTTGGGTCTTATGCATCCTCCGCCGACTTCCTTTTCCTGGCAGGTGCCCTGAACAGAGCCAACTGATCTATCAGCTCATGAAAAAATAAATTTGGGATAAAAATAAGGTTGGTATATGAGCTTAATAGTTTCCCAAAATAGACTTCCCTAGGCCTTGCTGTCTGTCCCTTTGTGTGCGAACGCACCATTTTGCCTACCAAAGACAGTTTGTGGGTTAGATGGGAAATGTCGGGAGCCCTGGAAGAGAAGAGAGAAGGGGGGTGGTTCATCGTTTTAATAGGACCTCTAAGCGAAATACTGATGCCTCCTGGTGGACGAGGAAGGGAGGGGCCGGGGAGGCTGGGGACGAGCACGTCCAGGGACAGATCTCCCCTGCAGCATGGCATTTTACATCCAGTTGGCCACTATGACGATGTGTTTCTGGGCCGCGGGAAGAGAGCTGACCTATTCTGGTTTGTATCAATACGATAATAAACGTAATCTTAAAATAGCCTCCCTGCCTTTAGAATAAAACCTTTTGCATCGCATGGAGTCTGGGAGAAGAGGTTAATTGAAGGTTGACTCACAATCTTAGTTTTGCAAAAAAAGAGGGTTAAGTAGAGCCCTTTCACAGCAGCTATTACCTGGAAGCCTCGGCCCCCGCACTGCGTTAAGCTGCTTCAGGAGGCCTGAACCCTGTCCCCTGCTCAGTCCCGGGACTCGGGAAGTGAGACACTGGGTCCTACCCTCAGGGAGTTGGAATCTGCGAATGCGTCAGGACAAAGGAACCTTGAGACAATCCAGTCCAGTGTTTTAGAGACTCCTGGTTCAGCATTCTCTCCTTCCCTGTGCAAGGATGATGATATTATCAACGGCGGGACCCACTGGACTTTAGAATCTGACCTGGGTGTGACTCCAAAAGTGCAGAGAAAGGCCGGCCATTGTTCCAGGCACTGTGTGCACGTTGTTCTGGGGACCACGTGCACAGAGCTGAATGAGACCGTTTGCTCATGGGGGTTTCGGTCCTAGAAGGACAACAGATGTGGAAGTCAATAATTACGGGGTAAGGGGGCAAGCATGCTCGTGGTCACTCACTCGTTCACCCAGCAAACGGCTGTCTGCCGTGCTCCAAGCACCGTGCCGCGTTTGGGATTCCACGTGTCAGGACAGATAACGGCCCTTGTGCCCATGGACCTTATGGTCTAGCGGGCCGCATAGAGTACGAGCAAATCACAACACAATATACCTTTGATTTGCACTTGTGATAAAGGCTATGATCAAAGTACAAGAAGCCATGGGAGTATAATACAGAACTTAGGCACTTGGATAATTCCCCAAAACAGGCTTCCCTAGGACGCCTTGTCTGCCCTCTCCTCCGTCTGTGCTCACACTCGCCTACTCTGCGCTCCGACCCTTGACCTCTCGGATTCCAAGGGTCCTGCCTGCTGCGATGGCTGGAAGCCACTGCACGGCCAAGCAGGCCCTGAGCGCATCTGCCCACGTGTGGCTTCCACATCTGGGGGGCCAGAATAAGACAGCGGTCAGTGCGAGGAAAGAGGCTCTGGGCTGGGAACTGAAAGCCGGACACCGGTCCTTGATCCAGCTCTGTTACGGGACACAGCTTGCTCCCTCCTCCTCCAGCATCATCACCCCTGCTCCCAGGCCCCTCCCTCGGCTCTCCCCCACCAACATCCTCTATGTGTCACCAGGAAGCATGGGCCAAAGCCTCTGGAGCCAGAGTGCTTGGGTTCAGAGCCCACCCACTTGCCTCTGTGAGTCTCATGTCCCTCTTCTATGCAGGGAGGATACTGTCAGTGCCCAATACTCGGCGTGGTAGTGAGGATTCAGAGAGCCTCACGCATAGCACGAGCCATGGACGTGCAAGCTATTCTTACTATTGGTTTGGGGTTAATTTTATGTGTCAGCTTGACTGGCCCGGGGGACCTTATTCTGGGTGTGTCTGCGAGGGCGGTTGGGGACGAGATTCGCGTTTGAATTGGGGGGACCGAGTGGGGCAGACGGCCCTCCCCGGCGTGGTGGGCCTCACCTAACCCGTTGAGGGACCGGGTAGCCCAGAAAGGCAGAGGCAGGTTGAATGCAGTCTCCGCCTGACTGCGGAGCGGGACATCAGTCTTCTCCCGCCCTCAGCGTTCCTGGCTTGAAGGGCTTCCTACTCGAACTGGGATCCACACCAGCAGCTCTCTGGTCTAGGCCTTGCTGGGCTCCAGCTTCCCGACGGCACATCATGGGAAGTCCCATCATCAGCCTCCACGATCATGTGAGCCAACTGCTTATAATAAGTCTATCTCCATGTACTATCTATCATCTATCTATCTATCTATCTATCTCTATCTATCTATCATCTATCAGTCAATTATCTATCTATCCATCCATCTATCCTCTCTCTCTCTCTCTCTCTTCACCATCCCCCCCCCCCATCTACCTCTCTCTCTTATTGATTCGATTTCTCTGGAGAATTCTAATACGCATCCTTTCCTTTCCAAATCAACATGACTTTGAAGGTAGCACACAGTGACTCATGGCTTATTAGCCGCGGCATTTTCTGGTCACACCGGGGCCTCACACTTGAGCCGGCAGCAGAATCAGCAGTGTTTGCTGAACCCCGGTTGCTGACCCCATCCGGCATGTCTGCTTCTGTGGGTCCCGGGCAGGGCCTGGCGATACCGACGGTCAGGGGACCCACTCGCGGACCCCCAGCCTACGCTAACGGCTCAGACTCTGCACACATTGATAAGCGGATGTGCATTTGAGCAGCGACGGTGTGCCCGCCACGGCGTGAGGAGCGCTCCCTTAGTTCGTTCTGTTTTCATTGCCCGCTCAGCAGAGCTGGCCTCACGCCCCCATTTTTTGAAGACGAAGTCACCGATGCTCAGACAAGGCCCGTGACCTGCCCAAGGTCACGTGACTTGTAAGTGACTGAACTGAGGTCTCAAACTCTGACCTCTGGGTGTCAGTTTCAGTGCCCTGCTTTGTCCGTTTGGGGATAGAAACCGGACCAGGAAGAACCCAGAGGGGAGGAAGCTACTGCCCGGGAAGGGGTAGCTCACGGACGGATAACAGTCTTGGGGGTGTGATGTTTACTGTGGAGACGGTAGGAATGCCCCCCAACTGAGAGGTCCAGAGGGGACTCACCCTTGGAGAGTAGAGGCAGGACAGACCCTCAGTCACAGATCTTCCCTGCTGGCTCTCGAGGGACCCGGGAGGGACCCCAGATCTCAGGCCTTGGCAGCTCACTGGAGCCTCAGGAGTGCCCCCCCCCACTGCCCCATGTCCTGAGACCCCCAGCTGAGCTGATCAAGGCAGACACTCTCGGCCAAGCCTGCCCTTCCTTCCAGTGCCCAGAAAACAGGCATCATCCACTAATAGGATGAGTGTGCCGATGTGAAGGAAATGCTCAGCCATTAGGGCCTTGACGCTGTGCTGCAATTTTGACCTTCAGAACGCAGATGCCTGCCGGTGGGCCCCCACCGGCTGCCACTTTGCCGGCCTCTCAGCCCCCGAGAGGCTGCAGGAGCCAGGCCTGGGGGGAGGGTGCGTGGAGCACTGGCAGACCCCAACCTTACCACCCATTCTCAGTCTTCCCTGCAGGGTTGCGAGACTGTCCCCCAGCCCTGACCCGGCAGGGCTCCCGGATGTTGATTTGCACATATTCTGCGTGCAGGGGTTCCTGCTTTCCTCCAGCCCCCTTTCTCGGCCAGGTGGAGGTGCGACGGTGTGACGGCATGACATTGAGAAAAGGGCTGTCTTCTCTCCTACCCTTGGGACTTGTGACCGTCCCCCGTCCCCTCCCCCCCAGCACAGCACAGCAGGGCTGATAGAGCAGGAGGAGGGACGGCGAGGCTCTAAGTCTAAGGGATTTCAATGCCCATGGGGCAAGATACTCATCTGTTCCCTGGGGATTTGCTGAAAACGCAGATTCTGCTTCATCAGGCCCAGGCATGGGGCTTGGGTCCAGCAGTTTTTTAATGTTTATTTATTTTTGAGACAGAGAGAGACAGAGCATGAACGGGAGAGGGTCAGAGAGAGGGAGACACAGAATCCAAAGCAGGCTCCAGGCTCTGAGCTGTCAGCACAGAGCCGACGCGGGGCTCGAACTCACGGCCCGTGAGATCATGACCTGAGCCGAAGTCGGACGCTTCACTGACTGAGCCACCCCGGCGCCCCTAGGGTCCAGCATTTTTAACAAATTCCCAGCGATGCTGAGGTCCCGAGTGGAGCCTTAGGCAATAAGGCTGTAGGGCAGTGATGCTCAGACCCGGCCCAGGCTGGGATCAGCTGAGCACTTTCACCAACCATCCCACTGTCTGGTCCCGCTCCCATGGCTTCGAGTTTATCTGGTCCGGCCTTGGACATCAGGTGTTCTAACACGCAGCCCCATCCTCGTTTCCGGCCTGACATATTGGCCGTGAGGACGGGGTCTTTTCTGCGACGTGAGGAGAGAAGGGATTTGAGGAAAAAGGACTTTTGCCTGATGAAAAGCATCATCACATCCCTTGTTAGTCGAGCTTTCTTTCCTTGGCAGAGGAGACGGAGAGGAAGAGCAAAACTTTCATTCCACAGAAGGGCATCTGCCAGTTTCCCACTCGGAGACGCGATTGAAATAGCTTTTTCAGATCCTCCGGCTAAGCTGACACGTGTGGCCCCCTCCAACCCTCCCTTCGGTCCCCCCCCCCCACAATAGCAGTTATCTCAATTCCGGTTCCAACAGCAAGGCTCTATCTCACCACTGCTGCCGGCAGCCGGCTGGCTTCCCGATGGAGAGGGGCTTGGGCCCCAGAGAGAGCCCTGGTGGAAAGAGCACCAGCAAAGGAGGCGGGCTGGGGCCTGTGTAGATGCAGCAGGGGCCTGGGTCGAGGCCCAGAGTGATCGGAAGATGACACAGCTAGAAGAGTATCGCTTAAGGTGTGGAAGGGAATGTCACTTCTGGGCCGGCACCGCTTCTCGGGCTGGGAACGAGATAATGAATTATTACCCGGGGAAATGAAGCTGCTAATAAATTCAAAAGCAAAGCTGAGGGAGGTTAGACTCCATTTTTAAAAGGGAGCTGGTGATTTATAAAGTGCCCTGTCTCCTTGCCTCCCGGGGCTCCGTCGGCCTCCCTGTCCCTCTTTTTCCCCACCCGACCCTCTGGACACACAGCCCAGCACCCCTGCAACTTGTCTGTTTTTCTTTGTGAGCCACGCCCACCCCCGCGGGAACCTCAGGCCAAATTGGGCTGAAATTTGGCCCAACTGGTTTTGAGAGCTCGGTCCTAAGGAATGGCCCCGAGGAAATCTGTCTTCCTAAGAAGTCCATTCCGACCTTTGAGCCAACAAATTACAAGTAGAAACCGCTCCGAATGAGCAATCAGGCTCTGCAGCGGGGCACCAGGCAGGGGGCCGCTCCTGCAGGGAGGGACAATCAACTTAGCTTCTCGGTGGCATCCGTGCCTTCTGAAAGCTGCTCCTGTTTTGGGAAGCTTGTGGCTACATTCTAGTCTTACCCCCCCCCCCCCCCCCCCCCCCCGCATCAATTCCAATCCCTCTTGAGTGGAGCTCCAAACCCTGACTCCTTGGTCTCCACTAGCCTCCTTCCCTGCCTGAAGCCATCAAGCCCCTACTGCCTGAGCTCATTGCCCGTTTCCGCGGCGACGGGCTTGTGATGTCACTATGGAGGCCTGCGAGCCTCCAGGTGGGTAGGACTAGAGCAGCAGGTGCCCAGGAAGAGGGAAAGAACAAAGCTCCAGTTTCTGCACCATCATCCCCACATAATGGAAGAGGGGCCTGGAAACAGAGGAGGGGCAGGTGGAAGGCTGCAGCTGTTCCGAACGTTGCCCGTTTTAACATCTCTTGAGCTCAGCTAGAGAAAGATGGCCCCTTCCCCCGAACTCCTGCTCAGGCCCCATACCCCTTGCCCAAGCAGCTATGGTTTAAAAGCCTCATGAGTCATGGAGGGACTCAGTTTCCCCAGTTGGCTATTTTCTGCAGCCTGCCCCCACCTCCTGGCGGTGTGGCATAAAGGGAAGCTCGCCCTCGTCAACTGTGTGCCCATGTCCAGCAACATCAGACTCCAGGGCTCCCTCCCCGCAGCCTGGTTGCAGGAAACCCCTTGGTGCCAGGGGGCTTTCAGGGCCCTCCTCGCCGGGGACCATGGCTCCTGCTTCAATACCTGGGGAGGGAGAGCCCCCAGCTTCCCTAATGCTCTGGTCCCTTTCGTTCCAGCCAGGCACCAAGAGGAAAATCAGCCTCCTTCTGGAAACAAGGGCTCCCTCCCGCAGGCTTTCCCGAGGCCGGGTTCAAAAGGCCCATGTTCACCTGAGTTTTAGGTAACTTACCGGGCAGCCTGAATTATATAGACAAGTTAGGCTCACTTGGCCTTCGGGGGTCTGGATTACCTGAGTATTTTACATGTTTATGAGCCGGGTGGGGAGGGGGACTGAACACTAGCTCAAAGCAAATGCAAAATTCGGACTTTGGGGGCTCTGTGCACCTGTCACGCACCTTCGCTTACCACCGGGATACAGCATCAGAGAGCCACTGTCACGTGACCACCGAGCAGGCCACAGGGGAGCCCCGGCTCATCCCGGATGCTGGGCCTTGCCTTCGTTTCTCTTTTAGGATCTGCCAAAACCCAAAAGTCACCATCTAAAAACAACTCCAAAGAAAGGTGGGAGAAGAAAGTGGGAAAATCTTTATCATTGATTGTTTATACCTAAAGAAAGAGAGGAGAGAGAATTCCCCGTGGCCCAGCCAGGGGTGAAGAGTTAATCCTATAATCTAGTCGGCCAGGGAGCAAGGCAAGGACGAGAGCTACCTTCCAGCTGAAGTGTGCGTGCAGAATGTTGATGCTTTGGCGGGTGGAGCCGAGAAGACGGAGACCATTTGCAAGCATTTATTGAGTGCCCAGGGCATACAGAGCCCTATTCTCAGGATGCAGTGGAATTCTAAGTTCACAAGATAGGTGCTCCCCATCCTCTGAGAATGGACCCTCCCCCAGCCCCCACTTTCAGGGTTCTTCTGTGTGCCACTCCCCCTGCCCTGGTCACTGCTCCTGCTGGGCTCAGCAAAATACCGGCAAATGCCTGGTGACCTTTTCAGAGTTAGACCAATTACACTCCAGTGAAACAGCTTAAGAATTGCAAAGCAGCACGTGCAAACTCTTCTAGTTGCTTGAGTGAGAGCCAGAGCAACGGCCTCTACCCCTGGCTGCATATTGGAACACCTGGAGAATTTTTTTCACTGCCGGTGCCTGAGTCCTGCCCCGAGAGAGTATGATTCATTGCTATTGGAGGCAGTGGCATTTTTTAAAGCCCTCCAGGTGACTTAAACATGCAACAGAGTGTGAGAACCACTGAACTGGAGGATTTAGGACTTTTGAGTTGTTTCATGGTGAATCTTTGGGCTGAAATTGATCAAGTTTGCTACTTCGCTAATGGAATCAAGACACAGATTCTATTGGCTAGATAGGCTGCCATCTTGGAACAAAATAACGACGACAAGTTTTCATATGGATATTATCTTTTTTAAAATGGTTTTAATCTTTATTTATTTCTGAGAGAGAGAGAGTATGAGCAGGGGAGGAACAGAGAGAGAGGGAGACACAGAATCCCAGCGGTCTCCAGGCTCCGAACTGTCAGCACAGAGCCCGATGCGGGGCTCAAACTCATGAGCCACGAGATCATGACCTGAGCCGGAGTCGGAGGCTTAACCAACTGAGTCACTCAGGCACCCCTCATATGGGTATTGTCTTAATGGATTCTAATGAGAGTTGGTACAATGTGGTGGAATTTGCACAGAATAAAGTCTTCACTAAACTGTCGTCCTTTAGCTGGGGGAAGGCAGCAGGAGGAGAAAGTAACTAACATTTCTTGAGTGTCTGTAGCGTGGCAGGAACTGGGCTTGAAAGACTATACTGATATTTCATTTTTTCTCTCCCACCACGTGCCAGATACGTATCATCCCCGTTTTACAGATGAAGAAACTGAGACTCGAGATCACACCGCTGTTATGTGTGGGGAGACGATTTTCCACGGGTCTCTTACATTTCTGGATATCTTGTGAGCCAAGATGCTGACCGCCTTTGCTCTGATCTTTACAAAGATGTTTGCACGGTGAACAGCTTTGGAAGATGTAATGTCCTCCTCGGGGATGAAGGGTAGGCATGCTTACTGTCCATTATAAAAGATTCAGGTCCCTAAGCTCAGGGTTCCCGTCTTGTAACACACCCTTCTCGTGTGCACAGGTATGAGCTGGCCCTCTTTGCAGTGCCTTATGGCAACTGTAGCTTAGAGAGTTATTGCGAAAACCAGAATGCACTGGCTCCCACTAGCCCTGTGATAAACTGTCTTTTGTCTCTGACCCATGAGACAGGCCAGGCTAACTTGTCAACTTGTGGCGGATTTAGCACCTTCATCAAAACCTGTTTCCCTTTGACATCCATACACTTAGGGGATAGATAAGCAGGAGGTGATATTAAAGCAAAACAAAACCCATACTCTGGATCAATGATTGCTTTTCCTCTAGATATGAAACAATTACACAAATTAGCTCCCCTTCCTTTCTCTGGAAGACAAATAAACAAATTCAATCTGCATCAAGAGTTAAGTGCAAAACTTGGGCACGATATTGTATTCTGCTGGCTCCAAATTCCATTCGATTTTAAGCTCTGCTAAGCTATATCCTCTTTTCTCTCCAGAACATTTCACTTGATCCTACCAAAACAGCCTCCAGGCTTTGATAAGCAAACGCGGGCCCTGCTGGTACCCCAAACCTACTCATCCAGCTCTTATCAGAAGCCCCTTTTACCTACTTATTTTCCAAATTGGAGACAAGTGATCCTTCCTCTGGTGTTGACACTAATGGTCTGCGTGCCCCTACTTTCTCTCTGAGGTCTGCTTCCTCTCATTACTAATTACCTTCTCTTCTAAAGAACGAGCATTTAATATGTAGTGATGATTTCCAGTAGCTGGTTCTGTATCGTCTTCAGCTGTTAACTATTTATTAAAATTATATATATATAAAAACCCTAACTACTATGTATATGCCAGGAACTTTTAAAGTGCTTTATAAAGTATCTTAAATCTACTCAAAAAACACTAAACATGAAGTATTTTCACTTGGAGAAGCTGATGCGTCAAGGAGGTTAAATGCCTTGTACGCGGACCTAGTAAGTAGCAGAGTTGGAATCTGGAGCCATGTCTGTCCAGCCTCAAAGGGAATCTTTTTCTTCTACACCCAACTTCTGGTTTTTTTGTTGTTTTTTTTTTTGAACAGCTTTATGGAGATATAATTCACACAGCATACAATTCAGCCATATACACTGGTTTTAGTATATTCTCAGGTGTGGGCAACCTTCACCGCAGTTAATTTCAGAACTCCTTCATCACCTTCAAAAGACACCCCGTGTACTTTAGTAATCCTCTAATCCCCTTCTCCTCCCCCCACCAGCCCTAACCAGCTGCCTTCTAGCAAAGCGTGTCTCTAAAGAAGCCAAGTCCTTTCTTCCATCTGTATGAAATACTGGAGTATGTTTACACACATTTGTAAATTGGTTGCCTCTTTGGTTATTGAGATGTTGAGAGCTGTGCCCTCCACCCCCCAAAAAAACCTGTGCCTTCTCTCTGGCATTCCCTGGGGTTGGTTATTCTTTCCTCCTTCTGCCCAGAGACTGCTAAGAAGAACACTGAGAGAACCACCAGGAGCCCCAGGAGGCTTTGTTACTCCATTATTGCTGGTTCCAGGAAGTAGGTTTTGGGTCTGGGTTGACAGTAAAAGTGATGGGGACCCCCGAAAACTTCTTGCGGCCTGGGTTTGAGCCTCAGATTTCATGAGCAGAGAACAGCCCTCCTATCTCCTCTTAGGGGCAATTTATCTCCTTTGAGAAGATTAGTCCTTCCAGTGAGGGCTGGCTCCTTATGGAAGTTGACCTTGCCCAACTTGCCAAGAAAGGCTTGGCAACATTGATCTAGGGTCAGCCCGACTTTGCAAGGAGTTTGGTATGTATACGTGTTGATTTGGGTTCCCCTGAAGAACTCAAGCGCTTGGAGTTTAGTTAGGAAGTACAAACACCACTGGGGGTGGGTGGGGAGGGCGTGGGGAAAGGGGTACAAGGAAGGGAAGGTGACCACCAATGCTGTGCTGTCAAACCAGCTACCCCATGGAAGGCTGGCTCTTACTCTCACCGGTAAACTCTAGGAGACACTGGAAAACACCCACGTCAGAGTTATCCCACCTAGGGGGACATGGTCACAGGGTGTTTAAACACCAACTCCCAGAAGTCCTTGGTTAAGGGCTGCTCGCAGAGGGTCTGAATTCCTCATCTCTTCTGGTGTACTATGCTCATGTGGGCAATGAGCCTTCTGCAGTTCTGGAAAAAGCCCTCAGGCTAAGAAATGCAGATAATGGCAATAGGAGGCTGAGCAGAGGACATGAAATGATTGAGTGTGAGGATATGGGTGGGCACCCACAGCATCTGCTACAGCCTGACCCTATTTTAAATACTCCTGCCCGTGCAGATACACACACACACACACACACACACACACACACACAGTGAGCAGGATGGGAATACGGTCTCAATAGAGCACACTCCTCCATCCCTGGGCTCCATTCTTGCTGACAATAATCAGGGCTCCGCTTTTCAGAGTAATGAGGGACAGTAAGGAGTTTATTAAATGAATTCTACCAGGAGCCAACTGGTAACAGACCTACATCTTTTACCTCTAAAGCTGGAGAAATCCCACCAGGCTTTGCGAAGAGTTTGGAACCCCAGATCATGGGGGGGAGGGGGGTGGGGGTCACTCCAGGTCAGAAGAAGAAATAAGCTGCATCCCTTTGGGGGTTGCAGACTGAGGGGCCTCGGGTTTGCAAAGCTCATCAGAGAGTCTGGCTTTCAAACTGCAGTCAGACTGTCCCCTCGCTCCACCGCCTATCACAGCCCTCAAGGTTCAAAGGCTGGCAGGTAGCTTGGCTGAGCAGAAACGCCCATCACCTTCCTTAGTTGATCCTTTTGAAGCTGAGTGAGACTCTTCTCCAAAAAAAGGAAAGGAATTTGGAGTTCCGGGCAGCCCAAGGCCCTGTCTACCTGCTGCTAGTTGTCAGGATATTCATTCACTCACTCAATTATTCATTTGCTCATTCTTCAGCTCATTTATTCATTATCTCCATGGATCAGGGATTGAGGGTACCATGGTATTGTGACACAGGGACGAATGTGCAAACCCTTCCCCTTCTTTCAGACACCCGAGGGTACATGTGAGTGTAGTGCAGCCTGGAATGCCCAGCACACCTCCATGGCAGACCCCTTGCTCCCGTTCTGTGCGTGGGGAGGGGAGGGGGATGCGTCCTCTGCGTCAGTAGGCTATGGGCTCTGTTACAAGAAGACACATGGTCCTGTTCACCACCATATCCTCACAAGCCAGCGTTGTCCCTGGCGCATGGGAGGCATTCAATAAATATTTGCAAATGAATGGGTGGATGTGTGCCTTTGAGCAAAAGGCAGATACTTGTACATATTTGAATGTATTTCTGTGTCTACATGTTTTGGTGTTGATGTGCATGTTTCTGTGTCTATGCGTCATTGTTTTTATACTTATATAACTGAGTATGCACGTGTGCATGTATGTGATTCTTTAATAGACACAGTCTTCCCTTCACAACATTTCAAGAGAATGAACGTTTTTGCTTCCTGGTATCTGACTTCGGAAACCCAATCTGCATTTTCCACACATGTACAGCACCCCAGATTTTCAAATATTTATACTCCTATATTTAAAATCTGTGAGATTTCTCTCTCTCTTTTTCACCCATACGTGCTTGCATTCTGTCTTCCTCCCTCTTTCTCTCCCTCCCAGCCATCAGCCTGCCCTCTCCACCTTATTTCCTCTGTTTTCCCCAGATATATGTTGATGAAAACCCCCTAGACTGAGCCACACTATTCACTTCCAAGCTTGGCTCACTGAGGAGCACACATGGGCCACCACCATGACCCTGAGACAAACCCTGAATGGTGAACCCAGCCAGGGAGAAGTACAGAGACTCCAGCTCCTGTCCAAATGTTGGTGGCTCCTGAAAAGGGTCTGCCCTCTGGGGGTGGGGGGCAGTGGCTTCTTTAAGCTTCAGCAGAGCTTCTAAAAAGGAACTAATTGCCCAGGACTTTAGCAAGAAGCACTGGGTGAATACCAACATTGCCTGGGTTTCTGGAAGCTTAGATCTGATCTTTGGGAGCTTGTGATGTCTTATGGTACTGACCTGGAGGCAGAGGAAAACCTCCCCAAATTTTTCCTGGCTGAGATAGTCCATGGCCCCTCTCTATCCTGCAGTGTATAGCCAAGTCTGACCAAGAAAGATCTACTGAGTACCAATCGTTAGACCTGATTGATGAGGATCTTGAAAAGCCCTCAACAAAGTGAGGGTTTTTTGACACGGTGTGAAATTCTGATGCTTGGGGATCATTCAACATACTGTTTGGGGTGCCTCAAGATGTGGCCTCTGCTCTCACTTACTATCAGTGGATCGATGACTAAGTAAATCCATTGTTATCAATTCCACATCTGGATATTGTATGGGTCTTGCCATTCCAGAGTCAGGTTTGCCAAAACAAAGCCACACACACATACACACATGTGTATATATATGAATGCACATGCGCGCGTTCATAAACACACACACACACACACACACACACACACACACATACCACTCTGTAGAATGGAAAGGGGATGTGAGGAGGGAGCCACAATGGACAAGTTAACAGGAACAGCACATGAGGTCTTCTGTTTGTGCTCCAAATCCACCCCCTACCTTCTGCATCCTGTTCTGGCCCTGGTTGGTTGACCCCACACCCATGGGCTCCCAAGCTCTGTGGCTTCCAGCTGGGTTTACCCAAAGGAGCCCTGGCCACAGATCAAAGGGAGGGAGGAGAGTGAGATCAGGTCTTCATTCCTCTGGCCGCCACCCTGCAGGGTCACCTCAGGGTGGTTGGGTCCCATCGCAAAAGGACATTGCTCCTCTTGGGACATCCTCTTTCACGAGATTTCCCTTCTGGTTTATGGACTATTCCTTCCTTAGTGCTCTCAACTTTGGGTGGAAATGTCTCCACGGCTCCCAGTCCTGAGTTACTGGCTCCCATTCACTCTGTCTTTACCTTGGAAAATAGTCCCTTTGCAAGTAAACCCCAAATTATCTAATTTAAATGTGTTTCCAGTTGGAGCTGTAATGAAGACATAACAGGGCAGAGTAGGGAAATTTGTTACCTTAGATTGAATTTGGCAAGGGACTTTGTGCCAACCTGCTTATCTTCATTATTGCCAGTGTGTGAGTGAATATAAGAACTCTGCCTCTACCATTTAAAAAAGAGTCTATTTCCTGCTCTCCCTAAAACTGCAGATTTAATAGGTTGCTGGATACACTATAAATCTAGGTTTCTCAATCCAGTAATTGTCCCAGAGAGGTGGACGGGAAATCGACAGG
Source organism: Lynx canadensis (assembly GCF_007474595.2). Taxonomy (NCBI): domain Eukaryota; kingdom Metazoa; phylum Chordata; class Mammalia; order Carnivora; family Felidae; genus Lynx; species Lynx canadensis. Next base: position 53,352,424 of record NC_044316.2, read on the forward strand.
TGTCTCTACTCTTCATCACTTTGACACCATTTTTTATCTTGAGGAGAGATCTGATAAGAAACACCTGAGATTGTTTGCAGCCTTATTGACCTGCCATGACTTCTGACTTCGTGGAAGGAGTTGGTTGTTGGCCAACAGTCATGAGCTTAATGCAGGTGGCTTAGTAATACTCTATGTGTCAGACACCCAGCAGATCTGGTGATAGTTCTGAGTAATGTGAAACAAGATTGTGCTCTGGTCTCTTCCTTCTGGAAGGACACTTCATGATTTGAAACTCCTTCTGGATTAGCTGGAGGCATGCCCTTCTTGTTATCGAAATTTTAAAAAAGGTCAGTAGCTTTCCTTTTTTCTTAGGGTATCCCCTTATTATCACAGGGCAGAAGTGGGGGGCAACCAATTGTAGCTTCTGTTAATGAACTGCTCTCAGCCTGGCTGGCTTAGGAATAACTACTCCAAAACAAAGCAGCTTGTTTTGGACAGATGTGCCCACTACCTGCCCAACACATTGGGTTTATATCCCACCAGTTCCGTATTAACAAGTTAATTCCTTTTGTTACGTAGATGTGTGTTATAACTGCTTGTGGGATTTATAAGCAGCTCTACCCTTGAAATCAGATGCACCACGATCTTCATTGGAGATTTATCTAAGACCATAGTGAGCACCTGGTAACTCCCTGCTTTGGAAACAGGCATACCCATATCATCATGTTAAAACCTTGGGATCTTGAATGTTTCACCTGCCAGGGTGGAGTCAGATTATCGAGCCAGGACAGGATAAGTTATGCTGCTATAGCCAACAACCTGGAAACCTCAGCCTTCAAACCACCAGGGTTTATGTCCTCCCTCAGTTTATACACACATGGAGCCAAGCGGGCCACAGCCCCTCATAGTTACTGCCCCAATCCAGGACCCAGGCTGCCGGAACATCCACTGTGCAGAGGGAAAAGAGAACATGACAAGGCACATACTCTAAAATGACAAACATCGTTACATTTCACTGCCCACACAAGTCACGCGACAAGACCACATGGGTGGGATGTACATCCCCTGAGTTCCTGGAAGGAGCGAGAGTCTAATAGCTATGAGTAGCCCCAGTGACTAGAGCACTGAGGGCTTCTTAGGAAAACTCCTGACCTGCCTAGGGAGTACCTGCCTCTGTAGATATTTCTGTGGGATATTGTCCATTCAGGGGACATTTTTGACCGAAGGCTTTACTTTTCACTAAAGGAGACTGTAGTAGTTAGTGTCTGAGTGCTGCCATAGCAAAGTGCCATAAATTAGATGGCTTAAAACAACAGAATGTATTATCTCACACTTCTGGAGGCAGAAGTCCAAGATAAAGTGACGGCAGGTAAATTGCTCCCTCTGAAGCTCCTAGGGGGAAACTTCCCTTGCCTCTTCCAGCTTCTGGTGGCCCCAGGTGCTCCTTTCCTGAGGCCACATCACTCCATTTTCTGCCCCCATCTTCACATGGCCTCCTCTCTATGAGTCTGTGTCCAAATGTCCTTCTTACAAGAATACTAGCCATTGGATTACATCCCCACATAATCCAAGATGACCTGATTTTAAGTTAATTGTATCCGCCAAGACCCTATATCCAATAAGATCATATTCATAAGGTACCAGGGTTAGGACTTCAACATACTCATTTGACCAACACACTTCAACATCATAAATACCAGGCCTCACATATAGTTGATTGATTGTTTCAAAACATTAGTACAGGTCTTGTTTTGTTCTATGGTTGATTGTAAAAAGCATCTGAATCACCCTTATTCAGCCACAGAGAAAATCCACACACCAGAGTCCTGCCCTATTAGAATACAGATGCCCAAACTGTCTGCTGATCAACTTTCAACAAAAGTTGGGCTGGGGAAAACAATATTCGCGAAGACTCATTTTGAACAATGTACAGTTCATTGTGTCGATCACTGGCTTCAGCGTTTTGGGGGTTTTGTTTTTGTTTCGTGTTTTAGTTATTGTGTTAACCCTGGAAACCGCTTTTCAAATGAATATTAAGGAACTGTCGAGCAACCTCGGATATAAGGCCAGTGAAAGCAGACCTGCCCTGTCGAGGTGGCTGTTGTCCCCATGATAAGGAATTTAAAACCCCTCTGCGATCATCTTCCTCTCCTGGGTCAAGTCATTTTATCTATCTGTCTATCTATCTATCTATCTATCTATCTATTTATCTATCTATTGCATGCACCCACAAGTTGAGGAGGGGCAGAGAGAAGAGAGAGAGAGAGAGATACCCAGGTGGCTCAGTCAGTCAAGTACCCAACTCTTGATCTCGCTCAGGTTCAGGATCTCACACTTTGGGAGATCAAGCCCCATGTCAGGTTCTGCGTTGAGCCTCCTTGGGATTCTCAAGTCCTTATATTTAAAGAATGGATTCTAGGCATGATTCACCTGACATCCCTTCTCTGTGGTGCAACTAGGAGCACCGGGACTTTCCTGCCGTCTTTGCCCCTCCTCTCCCAGAGCAACCCCACAGCATGATGTCAGGCTCATACTCTCCCTCTTGCTGTGTCCCCTCTGGTCCCTGACGCTACTGAGTGTGTGTAGACCCCACCTCTCCTCCCTCGACAGTAGGAAGAGCTGACGTTCCAGCCCCAGAGGAAAAAAAAGGCAGTGTCGGCTCCACCCTGATGGACCTGTGGTCTAATTAATTAGCTTAAGAAAAGAGAGGTTCCTCCTGGGTCATCTGGTCTACTCCATTCCTCTGCACTGGGACTGAAGGACATTAACAAAGAACATCATCATTTTGCTTCCTCCTCCCCAGCCATTGTCTTTCTTCCTTGTGCATCTCCTTCCTTGGGGAGTCCTGGACCAGGCAATGGGTCCAGGCACATATGGTTTGTCCTGGTCCCAAGCGCTGGATCTTCTAAGAGCCAGGGTGGGGATCCCAGAGGTCACTGAAAAGACCCCAGGGCTTCTCGCAGAATTCTGGGGCTTCAAGGAACAGTTTGAGAATCCCTGGTAGCAATCAGTGTTAATCAACGTTGGCTGTGAATCAGACACTGCTGGGGAGATTCTGAAGTTTACAGCTCCTGCAATCCCAACGCTACCTGCTGGCCAGAATCCTCAGGGGAGAGGCCCCTCAGCTGCATTACAGGGGATTCTGCTGTCAGTGGATGGAGAACTCTCTAGCCCTGGATGAGATCAGATTATTTCCAGGTGTTGGCTTGTCTGGCCTCCGAATGGCCCCTTGCCCTACATTCGGAGACCATTTAAAAACCATCCACACAGGGGCACCTGGATGACTCAGTCGGTGGATAGGCTCAGGTCACGATCTTGCGGTCTGTGGGTTCGAGCCCCGCGTCGGGCTCCGTGCTGGCAGCTCAGAGCCTGGAGCCTGCTTCGGGTTCTGTGTCTCCCCCCCCCCCCCCCGCTCCTCCCCTGCTCACGCTTTGTCTGTCCGTCTCTCTCTCTCAAAACTAACTAAACATTAAAAAAAAAATCCACACAAACTCTGCTACTGAGTTTGTTCTAGAAATGATAGAGCTGGCCGTGCCTCTTACTCAACATCCACCATATGAAGATCTGTCCCATTAAAGCTTTATTGTCTTGAAATGGTGGTATGAAGGACAACGAGCATTTTGTAACTGATCTGTCTTTTTGCATCAACTGCTCAGATGTGCAGAACTAAATCTGTGGTTCCGTTTTCGTGACGTAGGGTCCTCTCTGCCCCCGACCTTAGGTTTCTCTGTTTTTTCTTGGTCTCAATGTTTTATTTTTCTACTTTATGGAGTTACGTGTAAGTGCCAGGAATCCTTTGGAAGAGGAAGTGAGTATGAATACCTAAGTCAACAAGCAGAGGTGGTGGATGTGACGGGGATGATAAAACAGGTGCCTGTGGCTGAAGGACAACATGTGCGGGGTAGAGGGGGCGCCTGCAGCTTGGGACTTCTCTTACATCCGCCTCCTCAGGGAAGCCTTTCTCGATCGCACCGACCAGACTTACAGTCTCATGATGCGTGACGCTAACTCTTGTTCTTTCTTGAAAATGACTGGTTTAACACCAGCCTTCCTCACCAGACTGTGATTTCTACGTGGGCGGGAAAGCACGCGTAGCCTTCTCATGCCCAGTACGGGGCCTGCTGCTGAGTGACCATCCGATAAACATTTACCGGAAAGGACAACAGAGCTGCAAAGCTCTTGTGCTCAGTGAAATGCACGAGAAAGGCAAACACTGTACGATAAGAGGGTGACTCAGGGCCAGGAAAGGGAAAGGCAGGAAGGAGGGAAGGACAGAACAGCCGATAAGACAAAACGTGCTCATTCAGCCTCAGAAGGAGGGAGCCGAAAGGCATGGACACTATCTGAGGCGGCTGCTGTTTGTCCAAGATCTCGGCTAGAGACTTTACAAACAGGATTTCCTGTTATCTTCATAGCATTCTTACGAGGCTGGCCGGCGGTGCCCACTTTCCAAGAAGCCTGGAGGCTGGAGGAATCCACAAGGCCTGAAATCCACAAAAAGCTACAAGCAGCTGAGTCTGACCCGAGGTCCTGGGATCTGTGGCTTGGCAGCTGAGGGGCTGTCCTCTGCAGCACAATGGCAAACCCCCGATCCCCCAGTGCCCTGCCTACCACAGGGTGACTCCTGACTCCGCTCCGTGGTCCCTGTGCACCTGCCCCTGCTCGCAGAGGCTCTCCTCCCACGTGGAGGCTTGGCAGGCCAGCTGTGCAGAGGTGAATGAGCAGCAGATCAAATGATATTCTAACCTTGGCACCCAGACTGAGTGAGGAGGAGCCCTTGGGTCATAACTGGGAGCCAATGAGGCAAGGACACTTCACGCCTCCCCTTGTCAGTGAACGGGGTGGTGTGGGGGCCGTGGGGATGGCTATGGGGGCGCTCGTCCCAATCCCCCACCTCCTCCCAGAAATGGTCACAGAGGAGCCAGCCAGGCGGAGCTGGAGGGCTCCAGGCTGGGACTGGCCAGGGGCCCAGAGAGGCGGGCACCAGCTGGGGCCCTGATGCGGGAAGGCAGCTGGCGCTATACACACCGGGCCTGGGGGTGGCCCTCTTCCCTCCCAGCTGCAGCGGCTGCTCAGCCAGAAGTTGTCCCTGGTGGATTCTTGCCACTCATACTCCGGTCTCCGTGGGTGGGAGAGAACCTCATCCAGACACTCCAACCCGAGACGAAGGGTAGTGCCAATGTGTGCCCACAGGCAGAAGGACCTTATTTGCCCACTACGTGTCCTTTGACGCGGGGACTCACGACACTGGTCAAGATACATGTGACCCAAAGGCTCAGCCATTGTCCAGAACTTTATTCCCTACGTGAAAACAAAAATGGTAGTGGGAGAGCGGGAGGCTTGGAGAAGTTGCCCAGAATGTAAAGACTTCCAAAACCCAGAAAGCACCATGTATTTTGAATAACTATCTTAAGTCCGTCGAGGCAGATTCCCCTTCCAGGCTTCGAACCAGCACCTTTGCAGCCAACGTTGTTGACTCAGGAGGGGCCGAGGGTTTGTCAGGGGAAATACAGAGCCGTGTGTGCCTGTGGCCAGAGCTTGCCAACCCTGCTTTCCAGGACTGTCTGAGCCCAGACAGAGGACTCGGGACCTGTTGCACGGAGACTTGTCTTAGCTGGTGTCTCTGCATTTGCACTATCTGGGTATCTTAGCTCCACCCATTTGGTTGAATTCCTGGATTACAGCCCTCTCAGCACCTGTCAACAACTCAGCCTTGTTTCTACCCCAAAGCAAGCAGAGCAGCAAATGGATACTTTAGTTTTTTTTGTCTGATATAGACAGATTTCAATCTGTATCAAGGAAGCATTTCTCGACAAGGAGGTCCTGAAATGAACAGATAATACCATCACACCTGGGCTCCAGAGATGTTTAAACTCTGAAGGATTTGTCATCATGGCAGGAAAAGAATGGACCCAGATAGATATCCATGCTTCTTCTGGGCCCTTAGGTTCTCTAGAGTTTTAGCTAAAAACAAAATGTGGGGGAATATCTTCTTCCAGAGCAATTTTCTTCTTGCCTGATGGGATCAGGGAGGAGACATCTGGCTTGACCAAAAATACTACCCCTGGCCCCTGGGTGGGTCAGTTGGTTGAGCATCTGACCCTTGATTTTGGTTCAGGTCATGATCCTAAGGTCATGGGGTTGAGCCCCACAAAGGGCTATGCACTGAGCGTGGAGACTGCCTAAAATTCTCTCTCATCTCTTCCCTCTGCCTCTCTCCCTGAATCAGTGCATACTCTCTCTCTCTCTAGGAAAGAAAGAAAGAAAGAAAGAAAGAAAGAAAGAAAGAAAGAAAGAGGAAGAAAGGAGGAAGGAAGGAGGGGGAAGGGGAAGAGAAGAGAAAAGAAAGAAAAAGGAAAGAAAAGAAAAACTACATCTTCCAAGGATATTGTCACAGGCATATTCAGGGAGAGGAAAGAGAGAGCGTGGGGCAGCAGGGAGTGTTAACATAGAGCCAGAGATCCACGTGTCTTTATTAGATCAAGAAACTCAGCTACAATCACCAACCCACCGACTCCCCTTAAATTAACTATGTCACAACCTATTCAACACTGCTGCCTATCCCCTGAGGCTAATCAAAATCAGAAGAACGCTCGGAAGTTATCCTGCGCCGTGACCACTCTCTTGGACTCTGTACTCCCTGTTCCAAGTGGACTTGATGAGCATCTAGGGGGTGCAGCCATCTCCGGACGCCTGGCTGATCTTTAGGACGTCAGATCTTGAAGGCCATCTGGCCCAACCATCCAGCTCAGGGTGGTTGCACGTCTGTCCACAACATCCCACCGTGTGCCCTACATATTTCCGGGGAGAGCCAGGGAGATGCTATGAAGATGGGCTGTTCCTGCCCCCTCAGGAGTCCACAGCCTGGGAAGGGGGCAGACTGTACCCAGAACCAACTCAAGAACGAAGACCTCAAAAGACTACAGACTGTAGGATTCCTACCATATGACTTCTGGAAAAGGCAAAACTATGGAGGAAGTACGAGGGGGGACCCATGGTCCCCAGGGGTTCAGGAGCAGGTACAGCACAGGGGACTCTTTAGGGCAGCACAGCTATTCTATATGACGCTGTAATGGTAGATGCATGACATTAGGCATGTGTCCAAAACCATAGAATGCACAGCTCCAAGAAAAAGCCTCAATGAAAACTACGACTTTAAGAGATAGTTACGTCCTTTGGCTCATCAACTGCAGCTAACGTGTTGCACTAAGGCCAGGTGCTCATCATAGGGGAGAGAGGGGTGGGGTGAGGCGGGGTAGGGAAAAATCTCTGTGCTTTTCCCTCAATTTTTCTGTAACTCTGAAACTGCTCAACTCATAAAATCTATTCATTTTGGGGGGGGAAGTGCAAGGGGGAAGTACAAGTTAAAGAACTAATGAGAGTGTGGAATATTTCTGCAAACTTCCCTGGAAGGGGGTGAGGCGTTAGAAGGGAGAGGGGGAGGACGGAAAGGAGGAGGAGGGTGCGAGACCAGCGCCAGGGGAGAGTAAACGCAGTTTACCAGAATTTCCCAGACGCTGCCCCCAACCCGGAGACAACCTGGGACACAAATCTGCCTCTTTTTTGCACCCGGCAAGGATCTCCTCAGCCCGAGACCCTAGGATTCAACAGAGGGAGAAGAACAGGGAGGGAGTGTGGGGAAACAGCCAGGGGAATGGTGCTCTGTACAGGAGGCACAAACCGCAAGTGCAATTAGTCAAAAGGAACTTGAAATTAAAAATGATTCCAAGCCGAGGAGGGGAGTACATAAGTTACTGCAGCCCAAGACGTTTATGAATAATACAAATGCCGTGAGTTGGTGGAGCCAGAACGCAGTTAATTAATATGTACAGGAGCAGAGATGCACTTGAAAAACAATAGTGCTATTTCCCCCTCGCTAGAAGTAAAAATATTTCCAGAAAGACTGACACGTTTATTATTTTCTCACATAATTACCTTATTGTGGAGCATTTGTAATGGAACACATTAGAGACGCTAAGCACCTGCCTGGCTTCCCTTAATGCGCTTTGGTTCCGTGGGGCTGGGGAAGGAAGGTAGGGGGCGGACTGGCAGGGGAGGGGGGGCGGGCGCAGGGGGCGTCCGGGAGAGCACTGCAGCTCTACGTACCTGATGTGCTCTCTCTCCTGCCTCCCCAAGCCGAGCCAACCTCCTCCATCCTCCTGCTTCTGTCGCCCGCCGGCCTGAGGTACCCCTTCTGGTAGGTACGTCTGTGAGCTGGTGACAGTTCAAGGGTACGGACTGCACACACAGGGCTCCTGGTGGCCCAGCGAGGCGGGGAGGAGGGGGCCACCGCAGAAGCTGGAGCAGGAGAGGCCAACCCGCGCCGGAGAAGAAGGATGGCTGAGTGGGGGACAGGTGCCGGCCCTACAGCAATGACCCCAAGACCGAGAATAGCCAGGTGGGGAGAAATTTCAGCCTTGCCAGGGCTCTCGGGACTTTTGTGGGGAAGTTGGATGAAAACACTGGCCCCGGGAGTCTGGGACCCAGGGCCCTTTTGGACCAAAGACCAGAAGGCACTTTGCCTCTGTGGATCTCAGTATTCTGGCCTGTCAAATGGTGCCGGGGCTGGGCAGCTGGGAGAGCTGGTCGCCGATGTCCCGGTGGCCCCACATCCCCCCCACTAGTTGCTTTAGACCAGAGGCGTGCCTTGTCACCGCAACCAGGTCTTTCCCTCCGTGGACAAGAATGCCCGCCCCAACAGGCGGATCCCCAAAGGACTCCGGCCCAGGAGAGGAATGCCTGTCTTCTCTCCTCCCCCCGGCTCCCCGCCCCTCCCACCATCACACACACAGTGGAATCCAGAAGCCTCCGTGTGGCCATGTGCACGGAGGGGCATCCCTGACCCTGCCTCCTGCACACTCTCCATCCCGGGCTTCTGGTGGCCCCCCCCCCCAGCTGCCCCACCTCTCCTGCTGCTTCTCCTGGCCTCTCCCTCCTGCTCCTCTTCCTCTCTCCACCCCCAGGCACTGGCTCTCTCCAGGATTTTGCCTGTGGCCCTCCTCTCTTCCCATCTCATGGCTCTCCTGTGGCCGGATGGTACAGACAATCTCCTATCTGTATTTAAAGTCCAATTCCTTCTTTCTGAACCCCGGAATTTGTAAATCCAGATGCCTGTGGGATATCTTTATCTACTTAAAAATCACAGTGTCTCAAATGCAACCCTTTATCTTCCTCCCTCAACCGCCTTCCCCTATTCTGTGTTCCAGGGACTGGCATCGCCCTGCTCCCGCAACTCAGAAACCCAAGGGGCTTTCCAGAATCCCTCTTCTCCTTTATCTCTCATGTTCGCCTGGCCATAAAACCGATCCTATACTTTAAATATCCCCAGGGCTCTCTTTCCTCTCCTCACTGCCTCTGCCTTCCTTTCTTGAATGGATCTCCTACCAGCTCACTCTCCCTACGGGGCTGTCCCAGAGGTGGCACGTGGGTGGGTGGCAACAGATATTTGCCAAACGAATAAGCCTCATCTGCCTCCGATGATTACGTCTTTCTCCTCCTTGAAACCCCAATAACTCCCTGTGACGTCCGGAAAAAGTCCCACCGCTGTGTGGTCCCGTCTTGCATGCCTCTCCCTCCCGCCAGCCCCCTCCCCAGCAGGCACCAGCTCCTGTGGGTCTCCAGTCGTGACCATTCAGCTCCGGCTTCTGTGCCTTGCAAGGCTCTTTCTTTTGCCTGGGACATCATTCATCCACCATTTGGTTAGCGTCCGTCGTACCTTAAGAAGCACTATTCCTGTTATTTTTGTTATGTAATGAATCACCCCCCAGCTCAGTCACTGAAAACAACAGCAAACATTTTATCACTACATCTCACCGTTCTGAGCTTGACCGGACTCAGATGGCTGGTTCTCAGTCCTGGTCTCTCACGCGGCTGCAGGCAGGTGATGGTTGGGGCTGGGGTCACCTTGGGAGCTGTCTCACCGTCTGAGGGTTGGTGCTGGGACCTTAGCGAGGGACTGTCGGCCTCTGCACGTGGTCTGGGCTTCCTCCCAACATGGCAGCCATGCCAGGGAGCAAGCATCCCAAGGGAGAAGGCAGCAGAAGCTTCGCTGGTCTTTCATAACCTCGCCTTGGAAGTCACACAGCATCGCTTCTGCTACCTTCTCCTTGAGGCTGTCACAAGGGCCTGCCCAGTCTCAAGAGAAGGGGACACAGAGTCTTCCTCTTTTTTTTTTTAAACTTTTTTTAATGCTTATTTATTTTTGAGAGTGACAGAATGCAAGCAGGGGAGGGGCAGAGAGAGGGGGGAGACAGAATCTGAAACAGGCTCCAGGCTCTGAGCTGTCAGCACAGAGCCCGACGTGGGGCTTGAACCCATGAACCAGGAGATCATGACCCGAGCCAAAGTCAGATGCTTTGTTTATATTTTACTTATCTTTGTGTTTGGCACATAGTTAGTGTTCGTGAAATGTAAATTAACCCCTGGGTAAGCGGGAGACTGAGCACGATCCTGTCACGCTGTGGAAGGGATGTTCTTCCCGGGTAGGTGGGGTGCCTTCTGCGATGGCCACTGCCGGGGACAGTGGTCATTTCTCCAGCCGAGGCCGTTTCCCGCCCCGGCACATACATGCCCCTGTGACCACCATTCGGAGACAGCCTCCCCCTCTCCCCGACTGACTTCCATGACTTGCCCCAGCCCCTGTGCACAGGTTCAGACACCGGATCCAGAATCTTCCATTCGGGCCCGATACCACCTCCACCTTTTTGTTTCTCTTTTAAAATCCCAGCAGTGGAATGACACATGGCCGTGGGACAAGTTCATCCCTGAGAAGCTCCCAGGGCTGGTGGAAGGCTGATCATGCTCCCGCCCCCCCCCCCAACCCCACCCTCATCGGCCTCCCAGACTCCCGGAGGGCACAAATATCCCTCTGCAGTTCCCGGGGCCATTCCCCAGCTGCCTGGCCCGATCGCTGGGCTTTTGGAGCAATTGTTTGCCGAGCCATTCAGCGGGGCAGCTCCCTCGTGGGCACCCAGCCCCACCGCCTGACAGGCTGTGTGCAGGGGGACAGGCCTGAATGGCTGTAATATGAACCATGAAAGTGGATATTAAAGGCTTTATTACAGGGTGAGGACTGCTAATTGCAATGTTCCTTTCAGGGAGCTGGAGCTGATGAGTTTAAGCAGCGGCACCCAATTATTATAACTCTGTCAGCGCACGCAGGGGAGAGGCGGGAGAGGGGGAGGAGGCAGGCTGAAACACAATTACCTGAACTTTATCCAAGGCACACGCCGCTGGCCTGGAATTTTAAAGGCAGATTGGTTCTGCTCAGAGCTTCATCCCTGTCACAGTCATGCTGTTGTTGATGCCTGATCCCCCGGTCCTGCCCTCCCTCTTCCCAGGCGTCTTGTGGATGAGGTGGTCGTGTCTGAGAACATCTCTCTGATGCCCAAGTGCTCCCTGGTCCCCCGCTGGCAACACAGCTCCTGCATTGAGGGGGGTGCTGGTCCGGGGCACCTCGGGATCAAGCTACCCAGCCTTTCAGGTTGCAAATGAGGAAAACAGTCTTCCAGCACCTGGGGGACCTGCCCAGGCTACCCAGCTGGTAAGTGGCGGAGCCGGGCAAGATACTCGTGTTCGGAATCCGGCTTAGACTTCCGGCTACACACTCCAAGAGATTCACCTGCTACATGTGGATTTAAGTCTCCTTAAAACTCCTAGGCAGGAATCAGGGGCACTGCCCACCAGGCACATGGGAACGCAGCTGCGTGATGAGCTTGTGGAGGAAGAAAACACGGTCCTCGCTGGGCAGAGAGCCTGTAAACAGCACCATCGACGCGTCAGCACCATGCTCCAAGGCTGTTTGGTGTTTTGCAGTCCGCAGAATGCTTTCAGACGCCCAGGCATTCAAATGTTGAGCACCTACTGGGTGCGGGGAACCGGACACAGGGATGGCATAGGGCATCTGTGTGTAAGGAGCTCCCAGCTCAGCACAGGAAGACGCACAAGCCAACTGACAATTAGGATAGTGTGTGGAAAGCGCTGGAGAGAGGTGTGCACACGTACATCACCTCCTTTAATTTAATCACATAAATTTAAGTGATTGCACATAAAAAGCTAATTCTACAAGGTGCGATCTGCCCAGTGCCAACTGAGCGGTGCAGATGGCAAAGGCTAGAAGCGTTCTGAGGTGGGCAAGCTCACCGCGGCACACAGTGGTCAATGGTGGGTTCACTACAGAGGCGGCCTCTGATGGATGGGTAGGGATTCAAATGGCAGCGGAGGGGATGGGAGCTGAGAAGTGAGAGAGAAAAGGTAGCTTTCTTTTCTGCATTGAACTGGAGAGTCTATACTTGGAATACTGACTCCTCTCCAACCCCATCCAAGGGCATCCAGGTTGCCTGTGCCATAGGGAACGCAGACCAGCAGAATGAATGTGCTGGCCCATATCTAGGGGGTTCAAGATACCCCCGAACAACAATGAAGGCTTGAGGTCTGGAAGTCTCTTTCTTCTCCCCACACAGGACATCATAACTGTGTACCTGGAATGAAGAATGGGAGGGGGCAAAGTCATGGAGACCCCACCCCCTTTCGTTGGATTTGCGCATACCCAGAGTTAACTCACCTGACTAACGTTCAGCAGCCAGGGTGCCCAGCCCAAAGGGACCTGAATAACCAGGAGATATGTCCCATTTACTCAGGTGCAGGAGGTCAAGGAGCAGCAAATATGAGAAGGGGGGGAGTCAGGGGTTCTTCTTTGGACATACTGACTTTGAGATGCCTGCTGGAGGCAGATTTGGGTAGACAGTGCTGGGAGTTTGGGGACAACGTACAGGTTGGCAAGAGAATAACGTGGGTGTCCTTTGAATATGGATGGTATGTAAGACCGTGAGATCTGAGGAGACACCTGAGAAGGGAATGAGAGGGGCAGAGAGAGAGGGTGGAGTAGAGGCAGGCACGGAGTTGCACTCTGGTGGGGCATACGTGCCAGCCACGGAGGAAGGTGGGAGGAAAGACAGAGGAATATGGAGCCCTGGAAGTGAAGACAGAGATGTCCAGGAAAGTAGTGGTGCACAGGGTGGAATGTCACAGAGACCCAGCAGTGAGGACTGAAAACTGGTCACCCAGTTTGTCAAGATGGAGGGTGCTGGAGCCCTGCCTGATGGCAGTTCTAGAAATCAGGTAGGTGAAGTTGCAAAGTGAATGGTGGCAGCTCCATAGCAAATAAGCGAACCTGGACCCCTACCTCACACCATACACCACTTAATTGGCACCAAGATGAGATCACACCTTGTAGTATTAACTTTTTATGTGCAATCACTTACATGTGTGTGATTAAAGAAGATGATAATATGCACACATACACCACTCTCTAGCACTCTCCACACCACAGAATAATTGTTGGTTGCCTTATGTGTTCCTCACATTAAACCATGAATTCCTTGAATACAAAGACAGAATCTTGTCATCTTTTTATCTCCGTTGTAACTCAAAATGGGTCACAGACCTGAATGCAAAATGTAAAACTGTAAAACTTCCAGAATAAAACATAGACAGAACTTTGGTAGTCTTAGGGTATGAAAAGATAAGGACACAAAAGGCATAAAAAGTTTTGATACATTACACTTCACAAAAGTTTTAAAATTCTGTTTGAAGACAACACTAAGAAAATGAAAAGGTGAGCAATAGACTGGGAGAAAATAATTACAACACATATATCTGGCGAAAGACTTGTAGTCAGAATAGAGAAAGGACTCTTATGACTCAATAATAAGACAATTCAAAAGAAAAAAGGGGAAAGATTTAAACAGACCTCCCCTCCCCCAAAAGCATCACATGAAAAGATGCTGAATATTATTGGTCATCAGGGAAATGGACACCAAAACCACAATGAGGGGCACCCGGGTGGCTCAGTTGGTTGAAATTTCAACTCTTGATTTCGGCTCAGGTCACGATCCCAGGGTCATGTGATCGAGCCCCGCATCAGGCTCTGCACGGAGCGTGGAGCCTGCTTCAGATTCTCTCTCTCTCTCCCTTTGCCCCTCTGCCCCACTCATGCTCTCTCTCTCTCTCTCTCAAATACAAAATAAAAAACAAACCACAATGAGATACCACCATCCATACATACCTATTAGCGCAACTAAAATTAAAAAGACTGACCTTGCAAACTGTTGGTGAGGATGTGGAGCAACTGGAACTCTCCTGCGTTGCTGGCCGGACAGTAAAATGGTCCAACAATTTTGGAAGACAATCTGGCAGTTTCTTTTAAAGCTAAACATACACTTCACACAGGACCCAGCAATTCTACTTCTACACATCTGTTTACCCCCAGAGAAGAGAAAATGTACATCCATACAAAGACCCGTGTGCTAATGTTCATAAAAGTTTTATCCATAAAAAGCCCCAAACCAGAAACAATCCAAGGGTCCACCAATAGAATGAGTAAATACATTGGGGCATATTTATATAATGGAACTCTGCTCGGCCACAAAATAGTTGGTACGTGCAATAAATACACGAACCACGAGGCACTATGCCGAGGGAGAGACACCAAACGGTACGTGCCGTGTGACTCTATTTATATGAAATCCCAGAAAAGGCAGAACTACCCACTGTGACAGAAAGCAGGTGAGAGGTTGCCTGGGGCGGGGGGTGAGGGTGGGGTTGACTGTGACTAGGCATGAAGACACTGTGCGCTTCTGTGTCTTTATGGTGGTACGTATTGGGCAAAACTGATCATTTTGTTTTCTGTAAATTGTATCTCGATAAAGTTAATCTTTAAAAAGTGAACGGGGCGACCCCATCGTATGATACCATGTGCTTTCCATACCTGTGCAAATAAACACATTTCCACGTAGGTGTATAAAGGCATAGAAACATCCAGAAGGATACAACCAAAATGGCCATATTGTTGACCTCTGGGTAGAGGTAGGGACTGCGGTTAAGGTAAGTGGTCTTTCAGGTGAGGTAAACGTTAGCCTTCACCTCAATGCTTTAATTTTTCACAACAGGAGTGTGCTCATGCATTATTGTGCTTAGATTTCCAGAAAGGGTGAATAGGAGAGGTGAATCAGGCTTGCTTCACTATCAGTATCAATTGAATGTCTTTTCACCTGTTTGGACCAGCCAGCCCCTTCAATTATTTATTGAGCATCTATGTTTCCAGCAATATAAAATGAGACACGATTCTTTCTTTCTGGGCTCCAACTTTTCCTTCAGTTCACCCCTAAGAAGCCAGAGAGTCCAAGATTCAACACCCGTTCCTCGCTAGCTGGGGGACCAATTTGCTCAAATGTTTAAGCCTTGCATCTTCTGGATCATAATGGCACCCGCCACATGGAGCTCCTGAGGGGGTCAGTGAAGAAATGAAGGCTTGGCAGGAGCTTGGCATCGTGCTTAATAAATAAGAGCTGAGATTACTATTTTATTATTATTATTATCATATTTTGTTGATGCTAAGACACAGCCTCTTCGTATTT
This sequence comes from Lynx canadensis, assembly GCF_007474595.2. NCBI lineage: Eukaryota > Metazoa > Chordata > Mammalia > Carnivora > Felidae > Lynx > Lynx canadensis. The sequence continues at coordinate 53,367,822 of NC_044316.2, forward strand.
TAATATTCCTGGAATTGGACACATTTTACAACTGACGTAACAAGTTATTTGCCAGTGTTTTTTTTTTTTTTTCCTTTCTTGGTCCATAAAATAATGACACACCTTACAATCGAAGGTGTCTCAGACTGTATGAAATATGGTGGTGGCGTTTTGCTCGTAGCTCTCCTGCGAGGCCCTGTCGATATTTAACCAACATTAAAAACAGGGAGAAAAGTTAATCCTCTCACCAGCCTAGGGAGAAAGAGAAAAGGCAGGAATGATTTAATTAAAACATCGCTGCTGCTGCTGCTGCTGCTGCTGCTGCTGCTACTACTCCAACAATAGAATGTTCCATCTGGTGCAATCGTCACTGTGGGGAAGGCCTGGCCGCCCAGAAGCTTCTTAGGTAGCATCTTCTATATACTTTCTACTGTGCTACCTCTGTAGGCCCTCTGTAGGCCCTGTATGGCCAACACGGGTCCCTTGTTCTTGTCCAAATTACTTCCATTAGCCTCTTAAACTTCCCCACCTCAGACTTTCCTCTGCAACAGCAAATCACAACGTCCCTGGGGTGGTCCTTGACCAGTGCCTCTGTTCGCCCCAGGCCATGGCCAGTCTGAAAACTCTGATGCCGATATCATAGTATTCACCCACTAGGAACCTTTTTGGTGCTCAAAATGGATGGGTTCTCAGCCGCAAGCCACAGAAGACAACCCCAATTTCTGCAGAAAGAGATTGCTTTGGAAAGAAAGCAGGAGGCTCGAGGTGCCTGGGTGGCTCAGTCAGTTAAGTGTCCAACTCTTGATTTCGGACTCTTGATCATGATCTCACAGTTCGTGGGTTCAAGCCCCGCATCGGGCTCTGTGCTGACAGCTCAGAGCCTGGAGCCCGCTTCGATTCTGTCTCTCTCTCTCTCTCTCTCTCTCTGCCCCTCCCCCCCTCCCCCACTTGCACTCTCTCTCTAAAATAAATAAACATTAAAAAAATTAAAGAAAAAAAGAAAGAAAGCGGGAGGCTCATAGAGGTGATGAGAAAGGTGGAGACACGGGCTGGAAACACAAACAGGAGTGAAAGGAGAGCAGGCAGAACACGATGGCCAGGGCACTGTGGCCAAAGAGCCACCACTTACCGCCCCAGCCCCACCAGTCTTTAAGCCTTTGTGCTGCGAGGATTTTACTCACCTCCCCCACCACCCTGGATCTCCCTCAATACTCAAGTTCTGGCTGGGAGCCTTGACGTGCTAGACCCCAGGTGTGCGTGCTGACCCCACTCCCAGGGCGGAGAACGGAAATGTTGGTCACCTGCCACCCCCCAGGACTCACAATGGGGTGTTCTTGTCACTTAGGGAGCATGGATGCTCTGTGAAGCTGAGCACAATGTTTGTTGTTAGGAAGGTTCGTGGTTTAAGCCCTCGGGATTGATTCAGAAGCTCAAGGCCCGGAAATGTTTTCTGTCCGGCATTTTGTCTACAGTACAGGCAGGCCACCCCTCAAGAAAGCGGGTTTCCCTCTCCATCCCAAATCACTTAGGCTCAGTGGGCCAAGGAGCCGGGCTCCCCGTAAGAAGGGCTGACATGCAAATTAGTCCCATGCACCTGCTGATTATCCTTCCTTAAAAAGTAGAAACTATAGCACTTGGTTAAAATAATCACGAAAAGAGATCATCTAGAATTATGAATTATTGCATGTCGATGCAATGTGTTAGTCAACTAAATATTTAAAGAAATAAAGATGCCTGTGTATTTTCTTCGCTAAGGTTTAATGTATCAATCAGAGTTAAAACCACTCGTTCTCAGAACAAGAGTTCACCCTGGAACTTATTAGAAAGGCAAATCCTTGGGCCCTTCCTCGAACCTGGCGAATCAGACACTCAGGGGTGGAGCCCCAAAGTTTGTTTTAACAAGCTCTCCAGGTGAACCTGATATTTGCTGAAGTCTCAGAACTGCTGGCCTAATCTTGACCTTGACTATATTAGAGAATCACCTGGGGAGCTTTTAAAATACTCGGTGTTTGGGTCCCACCCCCAAACCAATGAAATCTGCCTGTTTTTTTCTTTTCTTTTCAAGCTTCCTAGTGACTCATGTACAGTCAGGGGCGAGGGACACAGATGCAACTCATGATTATGTAGAGTATGTCTTAATTCATGCAGACCCCTTAGCTCCCTTGGGAGGGTGCAATCTTGTGTCTACCACCTTGAGTTTTTTTTTAGCATCCCCTGGCCTTTGACACTGATAAACTGGTCCATCTCAATGAAGGAAAAAGCCAGCCCATGCCGGGACAACAGTGGCTATTAACCAACAGCAGAAAACCCCCATGTCCTTCCTGCCCCGTGCAGAATTCCGGGTGACCATCTTTTTCTGGTCTAAAGGAGGGTGACATAATCCACTTTGTTACCACGCCCTCATCACCCCCTCTGCCCCAAATCACTGGGAATCAGAACGGCCAGATGTAGCTCAGGTTAAAAGGAACTCTTATGTTGGAAGTCCAGACTCTTACCCGTCCCTCTATCTGGGATCCCACTTGCCTCTTGACTTCTTTTTCTTGTCTTGCCCATAAGCTTTACTTACTTGCTGGGGAATATGGCCACAGGCAGCTTTAAGATTACCTCATTTTCGCAGAGACCCAAGAGGAAAGAGGGCGTCTGTTAGCAGTCTCAGTATGGAAAAATCCCAGGAATAGCCTCTCATGGCTCAGCCTGGCCTCGTCGTGGGGAAGGAGTCCAGACTAGATTGCTCGAGCCCCGTGGCCCGGGAGCTGGGTTCATGACCAGGTTGCAGGGGAGGGATATTGGGCAGACATACCCAAAAGCCGTTACAGGTCAATTAATTCTTCAAACGCTTCTACGTCGTCCCAGTTTTCACATTTGAGTCAATACGTGTGTTTTCTGATGCAGACTGCCTTCCTTATAAAGGTCAAGCTTATCAGGGCTTTAACATTCATCGCCACACAGAAGGACCGTTCGGGAAGAATATTTTAAGAAGACGAGGCTTTCACCAGTCTGAGGGCATCGAGAGAGGAGAGCCAGCGCGGGGAGGGGCTCAGAACCGTGTCATCTGAAGAATCGTCGGAAACCGGGGTGTGAAACGCTCGCGGAGGAGACTCAGGGGACCTGCTGGCTCTTGTTAATATTCAGAACCCTCAAGTAAGAGAATGTTAACTTGTTCCGCCTGGCTTCACAAGCAAAATTATTCCCTAACTGCCCATAGGATGAGGTCCAAACTCCTCAGCCTGGTGTCCAACACCCACATCCACTTTCCAGAGCCTTCTCTGACCTCATCTCTGTGTTCAAAAGGAAGCCGGCCAGAGAGGAAAAGAGCACAGCCTCTTGTTGAAGGAGGCAGGACAGACTTCATTCAGGCGACTTCACCACTGTAAATGCGCCCAACTCCAACTAACAGAGATGACTGACGGCTTTACCGAGAGGGGACAGAGGTGGCTCCAGGGAAGTGAGAAGGGAGGAACAAGGCTTGGCAGGATTGTTTCTTCTTGACCAGAAGCTCAGGACGGGAGCAGAGGGGACATAGCCCATCCCAGGTGGAAGGCGGGCTGAAGTTTGGTCAGGCGTCTTAAGCACAGTGTTTGGGCAAGTTCTTGGTTCCATGTGGGAGTTCACAGCAGACACAGGCAACAGGAGGCCCGGAGAGGCCCGGGTACGTCATCACTGTGCCAATGCGCTACATGGGATCGAGTAGCCGTATTTGGGGGAGTGGATGGAAGAATGCGTCTGTGCAGGAGCACTGTGGCCTCTCACTGCCCGCCCTGGGCACCCCTGCTGGGGCTACGTTTAACCAGCCTGGACAGATGGGTCAAAGTGTTTCCAGTGAGTCTGCACAGTGATACTGTATCAGCAAAGAACATGGGCTACATGGATTTCGGTCTCTGCAGCAACATACACGCGCAACTTTGAACAGATTCATTAACCTTGCTGGGTGCATTTTCTCAGCTCTAAATGGACATAATAATAATGTCTGGCTATTTGGGTTGATGGAAGAATAAATGAGATTTCACAGACTAGGCATCTAGTCTGCCCCACGGTATGATGCTTAAGAAAACTGACTTCCTCTTTACCCAAATGGTTGTAATCGTTTTGTTCCATTTTGTCTCAGAACGTGAGTTGATGTCCAAGTGTTTTGGAGGACAGAGAGCATATCTCAGTGCGTGAGGCCATTTATAATTAAAAACTCAATAAAGGCTCTGCTTTCTGATGATCAGGGTTTCTAAGGTCTCTCCGGTCCACGTGGCTGCATGAGATACTCGTCTCTCTTAATCTGAATGTGTGGGGCAAGTGTTCCCCAGAAGAGATCCCTGTGTCGCCTACATCAGGGTCACCTGGGCATCACAATCAGGCCGCTTTGCTTGACATCCAGATGTCCAGCCCCACTGCAGATTCTGGGCATCCGGGTGTGAACCAGCTCCCCGAAGCGATTCTTACGTGTACTGAATTTCGGGTTAAAGGGTGAGGTCCAAAGTTCCCCGTGAGGGCAAGAGTGTGTGCCTCACTACCACCAGCCTCAAAGCCTGTGGACTCCATAGCATTGTGTCCAGGAGGGGAGGCCACCATACTGCTCCATTTTCAAAAAGTGGGAAGAACAACGCAGAATGACATCCTCCTAACCCAGAACTACTGAAAGGCTCTTGTGACTTTCTCAAGCCATTATCCTCTCCTCCCTTGGTCTTCCGTCCCCTTGATTTCTGTAGTCCTCAGTTTGCCCATTCGGTAAAAGGCAAGAGCATTACATTTTCTTCTGTGGAACGACCATTTGGTCCCGGCTTGCCCACTGAAAATTCCAAGTGAGCCCCTGGCGCATTCGATCTCCCTGCCTGGCACATAGCAGGTGCATATGAAGCACTACTCTCCGTGTCCTCCACATAAGGCTGCCAGGGGGAAGGAGGTTACGTTCATAGCCTTTGCTTCTTAGGTACAGCACAGGACCAGGGAACTCACTGCAAATGGAGGCCCTCGCCCTGCCCCAGCCCTACTGATTCAGGGTCTGCCTCTAACAGGACGCCAGGGGGCTCATTCCCACGTGGAAGTCTGAGAGGGTCTGGCTTGGTGCTCAACAAATAATAGTTCTTTTCTACCCTGTTCCAAACACGGCTCACAAAACAAGAGCTTCTTAGGGAAGACATAACCCCACCAGGTCTCCTTAAAGAACAATCCAAAGGCCATTTCAGTATCTCCCATCCTGGGGACTGAGGCTTTCCCTCTCCTAAGTTGCCAGGAACGAGTTGTCGGACGAGGGTGGAGCCAAGGAAAGTTCGAGAATTATGGACTTCAACAATATAAGCAGAGGCAGAGTTGATTTAATCACAGTTGAGTACCCTCCACCGCTCTCCTCAACAGGCTCAACGTAATCAACGCCTGCCAACCGGTGAGGAGTGACAGAACTCATGGAGCCTCTCCTGCTCCTTCCGATGCCAGGGTGTGGTGAGCGGTCAAGCCAGCCTGAACCATCATGGCGGTCAACTTAGTCTCCTGGCAGAGCTGCAGGTGGTCCTGGCAATATGGGGGCTGGTCCAGTGAGGGCCTCGAGGGGGGACGGCCCACTGGCACGACACAACGCCCCTCAAGGTCAGCAGGGCATCTTAGCACACGGCCACTTTCAGGGTCCCACCTGCAGGTGGCAACGGCCATTCAATTTCCATTCTCCAAGAGGCTGGGCCTTGACTGAGGCTTCGCTGAATTAGCCCTGCAGGGCTCAGAGGAAGGGCTTCAGAGAGATCCCGCTTAGATTAATGGGTAAAATTTAATTATGAAGGCCTGGGCTATCTCAACGTTTAAAGCCATTTATGAAGCCTGGGAGCTACAGAGCCCTCCCGGTCCTGTGCCTAGGGAGGCCGGGCAGCCCTTTGATCATTAACCGCTGAGAAAAATCTCAGTTTGCATATTAAGGTCAGGAAATGATCCGTTCACTTTCCTCACTAAATGGCCAAAGGATTCATCTTGTGGACAAAGGGCAATTCTGAAACTCCAAGAGGACACAGGGACCTCTGGAAGCCACAAGGCCAGGTCCCCATCTCTCGGTGGTTCTATAGCCAAAATCAATTGCCAGATAAAGGTCAGAGATACAAGCAAGAAAAAAAAATCCCTGTCTTTGAGGAGCTCCGAAATGAAAAAGGAGACAGACTTAAGCAGTGCTGATAAGTAAGTGCAGTACAGAGCAGGGAGAACCACTCGTGCTTTGGGGGTATTCCTGGAGGGCTTCCTGGAAGAGGTGGCACGTCCTGGGGTTTTGAAGAATAAAGTAGAATGGTTCTTGCAAATAAGGGCGTGGATGGGTGTGGGGAAGGACATTTCAAGCAAGACTCTGGCTTTAAAATGCGTAGGAACAGGGGTACCTGGGTGGCTCAGTCGGTTAACCGTCCCCGACTTTGGCTCAGGTCATGATCTCACGGGTCGTGGGTCCGAGCCCCATGTCGGGTTCTGTGCTGACAGCTCAGAGCCTGGAGCCTGCTTCGGATTCTGTGTCTCCCTCTCTCTCTGCCCCTCCCCTGCTCATGCTCTGTCTCTCTCAAAAAATAAATAAACATTAAAAAAAATTTTTTTTTAAATAAAATGCATAGGAACAAAGCTTCTTCCATCCAACCTGCCTCTCTGGAAGATTCTCTCTTTCCTTGCTCTCTATGCAGCTAGAGAGCTGGGCCACATCCATTGCTTAAAAGTTGTAGATTGTATGCCCCTTGAAGACAGAACTATGCTTTTTTAAAAGATTCCCAGCAGTATCTGGAAATGTGGGCCCATAAGAGAACTTTAAAGGAGAGCTGGAGTCCTTAACACATCATTTCCAGGACCCTCGGTTGCATGATCCAACGCCTGTCCAATTCAAATCCCCAGCTCCTCTACCCATAGTCAGAAGCATGATTTCTTCCGTCACTTTAATCGTCACAGGATTAAGAGAGTGAGGCGGGTTGAGCGGACTCACAGCCTCAAATGAGTTTCAAGAGGAGTAAGAACTATCACAATGAAAATCACATTTCCGAGAGAGGATTTGATCCCTTTCAAGGAGAGAGTGGGCCCGGCCTTGCCCGCAGCCACAGCAGCTCTTTGGTGGGGAGTTAGATACTCCGAAGCAAGAGTCAGGAGCAAACATCTGGGGAACGCCGCCACCTTTGAAGCTAATTTTGTGACAGCTCTTTCAAGGCTTGTACTATGGAGACCAAACACTGTTTTTAATTACTCACAAAAGCATGAAAAGGTCTTCGTTCTTCCCCTCAGGGCGGTCCCTGCTGAAACTCCTGGCTCGAGATTTCCCCGGGCTCTGCCTCCTTGGGAGAGTCGGCTGTTTTTCCTGTGGCCCAGGTGAGGGTGAAGGAAGATTCCAGAAGGTGAAGGATTTGCTCCTAGTTGGTTAGACAAAATGCATTAGCTGCCCGACATTGAGCACTGTGCCAAGGGCTTTACACACGTTTTCTTTGATCTCGGAACTCTCTAAGTATTATTAGCTTTATTTTGTAGAGGAGGAAACACACCCAGAGAAGCCACAAAACTGGCTCAGGGTCACAGAGCTGGTGGGTGGAATTTCTGACCCGCCTCGATGCAGGAGTCCGAGGAGGAAGCCATGCTCAGATGCCGAGGAGAGCGAGGACAGGAGCTGGTCTCAGCTCCATCAGGGAGCCCAGGCGTCCGGGAACTGCCTGACCGCTGCTCCCCCAACCTTCTGGAACATTCCTTGGGGTCTTCAGGAAGTCGGGAGGGTCTTCTCCTAGTCGGGGAGATACGGCCCTCTCCCTCAGCTATTTCCTACTACAGTGCTGTCAGAGTGAACCGAGGACAAGGCCCATTGAGGACTTTTTCTATGTTAATCTGGAAGAAGAGCTCATCTCCCTGCGCCTCTCCCGGGAGAGGGGTCCCACACCTCCAGCCTGTAAACCTGGGGCGACTCTGCCTCCCCCCCAGGGGACATCTGCAAGCGTCTGGAGACATTCTGAGTTGTCACAAGCTGGAGGAAGAGGGGCTACCGGCATCCGGTGGGTGGAGGCCCGGGACGATGCTCGCCATCCCGCCATCCCGCAGGGCACCGGCCAGCCCCCCCACAGCACAGAGCGCGATCCAGCCCCAGATGTCAGCGAGGCTGCGGGGGGTCAGAGGGCGGAGCCCCTTCCCATCAGCGTTCTAGGCCTCGGGCGTTGACCCTGCGCTACCTAACCTGTGTGTGGGGAGGGGAGGTAACGCACACAAGCAAGGGCCCATCGAAGCGCGGGGAAGTGGCGTGTCAGGCGCTACCGCGAAGGTGACCCACTCGCGAAGCCGGGAGACGGCTCGGAGTGCCCACCCGAGTCCTGTTCCCGCAACTCAGGCTTACCTTTGCTCCGATGAGCGCGGCTTGTCCGAGGCAGTTCAGGCCCAGAACGTGGAGACGATGGTACCTGCTGAGAATCTAAAGTGGCAGGCTCACCCTCCCTTCCAGGAGAAAAATGTCACTTTGCCTGCCTGGTAATGAAGGAGCGGGGCAGAGCGGATGGCCTGGGGGGGCTCTGAGGCCGTGTGCTTACTGCCTTTTGGGAGGCAGGGAGGGTCAAGATGCCGGAAGGGTTTTCCAACACAAAACAATTAAGAGGAGGAGCAGTGGCAGAGGGAAGGGGGTGGAGACAGAGACAGAGGGAGAGAGAGAGAAAGAGAGACTTTTAGCTTTCTGGATCCTTCGCTGAAGCTGGGGGGGGGGGTCGCGGGCCTGGGGCCGAATCACGTGCCTCCTCCCCTGCATCAGCCGAGGCCACCCTGACTGACCCCCACCTCAATCCCCACCCAGGAAAGGACCAGGCGCGAACACGGCTCGGACTTAGGAGCAGCTGCCTGGTGTCCCCACGGAGACCCTGGAAATCACCTTCTCTGTCGCCATAGACGGTCCTCACCCAGCTCTCCCCCAGTCCCCAAAGAGCAGCCTCCTGCCACTTATTACTGCGACCTGCCTTTGTTCTGCTTGCTTTGTCTTAAGAATTTGACAATCAGGCTATCCATTCTGCTGTGGGGGGGGGGGGGATGCCTTTGGGGAAGATGGGGGGGGGGCTGCTGCTGGGAAGCGAGGGGCCTGAGAGGGCGGTAGCAGCCCTGGCCTGCATCGCTGAACACAGCGTGGATGAAACGAACGAGAGAGATCTTAGCACCCACCAAGGGTCAACGACCCTGCCACCCTCACCAGCTGCCCTGGGGCGGACGGCGGCTAGGCTGCAGATTCCCTGAGTGGGGAGGCGGGGAGAAGGAGAGAAAGAGCGTGAGGAAGGCCCGCAGCTAATGACCACAGGTCGGAGCCACCCTCCTGCGGGTCAGGTCCACCGATAAAGGAGAACCGACATTACGAACAGCTGTCTGCTGTTTTCAGGCATCTGTATCTGGAGTCCACGTGGCACATAAGCGAAGAACGTGGACCCTGGGTTTGAGTTTCCCCTCTACCGCTTACTAGCCGTATGACCTTAATCTCTCTTGGACTCGGTTTCCTTAAGTATAAGGCAGGGAGGAGTCAGACACAGCCCCCAGCTCCTGGCCCAGCACACCCTGTCCTCCTCCTCTTCAGAGCAATTCAGGGCCGGATCACCGGTGGCCCCGAGGGTTCTTGGGGCAGGAGAGGGAAGGGAGCAGCCTGGAGTGTGGCCCCCAGCGCCATGCCCTGGATAAGGCACCCACCTGGTGTCTCCTAATCCTTCCTCGTAAGGGTTTCACTTGACGCACATCTCGGACCCAGCCCACGGAGGCGAGCAGGGCCCCTGATTCGGCCCACACCCCAGGAAGCGTGCCGAGGATCTGGGGAGCTGAGACACACAATAGCGAAGGGCACTGAGCCCCCAGCACCGTGCCCCGAACGTTGTTTCCCCAGCTACCTACATCAGGATGCACTTACGCGCTGTCGGTTAAAGATTCCTGGCCCCACCATCGACTTCCAGAAGCAAAATCTCGGGGGGGGGGTGGGGGGACAGGAACCTGATTCTAGAAAAGTCCCCCAGGGGATCCTTGCCCACTATGGAGCTGGGCTTCTTGTTGTGCGGGGAGTATAATCAACACCCATGCCTGGGCCTCACCCCCACACCGAGGCTGGGCTCCTTGAAAGTGACCAAAAGGTGCATCCAGGGTTGAGAACCACCGGCCGGCTCTTGCCCAGGAAAGCAAGAGGCAAAGACTGGTGTCAGCTGGGACCCTTCGGGGTGCAGAGGCCCCGGATCCAGTCAACCACCTGCTGGCAGGCCCTCTTGTGCGAAAGGCCAGGAGGGAAGGGGACCTACGTCACATGCTTCTGGGCTTGGGGGAAAGGAAACCCACGCCGCTGCATCAGGCCTGGCTAGGGAGCTACTCAGCAGCCCAGGAGGAGAGCAGGTTTATGCAAATGAGGCAATTAGAGAACAGTTAGAAAGAGTAAGGGAGCCTGGGAAATGAATGCCAGGCTGCAGGGGCTGAAAGCCGGGGTCATCTCCACCGGCCGAGGAAGGGGCAGGCGGAAGGTGGAGGTCAAGGTCTCCAGTCTGGATGACGGTTCCCGGAGGCCAGAGGCCAACGGTCTGGAGACGCGCTTGGTTGGCACAACTGGGGTGAGTGCCACTGGCGTCAGGGGGGTAGAGGCCAGGGAGGCTGCTAAACGCCCCCAAACAAACAGTGACCCAGTCCCAAATGTCCACAGCGCCCAGCCTGAGAACCCTGGCTCAGAGCAGAGCCGATGGCCGGTGGGGGAGGGGTGGGGTTAGGGGGCTGGAAGTCCCTTCCTAATGGACCAGAGGCGCCTCTCTGCCGGCACACCGGGAGGACAGAAAACGAAATCCTTGTCCTTAGCAGTTTCCAGCTTGGAATCGGTGGCCCGACAGCAAAAACAAGAGCCCCGATGGCAAATGCAGGCTCATCGCAGCTGGCTGGAGAGATGTCCCACTGACCCGGGGAGGGAGAAGCTAGGGAGGTTCCCAGCAGGACAGAAAGCAGGGGCCGGGCGAGGCACACAGATGCCAGAGCACAGAATTTAAGGATGCCCTGTGTGCAGACTTCCGAGGGACCTTCCGCTTTCCCTGTCCCTCCTCCTCTCAGAATGACTCATTTCCCCCTGTGCGTGCACATGCTGTTTCCAAATAAGTTCCAGCCTCCTCGAAGTTTCTGCTCTGCGTCTCCGCTTCGTTTCCTGGCATAACTTCGCAAAGTTCCTGGCCTACCCTCACCACCTCCATGTTGTCACCTCTCATTTACTTCTTCAACATTGATTTTTATTGTGGTAAAATATGCGTGACATGAGATTGGTCACTTTCATCACGTTTAAGTTACCACTCGGTGACATTTAAGTACATCTAAATACGTAACAATCACCACTGCCTTTTCCCGGAACTTTTTCATCCTCCCGAACGAATTCTGCAATGGTGAGGTCATGATGCTTCAGTCTTCCCTCCTCCAGCCCCTGGTAATCTCTAGGTTACTTGCTCTGTCTGTGAACTTGTCGATTCGAGACGCTTCATGTACGTGGAGTCACGCAATTCGTGGCCCCTGTGTCTGGCCTCTTCAACATGATGCTTTCAAGACATATTCGTGTTGTCACGCACATTTGAACTTCTTTCCTTTTCATGGCCGAATAGTATTCTGTTGCACGGCTGGAGCACGTTGTGTTTACCCACACATCCGCTGACGGACGTTGTGATGGAGGCTGCCGTCAACAGGGTGTGGAAGCACCCGGTCCCTTTGCTGTGTTCAACCTGCGTTGATCTGGCTTCTGTCCCACCCCTGAAGGCACCTAATCGAGGCCATCAACAAGGTGCATGTTGCCAAGGACACAGTCGCCAACCCCTGGTGTTTCTTTCCTCTCGAGACGCTCTTCTCTCGCTTCTGGGACCCCACACGTCTTGCTTCTGTGGACGCGTCCTCAAAATCCCCTATGCCTTCTCCTCCCCTGCCTCCCCCACCCATTCCTAAGGTTGGAATCCCGAGGCCCCTGGGTTCTTTATCTCCTTCATGAGTATTTTCTAGACGATTTCATTGCCCTAAATACTTCTCCCCACAATTTCATTTCTCCGGCCCCATATATGCTATCGTCTTTTGACATTTCCACTTGGGTCACTTAAATTTTAATATGCCCAAATTCCAGCTTTGATCTTCCTGCCCCCACCCCCACCACGTCCATCTCTTTAGCTGTCACGCCCCAAGGCCACCTCCCCGCCAGCCCTAGACAACCCCTAATACACAGTCTGTCTCTGGATTCGCCTCTTTGGACATTTCGTACAAATGGAATCACACAGCACGTGATCCTTTGAGACCGGCTTCTTCCATTCGGCTCCGTGTTACCGAGATTCGTTCATGCCCTGGCTCGTGGGGAGCCAGTGCCCCATCCCTTTCTATGGCCAAATGATATTCCGTCGGGTGAATAGACCACGGATTTTTCGTCCGTTCATCGGTTGATGGATGTTTGAGTCGTTTCCACCTTTCGGCGATTGTGAACAATGCTGGTGTGAACGCTCGTGTGCGAGAGTGTGCGTGGACATGCGTTTTCGCTGCTCCGGGATGCGCGGGCTGGGAGGGGGGCTGCGGGCCATGTGGGGGCTCCGTGTCCGACCACCTGAGGAGCTCCAGACTGTGGCCCAGAGTGGCTGTCCTGCCTCCACTCTTGTCTCCTTCAAATCTACTCTTCACAGAGCAGCTGGTGTGATCTTTAAAAATAAACTTCAAATCCTGTTTCTTCCTTCTTTTAAAATCCTGTGATGACTCTCCACTGTTCTTAAGATTAAACACAAATGGTGACGGTGGCCCGCAGACCGTGCACGGCCCCGGGCCATCCTGCTCCCTGGCTCCTCCCTGCTGCTCTCGAAGGACCCAGCCTCTGTCTTGCGAGGGCCTCGTACTGTCTCCACTCTGCCCCGGATGCTCCTAAGTTGTATGAGTTCCTGTCGCTGCGGTGACAAAACCCTACAAACTGGGTGCCTTAGAACAGCAGACATTGGTTCTCTACAGTTCTGGGGGCCAGAAGGCTGAAATCAAGGTGTGGGCAGGGTCACACTCTCTCTAGACACCCCTTCCTTGCTTCTTCAAGCTTCTGGTACTTGCTGGAAATTGTTGGCTGTGGCATCACTGTTCCCATCTCTGCCCCCATAGCCACACGGCCATCCTCCTTCTGTGCATGGCTGGTCTCTTCTCCAACAAGGACACCGATCGTGTTGGGTTAAGGGTCCACCCTCCTCCGGTATGACCTCATCTTAACTAATTACATGGACATGACCCTGTTTCCAAATAAGTTCATATTCTGAGGTTCTGGGAAGAACAGGAATTGGGGGGACATTATTGAATAGAGTACGCCCCCTTTCTTCACGTCTCATCTCAAATACCACCCCCTTCCCACTCACCCCCCCGCCCCCCGCCAGGAGCCCTTTCCCACAGCACCTTTCTGACTCCTTTTTGGCCCCTCCACCTGCTGTAGCGAGGGTTAGTTTTTGTTTGCTTACTCATTTCCCCCGCGGGGGCCCCCGAACAGCCTGCCGATGCCTGGGTGCTGACCTCCGACGCCCCAGTCCCTGGTGTGTGTGATGACGGCCGAACCCCAGCCCATGGCGACAGCCCCAGTGCCAGCCCTCAAGGGCAGGCTCCGGTCGCCCCGCGCCCGCTGCGCCACACGGCACACGGGCGCCAGATGGGTATTCAGCAAACATGTGGATAACTGCACAGGAACTACATTCTGAACTCCCAAGAGAGCAAGCTTCTCTCTGAGGTGTCGGTGGGATGAGAACAAGCCTCTGCCAAGCCCCCTTTCCAGAACGAGGTCTGAGTCGATGCAAAGGCATCCTTCCCACGCACGGGGCCCCGACGCGGGTCTGGGGAGGGGTCTGGTCTGGTCATCTCGGGCCACCGGGACCCGAGGCATGGAGGACGTGCCAGCGGCACGGTGCGGTCCCTAGCATGTTGCCGGCCTTGATCTCCTGGCGGTCTGCCTTCCCCTGCCCCTGCCCCTGCCCCTGCCAAGAGGGAGGCGGTGTGGAGCTGGGGAACTGCAGCCACAGGGGCGTCGGCACCCGGAGCCGCACCCCCTCCGGAGCCCGGGGCCGAATAGCACCCGCTTGGAGAAGTGATGTCTGGCGCCTGGCAATCCTGCGGCTGCTCTTTGGTTTGAGAGCACCTGCCAGGAACACAGCAGAGCCTGGGAAGCCGAGGTGCAAGACTGCAAACTCGGCTCCACTTCTCCCATCCCCCTACCCCTCGCACTTGCAGAGTGAGTTTGCAGCACGAGATGGGGTCTATCTCCCGCCCGTATCATTTTCCCAGGGTTGCTGTGACAATTGACCTTAACCCGGTGGCTTACACCATGGAATTTATTCTCTCACATTTCTGGAGGTAAGAAGTCCAACGTCAGGGTGTCTGTCGGCAAGGCCGTGCTCCCTTTGAGGGCTCTCGGGGAGAAGCCATTCCCTGCCTCTCTCCTGGCATCCAGTGACTGCCATTAATCCTGGGCATTCCAAGGCTTCACTCCAATCTCTGTCGCTGACTTCACGGGGCTTTCTGTCCCCGTGTCCTCTCCTCTTCTTATAGGAACACCAGCCAGTGGGTTTAAGGCTCCTCCTAAATCCAGGATGATCTTATCTGGAGAACCTCAATTTCATTCCACCTGCAAAGACCCAATTCCAAATGAGATCGCATTCTGAAGTCCCAGGTGAACATGAATTTGGGAGGGGCGCTGTGTAACCTACTATCCCACCCTTTGACTCTGGACTGGCCCCGTGTCTTGCTTTGGCCCAGAAAGACAATGTAACATGATAGAAGCCTGACTAGCCCACAGAAGACGAGACACGACACGAAGAGTGACCCCAGTCATTCCAGCTGAGCCATCCCAGACCCGCCAGCCACGGGCCTAATCGGCCACTGAGCTCAGAGAAGCCTGGTCCACAAAGAGAAAGGCCCAGATCAGCTGATTCCAGCCCAAATTAGAAGCCTGTGGAATCAAAACTGAGTGAGTGGTTGTTGTTTTAAGCCACCAGATTTGGGACCGTTATACCGCTTAACAGATGACAGGTTGATTCACAAGATGTAATTGGCTTGGCGCAAACGGGAGAAGATGATGCCATTTCTGGGGGGGTTCCGGGCGTAGCAAGAACTAGCAACGTAACACCTGGACCACCCTCTAGCGACCAGGCAATCTGGAACCTCTCCTGAGCCATCTCAGAAGCCACAACAGATTCTGCTGAAGTCCCCAGCACGTGCAAAGCCATGCCGCCCCTGACACCCTTCCACGGTCCCCTTAGCGTGGAGCTATACACACCGTGGTGCCTCAGAAAGTCATGGAGGGACTCACATGGTGAGAAGCCGGGGTCAAAGCCACCGAGATTTAGGAAAAAATCAGCAAATGCCCACCAGCTTCTCCCGCTGACGGCCGCCCCATCCTCAGGACGTGAGAAGAGGTATATTCCTTCTATACCTCAAGGCCACAAGGAAGCCAAGAAGTTGGGGGGTTGAAATCCCAGAGACGGGACCCCCACCCCACCCCCACCTGGTCAGGGCCACCGATTAGGAGCCCAAGAGCCAGCCATCAGCAGGTGCCTCCAGCCACGCTGCTGAAATTAATCGCTTGCCCTGCACGGCTACTTATTTTCTCCTTTATCCCTGGAGAGAAATGGGCCATGAACTGGAAATCTCCCGAGCAGTAGGCTGAACTTTCTGTCTGAATGGGAACAACTTTCTTTTAAAAGCTCAACCATTCGCGCTGTTCAATTCCACCATTAAAGGACAATGGCCAATTTTCTGCGGACCTGGGATGTCGGTTCTGTCTAAAGAGTGCGCGTGTGGGGAATTTACTAACCTGGCTGTGATTGCCCATGAAAACAGGTTATTTAACAGGATTTAAATACTGTGCTCTGGAGCCCAACAGCAGCGTGGAGGCAGCTGGAGAATCAGAGTAGCATATTTCCTTTCCAGTTCTTAATGAGAGAAGGCAGGAAAGCGAGAGAGACAGGAATGAACTGGGGCCAAAGAGATGGGCGGGGTGACCCCAATCAAGAGAGAGCACCTGCTCTTTTTAAGATAACAGCAAAATCGGTGTGCGTGTACTTTCTGCTAGTTTCAACACGTGCTTGTTAGCAGATCGGCTGGGCTCAAGGCTCTCACATGGTGTTGAACCAAAGCGGACGAATACCAATCTCTGTGGGCTTCCTGGAGGAGGCAACTCGGAGCCAATTCTTAAATTAAGTTTGTGATGCTTCTGCAACTTGTTCTTTACCAGCCTCCTGCCTCCCCCTTCCCTGCTGGCTGGACAAATGGAAGAAATGACTAGACTACGGGCATTAAAGCCAGGAGGCTGGTTCTTCCCACACAGACTCTAATCTTAGGTCATGGTACACCTTGCTTTTCTCATCTGTGAAAGGGGGATCATTATACCTACCTCATATGATCGTTTTCAGAATTGAATAAAAGTGTAGGTAAAGCTTCCAGAACTATACCAGGCACGGGTGAGATATACCCAAGTGTCAATTTCCCTTCTCTATCCAGTCAGCCTTTGCCAGGCTACGTTACACTCTTTCTCAACGTCTGCCTAAGAGTTTGTCCCTTCCCTCTGCCTAGATCTTACCGAATCTGGGGGTGCCTCTGCCCTTAATAGCACCCCCAGTGCTGGAAATCTGGGCTCAGAGTGAGGCCAGGGTCAGGCTTGCAGATTTGGATCTTGGCTCCCTGATTCACCTGCTGTGCGATGTCGAATGAGACGTTGAACCCCCTTCATTTTCTCAGATTCGCATTCAGCACACGGTACACGCTTCACGGGGCTGTTAGGGTTAAACGAGGCAGTCCACCTAGGAATACGTTCCAAGGGGCCGGGCACATAGTATGTGTTCAATAAATGAAGCTGTTGCCTGTCGTTGTTATGGACCATGACCGTGAGTCAGACGTTTTCCTAGAGGATGGGAAGTGTATTCTACACCTGCCATTGGTAACGAGATCTTTGTTCTCACTTGAAACACAAAAGTAGTGACAGCTCTGCCCAAGCCCACCCCAGTGGAGCTACTGGCTGCCTCCCCTACCGAGCCCCACGGCTTCCAAGTGGAAAGAGTTTTACATCCACATGTAATTTGCCCAATTACTCCATCTGCTCACAACTTAGTCCCTCCAATGCACACAAAGAGTCTTTGAAGACGGACTGTACTGGGTGAGGGAACAGAAAATGCTCAATTATCTATACAAATGGCAGGGAAGAAACACTCTTTCCCATTTGGCTCAAGAACGTATTATATGACCTCTCTCTCCCGCAGCTTTACCTCCGCATTTTGTTTTGCTTGCTCTAATTTCGAAATGACTTTTCATTTCCTGCCGTAGCACGGTCTGAGATGGATGGGAGGGCTGAGCCGGGAGGGGGCAGGAAGCAATCGAACACCCCCAACGGTACATTTTCCAACCCCCAGACCAGGACCCACAGCCTGAGGGCATCCGTGTGTGAACCGTATGTCAAAGATGGTAATCTGGGACACGTGACCGTTGCTGGGATATTGGCATTTCAGTGGTATTTGGGCACAAAGGAGAGGAATTCTCGAAATCAGAGCCGTGCTGGAAAAAACTCCGGGGTGTGTGGTAACCACTGTAGGTCCAGGGAAGCTAATCTTGAATTTGACGTTTGCTGCAAAACAGAAAAACCAGAAGCAAGTAACATGTGACAGTGGCAGTCTCGGGGCGCCCACTGAGAGCTGGGTTTGCCATAAGACATGACTTTCTCTATTTGAGTCACTCACTGCCCTGAGCATCAATTATTTGTCATTATTATTTATTAATTAACTGTCATTAATTATGGACATGCTATTTGCCTAATGGGTGTCTCCCCAGCTCTATGCTGAGCTCATGATAGCAAAGGCTGTGAAGAGTCATGCACTGAGTAGATTCGCGGTATATTTGCCGAATGAACGAACACAAGTGTGTTCTTGGAACATGCTCTTTATCTTGGAAGAGAGCGGGCAGGAGAGTCAGCACCCAGAAATCTCACTGTCCAGTTGGATCTGCGACTGGAACTCTCTGCAGTCCCGGCCGCCATACTGCAGGAATCCAACGAGGGCTGTGGATTGGGGTGGGGGCACAGCATTGCCTACCCCGAACCCCACAGCCTAGCATACCCAGAACTCCATCTGTTCCCTTCTTCTGGTTCCAGCGGTGGAATCCAACGTGTACAGAATCCAGAATGTGGTGGGAACCAGGAGGGTGGGCTCTCATTTGGCATTCTGTCCGCCCAGTGCCCGACTCAGACCTCAGCCAGCAGGGAGCCAGCTGGGACAGTGGTCTCAGGGCCCCAGCCTTCTCCCTGGTGTCTTCTCCTTCCTAGTCCCCGGGTCACACTAGCACCTTTGCTCCTTCCCGAAGTTCTGGCCTCGTTTGCGTCAAGCCTCCAGCAAGAAGCGTCCGTCTCTATCGACGACCGATCTCCAGCCCGCCCCGTGTTGGGAACGGATGGCGGAAAGGGTGGGTCTTGAGTGTGGGATGGAGAGAAGGAGGAGGGAGGCCCGACTAGATAGATTCATAAAGGAAAGCAATTATACTGAAACACGGCTATCAGAGTATTAAAAAAAAATCTGTAGCAATTTGTAGTTTCAAAACCGAATACTTGGTAATTCATGTGGTCTTTTATTAACACATTAAAAAACAAGATCTAGCTACAGGGCTAATAACTACCATAATTTCAAAGTAGTGATGAACATAAACAATATTTTGAGATATCTGCCAAGCCGTAATGCGATATGAAAATATCTGTGTTTTCTGTTGGTGCAGACGTCTCCAGGGCTGTGGGTATTCTGTGGTTTTTCACCTATATTCATAAAAAAGGAAGCGATAAATGTTATTTAAGGTTAGTGAAGATAAGGGTGCGTTACTCCCACTCAAATTCACAGACCCCCCCCCCCCCGCTCCGTTGAATTCTGTCAAGGGCCCCAGGATGCAGGCCCACATCGGGTGACTGGATCTCTCGTGTTCCGTGCACGGCGTCTGCTGTGTGAGTTCCTGGTCTCATCCGAGAGAGCACCCTTAGCCTTGGGAGGCCCCAGGGGGTGTGGGCGCGGGTGGAGTGATAACCATTCCCATCGAGGAAGAATGAATGAACTCTCCGGGTTATGGTTTACTTGCTTGATGCAAAATCATTGCCGAGGACCTAAGGATAAAGACACCAGCTGCTCGGAGATCCGGTCTATCCCCCAGCAGCATAAATGTCTGTTCTCATAAATCCAGGGCCACAAGCACACAGTGAGAGAGGCCCTCCCTCTGGATCTGTGTCTGTCAGCTCTCACCTTGACCCTCTCTTCCTGTGAGCCCCACCCCGTCCCAAGGGCTGCTGGAGCATATGCTCGTGTCCCCTTGCGTTCCTCTTACGGCCATGCCCTCAAGGTCCCAGAGCCCTCAAGCCCTAGAGGCTCAGCGCTGGAGGAGACCTCCGCCTTCCCAGGCCAGCTCTGTCACTTTACAGCCAGGCACGCCTGGGTCCTAAGATATCAAGAGGCTTGCTTGCCCAGCTCACTCAGCCGGGGAATGGGGGACAGAGGCCCTCCACCCTACTTCATGACATCCCACCCAGAGCCCTTTCCGCTCTGCCGCTGAGAAGCCGGGGAGACGCCTGCAGCCTGAGACTTGTCTGAGCTGGCTTTCTTTCCCCGCTAACTGCTCCGCTCCATCACCTGGAGTGATGGGACTCATGGCATCGTCAGGCCCCCTCACAGCCTGCTACAGGCACAGGCCTATTGCCGGCCTCCCTCTGGCTCTGAGCCACCTTGGGGGACGCCAGGAACTTCCACCCTCTCTCCAAGGTGGACGGTGGGAGGAGCCCAATCCCGAGTGTCTTCTCAATGGCCACCCTCTTCGCTTGGCCGCCAGCGGGGCCCGGCCCTCCACCCTGCGGGAACCAGCCCTCCAGCGCACCGTGCTCCTGAGGATGGGTGGGTGCACAGGGGTGTCAAGGACGGTGCGGGAGGCAGGCAGTGGGGGACGGCCGCCTGGTAGAACTGCTGGGCCCTCAGGGTCCAGGAGCTGGAGGGCGGTGGGAAGTGGAGACAGTGCCCGGGAAGCCTGGCACTGTGCAGGAGAAGAAGGACGGAAGGGGAGAGGACTTCCAGGCGGTTGGGCACGTCACATAATTACAGGAGAAAAATTAGGCCAGAGCCTGGCTCTCTCTGCCTCCGTCTGAGTGATCATCACCCTTATTATAAAGCAACTAATTATTAGCCTGGTTCATTAGCAATTATAAATCTCTAACTCCAGAACTTCATTAAAAAAAATGACAAGTTAGCACTTAATTATTTTCCCAACTGCCTGGATCGTGCACGGCGTTAACACATCCAGCTTCCGTCGTTCTCAGCAGCGCTGCTGGCTCTCAGGTACCGGGGGCCCTGCTTCCCTCCCCGTCCAGAACCCTGGGTGTCCCGGCAGGGCTAAGACCAAACACCCAAAGATGCGAGAAGCAGGAAAATGGCGGTGGACTCTCCTCTCCTTCTGCTTTCCAGTAAAAATAGAAACGACACATTTCCTGAGCATTTCTGAGTGTTTGGCCTGACTTATCACATTTAAGTCTGGAGCCGATATTGTTTGTCTCCACGCGACCGACAGAGAATCTGAGGTCGTGATGCCGGTCATATGGGTCATAGAGGTCACAGGCAGCCGGGTTGGGTTATCACCCAGGTTGGCCTGACCCCAAGTCTACACCACTGCTGCATGTGTAACCACAGCTCTGTGGCGGGGAGGCTGGTTCTGATGAAGGAAGGGCCTTGGGCAGGTGATGGCCAGGACGCTCTAACTCCAGACGCTCCCTGAGACCTGCCTGCCGAGGGCAAGATCAGCCCACTGGATACTGGTACGTCCGACTGGTACCTGCCACGTGGGCGGGTTCAAGAACCCCTTCCAATTCCTGGCGCTGACATTGTTTGTTATTCCACAGCCACCTCCCCAGGGGCCCCAGCTCTGACACTGCACTGGGTGTTCCAGCAAGGAACCTGCTGGTCATCACGGACGGCGACGCAGACTGAGGTTCACCGCCTTGGTGGGGCGCTGTCTCTATAGAATGCCCAGACCGCCCATTTTGAAGTCAAGAATGACTGACACGACTTTGCGTCTTTAAACCCACGCGATTACGCAGAAACGGAAGCAGGGAGAAGGGAAGATATTTGCGGCTGGTTGCTCAAACCCCGGGCAAATATGTTACAAGGACTCAGAACTGGATGGCCTGACAAATGTGAGCAAGTCCCATCAGGATGCGGCACAGGGCCTAGGGGATTTTGTGGGTGAAGCCCGTTTCTCTCCTCCCAGACCTGGGAAGGCTTCCCGAAGGAGGTGAACCCTCCGGGTCAAGGCCACGTGGGCAAGCAGGTCAGCTGAGTAGGTTGGGCTTCCAAACGCCCATCCACGAGCCTCAGTAAAAGCCACCCGAACGTCAGCAAGGGAGAGATCTCAGGGAGAGTGGGAGGCATCCTCTGACAAGCAGCTTGGGTGCAGGGGTGGGGTGGGCAGAGTGGTGCAGCAGAAATCACGAGACCATGCTCTAAGGAGGGTGGTGTGGTTATTACCCACACGGCTTTTGCACCCTGAGGAGCTTGCAAGTCTGGGGCCAGAGACAAATTACCATAACAGTCTTCCTATGGGCTGACCCTCGTGAGGCACCCCTTAAATGCTCTCTACAGGTACTAACTGGTTGCACTTTCACAACAACCCAGGTATCATCCCCGTTGTGCAGGAGGGGAAACTGAGGCATAGCACAGTGGTCACGCAGCCTAGGGACAGGGGAGTCAGGATTTGAACCCGCTGGTCTGGCTCCAGGGCCCCCCGATCTTAACCACTAGGCTATACTGTGTCTTGATGGTGAAGCTGAGCCCCGCCTGGGTTGGGGGAAGTACAAAGGATGTAGTGACAAAATGCTGGTTTCGCACCGTGCTGATGTGGACGGAGGTTTGCCAGTGTCCCCGCACATCCCTGGAGCTTACTCTCCCTTCGGTGGGATGTTCCTTGGGACAACAAGGGGACCCTGCGGGAGAAGCGAGGGTCCTGGTGGCGGGACCATCCTGAATCCCCAGCCTCTCTTGGGGACCTGTGAAGACAGGGAACACAGCGTCCTCTGCTGGCGGGATTGGGAACACACCCCGGAGAGAAGCCCAAAGACCAAAGGAAGCTCAAGTTAATTGGCCAAGTGTCTCAGTGCTCTTTTAGAGAGAAGCTCCAAGGAATTCATGGCTTCGAGAACGAGGAGAAAGTAGAAACAGGGATAAAGACAGGCTGACTCCACTGATCCTCAAAGACATCTCTTAAGTTCAGGACTGACAGCCGAGGACGGCATCCTAGCATAGGTCACCCGGCCAGGGGTCCGGGACATTCCTGGCAAAGCAGAAACTTTGCTCTCAAGCACGAGGACTGAAGAAGGAGAGGTCAAGTGTGACCCCCTGGTCGGGTTGGGGCGTGGGCTGGCAGTGTTGACAGGTGAGCCTTACAGCTTAACAAGGGACACACAGGTGACCTTTGAGGGTTACAATGGCACCCGTGGGTGAAAGCCACAGAAGACGCTGACCCGGTCGGGATCAGTCAAGAAGCCAAAGCAGAAATGGGCTGCCTTTCCAGTTAGCGAGTTCCCCGTCCACCCAGGTATTCGAGGGAGGCTGATGACCTCTCTGGCAGGAACCAAGCATGAGATAGGGGTAGGGCTACCTCATATAACCCAATGAGGTGGGTCCCATCCTCAGCCTACTTTTCCCTAAGGCACAGAGAGGTTAGGTAACTGTTGACCATCACACAGGGCCAGTGCTCCCTTTGGGCTGACCCTACTCCCTCTGTCCATGATGGAACCCAGCAACCCTTTACTGGGCTCAAAGGCTTGGGTTCTGTCAGGAGGGCCCCTACCCCCCAGAGCCGCTGCTGCTTCCCCCTCCCCAGCTCCCACCAGGTCTCTGGCCAGGTTGGCCTCACTGGGAGAGTCCAGACGGGCATTCCCTGACTCCGGGCAGGTCAGAGGGGAGCCGTGCTCTGGGCTCCTCGACTCCTCCCCGAGGCTCCCGGGACACTCCTCTCCGGCTGAAGACAACACAACCCTCCCGGCCGTCGGCTCCCCGCACCCAGGCACCCATGCTGTCAAGTAGGGTTTACGGAAGCCTCGGCAAGTGATGCCTTCCTGTCTGGGAACAGCACCTCTCAGCAAACTGACAGGTAATTGGCCCCTAAATCCCCCGGGAGACACGGGGAGGATGAGGAAAAATTACGGCTGTGGAACGGAGTCTTAAAAACTATATCACCTTTGCTGACAGCGTAATTACTCCTTTTTCTTGAGATTTAGTGCAGATCTCCAATCCTTAAACAGTTGAGGGGTATTTTCAGGGCTCTCTTCCATTCCCTCCCTCCCCTCGGTCTGCGGAAGCTGGATGCCTGGCCCTTGCCGGCTCCCTGCCTCTCCTAGGAAACAGAATGTCCCTGGCCTTGTGAAAGGACACCCCCAGGAGGGGGGCTGGTGGAGAGACCAGGGGGGGGGGGGGGGGGGCCTGATGCAGGATTGACTGGTTGGGCCCACCTGGGGCAGTCCTGAATGACCCCAGGCTGCCTGTTTGCAAGTAAAGAGAGGTCTCTGGGCTTCTCCTAGTGGATGTGGGTGGAGGCGGGGGGGGGGGGGGCACCTGCAGGCAGGACCCTCACTCAGCCCGAAGGGGTCTCGGGTGTAGAGCAGGCTGCCAGCCCCGGGGGGCTTACCCTTCATCTTCCAGGAGGAAGTCAGCCCAAGAGCCACGGATCGGTGGGGAGACAACCTGCTCCTGGGCCCCACCCTGCACAGGACGAGCCTCGGGTGCCTGCAGGGCTAGCCCACTCACGATTGCACCTTTATTAGTTCTCCTTCCTCCCCAGTTCACTCCCCCTGCCCCTCCCCTACTTCCTGGGTCAGCCCCCAAAGAAACCACCAGAACCCGAATCCTCATCTCGGCGCCTGAGTTTTGGGAAACCCAAACTTAAGGCCCCCTCTCCCACAGCTTGGCCAGCGTGCTGAGGGGGCACTGACGTCTGTCTGTTAGTGGGCATTCTCTGAACAAAGAGGGGCAGCGTGGGTGGCCCCAGGGGCTCTCGTGCCATCAGTCGCTTCCTCTTAGGGATGCGGCGCCCCTTGCCCCAAAAGTAAGGAAAGTGGTTTAGGGACTTGAAATCTGGAGGCCCCAGGAGTCAGTCCGTCTTCCTCCTGCCTCTGGGTCCACATGCGAGGGTCCCCTGTGATATTTACCAAGAGGGGAGACGCCCTGTGATTGCCTCCACTTCCCCCAGGCTCTCGGCAAGAGCGGCCCGGGACTCGGGGCCGGTGCCTCACGCGGTTCTGCCTCACAGTCTATGGGGACCAGCAATCCGTTTAAGGGGTTTTATCTCTGAGCAGCTCCCAGAACAGCGTTCTCAGAAGCGGAGGCAGAGAGTGGGGGCAGATTATCCTGGGCCAACACTGGCAAGGAAGCAGATCTCCGCGGCAACTGAAAGACCGCAGCGGGGTCAGAGTCCACGGCCAGGGGCCGGGTTCGGGGAGACGGGCAAGTGTGCTGGGGCCAACAGATCCACGCCAGCTCAAGAAAGCGCTATTGACAACTCCCAAGTGCCAGCATTGGCACGAGACTCAGCGCCAGACCCCGGGGCCGGTGGAGACACCTCGGGGAAGACAGGCGGGAGCTGAGCGGGAAATTCCGTTTCCCGAAGCAGCCAGGGCTGGGCCTGAGCCACGGGGCAGAATTCTCCCCACCCTTAGACCTTTGCAGCCTCGAGTGTCCAACAAGACCCCGGCGGGGCGGGGCCTGGGGGTGGCGGGCAGAGCCTGGCTGCCGGGTCTCCGCCCCCGTGACATTTCTGTGTGATGTCCTCGCCACCGCCCTCCCCGCCTCATCAAGCCCCCTCGACCCTACACCCCAACATCGCCTCTCCCGTGGGAGAGTACCGATAACTGACATTTACAGAGCGCCTACTGTTTGTCTAACAGCGTTCCGACCATCTCAAATATATGAACCACTCGGGGTTCCAAGCAACCCCAAGTGGAAGGTGGTGTTATTATCCCTCCCTCATGGACAAGGAAACAGAGGCACACAGAGCCCACCTCAGTTCCTGGCAGAGACAGGGTTGGAACTCAGGCGTCTGGGTCCAGGGCGGGCTTAGAACCGCTAGTCACGCGCCCTGGAAACTGATCACTAAACTCAGGAACGTGGGCTCGGAACCTGGCGTCTCCTCCCCCCTTGCTTCTCTCTGCTTAGAGCTGGGGCTCTTCTCACTGGTTGGATATGATCCTTGATTCTGTGTGGCCTGGACTGGGCCACGGGAGGGTGCCCAGACATTTGGCCAAACGGTTTTCTGGGTGTCTGGGAAGCTGTTCTGGGTGAGATTAACATTTGACTCGGCAGGACCCGAGTAAAGCAGACGGGCCTTCCTGATGTGGGTGGGCCTCGCCCAATCCGTTGAAAACCTGAAGAGAACAAAAAGGCTAAATACATACGAGGGGGCTCCTGATGCCTGCCTGAGCTGGGACATCAGTGATCCCTGCCTTTAGACCAAAACACCGGCTCTTCCCAGTCTCCAGCATGCTCTTGGGGGCCGGAACTCCCTCTGTCAGCAGCCCTGGTTCTCAGGCTTTCGGACTCAGGCTGGAACTATATCAAGTCTCCGGCATGCCGACTACAGATCTTGGGAATCGTCAGCCTCCACGATCGCGCGAGCTAATCCCGTATAATAAATCTCCTTATACATACACACGAGCGCGTGCGGGCACGTGTGTGTGTGTGTGTGTGTGTGTGTGTGTGTCTTATACCCATGTCGTTGGGTTCTGTGGATTCTGTTTCTTTGTAGACTCCTCTGTAGAATACAACAGGGTTGTGCACTTTGTGTCAGGAGCACCAGATCTCTTCCTTGGGGACATCACCATTGTCCCAGTTGACGGAATGCCACCGGCAGAGGCCTGCTGGGGAGACGTGGTGGGGACATGCAGCTGGAGGTCTGCCTGGGGGTGACTCAGCCACCGGCACAGGATGGACAGATCAGAACTGGACACGAACACCGCGTGAGGGCGGCCTTGGGGGTGCCCCGGTTCCAGTAACAGCAGAGCGTAAAGGCGCCACCCAGGATCCCAATTCCCTCCCTATGTTTGGAGAAAAGTCCCTGGTGTGTAATCCAAACGTGCCAGAGACTGACTTTGCCAGGCTCCCTTGCTCACGACCAGACTCGGCAACCAGCTGCACCCTTCAGGGACTTTGCACCTGGAGCTGGCCGCACAGACCAGCAGGATGAATGTAGAACTGGGAAGAGGGGGAGGAGGAGGGAACCTCAGTCACCATCCAGTTCCCAGAGGACAGCAGCTGTGTGGAGGCTCGGTGGCACCCTGAATCCAAGACCCCTGGTACCCCCTGGAGGTGGAGGGTCCTCACCAGACCTGTCCCGCAGTGTGACTTTGACCGTGGTTCCGACAGCTTCGCCACGGAGCTTAGCCTGTCCCGTACCCTCTTACCAAATTTCTTCGCTGCTTAAACCAGCCTCTGCGGCCGG
Organism: Lynx canadensis; assembly: GCF_007474595.2. NCBI lineage: Eukaryota > Metazoa > Chordata > Mammalia > Carnivora > Felidae > Lynx > Lynx canadensis. Next base: position 53,394,210 of record NC_044316.2, read on the forward strand.
AATCTAGAACACTGACTGACGGGAGCCACCGGGGCCAGGCATTCAACATTCCACCCGGTGATCTTCCGCAGGCCTTGGAGGGAGGAAGCTTTATTGCCAGGAAACCGAGACCCCTTGGGGCAGAGTCATTTTGCCCAAGGTCACAGAGCTTTTGGTGACTCCAGGATTCAAACCCAAGTCTCGGGGGACTCAAGGCCTGCCTTCCTAGCTGCCGTGATCCCCAAGCCGCTCTCTCCTTGGATTCTTTCCCCCACTGCCTTAGTTACGCCAACAAAGGGAAAGGGGGAGGAAAATCCGCTCCGAGGAGCCCAGGAAGCAAACTGTTTCCGAGCTGGACGCTTTTCTCCAAGCCTTCGATGAGGCGTCGGCAGCTCCTTACCTCCAGCCGCGGCGCAAACGCAATCTTCCCGGATATTCACAGGCTGCAGACGAGGAGGTGCACAACCATGAACCCTAACTTCCTAACTCGGGCGTCCCACGCGGCACCTGACCACCTGCTTTAACGCAGAGGCACATCCACGGTCAGGGCCGCATCCCACCACCCGCCCTCACGTCTCAGTGGCTGCATCGACATTTCGTGGCTGCGTCAGTGGCTGGTGACAGATATACTAATGAGCCGGCCCCGAGCTACAGGACGCGCGCTCCAAGAGAAAACAGAGTTTTAAGAGATTAAAGCACCCCACCCCTCCCGCTCGCACCCCCAGGTGGGGGAGTTGAAAGCCTCTTCCCTGGCGAGGGTGAGCGGAGACAGTCATTTTTCTGCCATTGATCCGTGGGGTTTTCATTTGCCAGGCACTTTGCAGGGAGCGGCCAGAGTGAGGAGTACGCAAGATGAATCTGGAAGGCCTTCCCTGACATTACCCAGGAGGGGCCCAGCGAGCGAGTCTGCGGAAGGGCAGGGTGTACGGAGGCGGGAAGTGCCACTGGGGGCCGGGGTGGCCGAGGACGCGGCGGCTGGGCACCGGTCTGTGAGTTTTAGAGATCACTGGCGCCCCAGGCAGGCCGAGGACCGGGGAGGCCACAGGTGGTGTCCAGCCCCACGTGGCCGAGCCAAACCCAAAGCACTGAGGTCAGGCAACCCAGAAGCACTTTGGATTCCAGGCACGGCTCAGCCTGGCCCCCCAGGCGCTGCCTCCCCCCTGCAGCTCATCCTCCTTGCCGGCCGGCCGCTGCCCCCTCCCGGCTCAGGGCTCACTCACTGCTTCACTCAGCCCCTCTCTCCTGACCTCTGACCCTCCTCACTGCCATGGGCCGGTAGTTTGATCATCCTGCCAGCAGGTGCCTCCTCTCTGGAAGTGAGAGGCCACCCAGAGACCCGCACCCAGTGCTCACCGCCACCCCGCACCTCCAGCGCAGGGCTGGCGGCTGCCTCGCCCCCTCCTGTCTCCTGCAGAGAACTCTCTGAAGTCCAGCCTGAGGGCATCTGGTACCTGCTACTCTACAGCGGGGAGCCCCGGGCGGGCTGCGGAGATGCTCTGGGCCCCGATTTCGTGGGCAGCGCAGTGAGCGGTGGCCACCTTGAGGGGTTGTAATGAGCTCAAATGAACCTGTGTTCCAAGGAGAGATTCCTTTTTTTTTTTTTTTTGCCCCCGTGTCTAATCTTAACTGCTGTCTAAGGAGTGGAGCGGGTGCCACAGAGCCCTTGTGAACACAGGAGACAGACGCAGAGACGGACCTGGGAGGGCGGAACTTGCCTGATCAACACGAGAAAATGCCGAGCTTTCGAGGTCAGGGGGATGGGGAATAAGCAAAAGAGGCAAGACGGGGAGGGGACCGAGTCCTCCTGGGGACAAAGTGACCGATGGTCACAGACGCTGTCGTCTTGGCCAGACCAGAAGGTTGCGGACGGTCTGTGGAGTTTCTCCACTTCTCTCCAAACCCCAAAGGTTGGGAAAAGTTGAAGGAGGGGAAGGGAGCGGCTCTGCTCCCTCTGGTGGGGATCAGAAGTTTCCCTTGGCCCGGGGAGGCATGCGGAGGACAGTGGGTGGGTATTGGGTTTGGAGGTCAGATGCACCGGGGTGGGATTCCAGAGCTGGCGGGGGCCACAAGGATGTGGCTGTGACCTGTCTTGGGGGTGAAAGGAACACAGGCCACTTTCTCTAGACGTCTGGGGGCAGGCAGCCTCCATCCGACAGGTGCTTGTTTGTCTGTTCTGACTGCAGTCTCCCCAGTGCTGGTCCGTTTTCCCTTCCTCCCAGAAATTCGGCGCAAACCGTCCCAGGCACAGACCTGGATGCCCTTCTGGGGAGAGTGTACGTGACCCTAGAGTAGGCCAGGGAGGGTAGGGGGGCCGACCCCAGGGCCCCTGCCCCCCAAAGACCAGTCGCCTGGGTTTCGTGACCCCGGGGCTCCCTCCCTGCCCCCAAGCCCGGAGCCACGGGCGAGTCAGCAGAGCAGACAACGCAGGCCTCAGCAGGCCTCGCAGGAATAGGCTGTTACTGCTCCCGCTAACAGAGAATGACAATACCGACCGCACGGCCACTGCCAAATTAGGAGCGGGGAAGTCCTCAGGTACACTTGTCAGATCACTCAAGGAAGGCTGGACTCCGGTCAGCAGGGAGGCCGCCCTGGGGACCGGGTGTTGCCCACGCCTGTCTGGAAGGATCAGTGGAGGCCGGGAAGACACCCCTTACCCCACCCCCCACCCCAGGACCTGCTGTTCCACGTGGCTCCGGAGGCCTCCCCCCGCTCGTCTCCTTCCTCCTCCGCTTTCTGCAGGCTCATGAACCTGGAGCCGGATGCCCAGGTCCAAATCCCTCCACGTGCTCCTGGATCATGACCTCATACGGGTTGTGTAACCTCCGCACGCCTTCCCAACTCTGAAGTGGGGACAACGACACCGACCTGCTGTGTAGACCTGTGCGGAGGAGTCAGTGAATTCATTCATGTCAAGTGCCTGGAATAATAATAATCCCGCAGACACGGGGGGGGGGGGGGGGGGCCGTAGGCACGAGGCGTTAGGATTCGTCCCCGCCCACCTCCTGGAGACCACCACTGCCACCGCCAAGGCCAGGCTGCTGCTCTCCGCATTGAGACGGAATGTTTCGCCGTTAATCTCAGAGCCCCCTCTGGCTGGCTGTGGGGCACAGGCTGGGCCCGTGGCTTCCCCTGCCTGTAGCTGGAGCGTCACGACCACAGCAGGAGCTGGGCTTAAAAGAGCTTCTCCTTAGGGAGGGAAAGGAGGATCCAAGTCAGCTTGCTAGGGAATCGCGGTGGCAGAAAATGCAGAAGGAGGAGGAGGAGGAGAGGAGCTCGGCTCCCCCATTCCCGCCTCCGGGGAAGGCAAAGGACACTGCATCCCACCCTCCACGTGAACTTATTTTGTCTGCCTTTCACAGACTTTGAAGAACCTCCTTCTGATCCAACAGGGCTCTGGTTGTGGGGAACAGAAAACTATGCCATGGGAACGTTCTAGAAGGATATTGGGGTGCACACGTCGATGGGAGAACGCAAAAATACTTGGAAAGTAGGGAGCAAGGGGGTCCTGGAGGCTGGGCAGTGGGATCCGTTTGGCTGGGTCACTTCCACCACCAGGGTCTCGGGACACAGCCACAGCTCCAAGGACCCACTGCAAACGCATTCCAACTGTCCCTGTGTATATTCGCTAGGCACCCCAGAGACCAAGCTAGAATGTATGATGGGCCGAGCCCGATCAGCTGACTGGCCCCAGCTGTCAGGATTGGCTGAGCCCGATCACCTGACTGGCCCCAGCTCTTAGGATTGGCCCACGCTGGATCACCTGACTGGTTATCAGGGGGAAGGAGAGGACTGACCCTCCCTGGGGCACAGGAGTGGGTGGAGCGGAGCTCTTTCTTGCAGCGCTGGCCGCCATGTGGGGCTGTCCCCGGGTGGACAAAGTCTGCTGCCCCTCCTGGAAGCTTTAACCTTTGTCCTCCTCCCCAGGTCACCTGTGGTCTGGCCAGGGTCAGCGTCACACTAGCGACTTACTCAAGTCCTTCACTTTCAGGGCAGAGAAATTGAAACCTCCCTGGGGTGGGAGGCTGGCGAGGTTGGCACTGTCACAGAGCCATGTTCGGAAGGAGAAGAGGGCCATGTGGGCAGGGAGGTGGAGTCAGTGAACTTGGCTTTGTCTCCTTGTAGCCGGGCAAGATTGATTCTATTCATAAATACTCTCGGTGATCTTGAGCTCCAAACCAGGCAGCAAATGGCTGCTAATGAGTCCCTTTGACCTTCCCTCCACCACCACCGCCACCACCGTCACCCCCCAGCCCAGACCCTGCCCTTTCTTCCCTCCGTTACCAAAATTTTGTGTTTAATGGAGGAAATCCTAAGGAAAGTGACCCCGAGAGCCTGCACCTGCTGAACTTGGTGTGGATCTCAGTGTCCCCAAACCTTCCCTAATCCTTTTACATGACTTTCCATCTCTCACTCAACCCCGCTCTGAGGCGACATCCACGCGCGCTCGGCGCCGTGCCTTCCCGGCGTGGCCCGGAGCTTCTAACTCCGTCCCCACCGTGGAAACCTGTCTCCCCGCCACAACCGAAACCCATGCACAGCCTGTCCTGTCCCCATTGACTGATGAGAATAATTGGTGCCCGTCCTCCACGGACCCTCTCTGTGTGGATCTGTAGACAACGGATTTCAAATTGATTTAAAGCCTGTGTCATGCTGGCTTAAAGAGAAATCCCCACAGAAATTAACTAGTTTAACATTTGGGGGATACTCAGCAGAACCCGCTGCTGTGTCATTACAGAGGTGGCGCCTTTTGCGCGGGAGGAGAGAGGTGCGGGGGGAGTTCAGACGTGCTCCCCAGAGAAGGCAGAGCTGGTGCTCCCGGTGTGATTTGCCCAAGGGCACCGGGGCAGCGCGGGCATGGGCCTCCGCGTCCCCCCACTTCTGAGGCAGGGTGAAAATGGCCTCACTGATGGTTTGCCCTCTGCTTGCTCACGCCTCCAGCCAGCCAGCCTTTCCTCCTCCGTGGCCTGAATTGTTTTGCCACCTGCCTACGTGATCTTCCCGTGTCCAGGCCCCCCCCCCCCGCCGTCACCCACCCCCCACACGGCCACAGGGCGACCTGCCTCGGCCCGAAGCTGACCTAGTCACCCTCTCAAAGAAAGCCCTGGCATGTTCCCCATGTTGCCTACAGTATATAGATCTCTGTTCCCAAGTGGCTCTTCTCCTCGAGGACCTGCTGAGGTCCCCGGCCCATCTCCCGTACTCCCCAGCTCTTGGATATGACAATCTAGCCACACTGCTGTTTCCTACAACCCCACATGCTGTGGCCTTGCCAACAACTCGCCTACTTATTCCAGAGCTGCCGCTAAATTTACTTCCCTCCCCAAACCCCGCAGGACATCACGGCTTCCTTGGAGCCTCCTTCAGAAGGCATCGTCACTCGCTCCTCTGTATGCTTTCTTACCTCCCTATACGTCCGGTCCACGCGTGCACGTTTGGTCACTGTCAGTTTACACGTCAAGGCTATGTGGCAAGCCCCTTGATGAGCCAGGGCTGCCAGAGGCAAGGCCCAGCCCAGCACCGTCCTGGCTCGTGGCCCACGAAGGCTAAATCACAGGCAGCAATCTGTGGACAAGATGGACAGACACAGCCCTGCCCCCAAGGGGCCCACCTTCTCCTGGACACGGGATCTTCTGCCGCACTGTCTTCCGATTTACCAAGCGGCCCTGGTGGGTGTCACTGTTGTCCCCGGTTCACGCACAAGCAACACTGATCTATTCGGTACCTATTTTGGATGCGACTTTGTTAGGCTACCTGAGACGCAGCAGTTTTTTTAACCCCGTGGTTCTCGGCAACATCCGGGAACTTGTTAGGAATGCAAATTCTTAGTCTCTCCCCAGACCCACTGACAGACTCTAGGGGCGGGGTGGCCTGGCCACATGGAACAGGTCCCCCCGGGGGGCGGCCGGAGGGGGGGGGTAGGCACACTCAGGCATGCAGCTGCCCTAGGGGGATTCTGGTCCCAATTCACGGGGAGGAAACAGGCTCAGCGACGTTGAGTAACTAACTCACCCGGGATCCCCCAGTGAGACCACGACTAGATTAGGGCAGGTGGTAGGCTGAAACATAGCCCCCCGGCAGGACAGCCACGTCAAATTCAGACCTGCCATGTGAGCTTATTTGGAAAAGGGGTCTTTGCAGACGTGAGTAAATTAAGGAGCTTGAGACTCGAAGATCCAAGAGTATCTGGGCGAGCCCGAAATGCCGTCGCAACTGCCCTTAGAAACAGAAGGAGGTGCTCTGACATCCACAAGGAGAGACGGTGATGTGGAGACCAGGCGGCGATAGGTGTGATGAAACCTCAAGCCAAGAATCCACGGCGGTGGATTCCCCCGGCGGCTGGAAGAGGCCAGGAAGGACCGTCCCCAGAGCTTCCCAAGGGACCGTGACCCTGTGACACCTGGATTTCAGAGCCTGGCCTCCAGAACTGCCAGGGAATATAATTTTCTGTTGTGTTCAGCTCCCTCCCCCTCCCCGTTTCTGGTAATTTCTTACAGCAGCTCCAGGAAACAAGTGCAGGGTCACAGGGGCTGGTACTGCTCTCAGGGATTTGGCCAGACCCCACGGTGAGGGAACAAGGTCCCCGGCAACCGTCCCACAGGGCCCGCCTGTCTCTCTGGTGTCTTTGCATCCAGGCCAGTGCGTTCCCCAAGGGCAGGAAGGAGGACCTGAGTGGCTTTTCATCCCCAAGCTTTCATTCGGTGGTCGAGCCAGTAAATGTTGTCATCTTGGGGCTAGGATTTCAGAGCTGGTTCCTTGTCAGGGTTAAGGTTTTGGTGCAGGAAGAAAATCCCCATAAAAGTTTTCTGAGGCCAGAGGAGATGGCGAATCGTCCCCTCTGAGGGATTTCCGCTACATGCTCGTCTCGGAAGCAGTCAGACGGATGGAGCCGTGGAAGCTTACTTCCTACACTGTAACGTGCTCGGGAGGCCCCCGGGGGTCTTGTTAAAAGGCAGATTTGGAGTCAGTGGGCCTGGGATGGGCCTGAGAGCTGCCATTCCCTGCCCGTGCCCAGGGGATGCGGGGCTGCCGGCCCACACCCCGGGCTTCGAGGCTCAGGGCCGCAGACTGTTGCTTCTGGAAGCCTCTCTAAAATCACCAGCTCCAACATCCCCGAGGACACAGAGAAAGACACTGAGGCCGTGAAGGGGCAGTGGCTGGCCCAAGGTCACAGAGCTAGGAATCAATATTTGATGTCAACCTAAGCTGTGGGCCCGGCCCATGGGGGTGAGAAAGGAGACAGAGGACCCTCCCTTTGGGGTAAGAGGCTCCCCGAAAGCCCCCCGACCCCAGCCAGCTCTGCCCCTGCTCCTCACCCCCTCCAGATTTTAAAACAAACGTCAGCTGCCAAGCTGATCGATAGGCCCGCTCATCTGTGAGGTTTGAGGCTCTCTCCACAGATGTAATCAGGGCTCCGGAGACATCCTGGCAGCGGGCATGTGGGGAGGGAACACAGTAATACATTTAATCAAGGAACAGATGGGGAGCTGATAGAGTGTGTAGAAAAATCAGGTTTCTGTGATAACATTCTCTTCCACTCAGCCTCCACGTCCCCTGGCTTCGCCGGCAGAAGCCCCAGCACCAACTCCGGCCCTTGCAAAAGATGTTTTTTCCCAGGAAAACTCAGGGCCCCCCGGAGACACGCACGGCGGGAGTGGGGTGGGGGCCTCCGCCTGCTGGACCCGTCCTCCCAGCCTCCCCCCTCCGTTCCTCGGCCTCCTCCACATGGAGCCTCTCCAACTAAAGCCAGAGGAGGCCGGGAAGCCCGAGAGCTGAGGCCAAGCGCTAAATACTCAGCGCAGGAGGCTTCTGAGATGCCCGGTAGCGTGCAGGGAGGACATCGACCTCGTCTGTCTGTCGGACCCTTGCCCACTGCTGAGTTCACAGACCCTCGAGCCCACGCCTCCTTCGTTTCCTCCAGAGGTAACTGGGTCCCGGGAGAGGATGTATCGAGGCTCAGTGGTTCTCACCTGGGGTGACTGCCGGGGTGACATTTGGCAATGTCTGACTGTCACGACTCAGGGAGGACGCTCTGGGCATCCAGCGGGCAGAGGCCAGGGATGCCTCGGAAGGTGCCACAGGCACAGGCTGGTCCCACCCACACGTCAGCAGAGCCCGCCTTGAGAAACCCTGCTCTAGAAGGCCAGATGCTGGCAGGTGCTTCCCTCAGACCGGGCCGACCTGCCCCTAAGTGGGTCCCTGTCTGGCTTTCTCGGTCCTCAGATTAGCACATTCGCTACCTACCCAGGCCTGCCCGTAACACGCACGCACCCGCGAGCCTTCCGAGCGACGGGGCGCTAAGCGGGTCACGATAGAGCCGGGGATCGACTCAGGCAGGATGCTTCCCTCTGGGGGTCTCAGGACCCCCTTCGACAATGGGGTTCACCTCTCAGGCTGCACCTGCAGCTGCACAATTTAAATAGTAGGTAGGTGGTAAACAGAGAAACGCATAAGAGAATTTCCTCTCCTCCTTGCGGGCCTGACCTTTTACACAGTCCCAGAAATCCACCTTGTAGGTGGGGGGCTCTCTCTCATCCCCTCCCCGCCCTGGGCCACTGGCTTCGCTCTGGACCAGACATCTTTCTGGGACAGGCCCGTGGTGGCCAGCAGGCCAGTGGAGGGTGAGGCCGGTCTGTGCCGTCTCCCTCGGGCCTGCTGACGGTCTCCGTCCCTCCCTGATATCGTGGCGACGGGGGGGAGCAGGCTCCCTGTCTTCGGGGTCACCTCCCAGCGCGTGGGGTGGCGGAACCGGAGACCATGCTCCTCCTTTCTGGCTGATCTCCCTAATGAGGCTTTGACAGCGATCTAGTCTCAGCAATAACTCAAACCCTCTTATGTATCGGGTGTTTGGTATCTCCCAGACATGCTTGGCTTACGTCACTGGATTCTCTCAGCTGTCCCCTGATCTTATATTATCCCCACGTGACAGATGAAGGAACTGCGTCTCAGAGGAGTTAAGGAACGTGCTCAAGGTCACAGAGCCGGTAAGTAAGCGCACGTGAGACTTGAACCCTGGGCTGATTCCAAAGACCACCTGCTGCTGTTCCCTGTGGCCTTCGGCCCCCAAAGTGGTTCTCATACCTGCAGACCGCCTGGAAGCCTGTTGGACGGGCGGTCCCAGCACTGACTTGGATGAAGACCCGGGGACCGGGACACATTCTACGGCCGTCTGTAGGACCGCGACAACGATAGATGCTGCTCTGTCTGCTCTCGGTCCTGGCACGAGCTCTGCTTTCCTGGAAGGGTGGGGGGCTGGGGACCAGCGACGGGAGGTGTCAGAGGAGCTAAGGAACCCAGAGGAGCTGGCAGGTGCAGAGCACGTCTGGGCCAGTTTGGTCCGGCTTACGGGAAGTTTTACTTGCAGACCCGCGGGGCTGGCCGAAACGGAGTCTGGCCACATCTCAGTCTTCTCCTCGGACACACAAGCGTGCTGACTTCCCACTTGCGAATTGTCCCTGCTTCCAACCCCCTGCACCCCCTGCCCTTCACCTGTCCCCCACCGATGCCGCTGTTCTTGTCCGCTTTCTAGGCCCGGGAAGCCCGCTCCCCCACCTTCAAGAACAAGCTTGTCCCCGGTCTGAGAATTCTCCCACCTGCGTCCCTCACTTTCTTTCCCTCTAAGAGTCTTTCCCTCTCATCGGAAACCCTTTCATCTCCCGTTTGAGCTGGGACTTGGGGCTTCTCCTGGGCGTCTGAGGTGTTGTTTCTGTTACCAATTAGAATATAAAAGTACAGCCATTTATCAAAGGTGTACATGGAGTAGTACAAGGACCGCACTGGGGACAGGCGTGGGTCTGCACAGCGAGACACAGGCGCTGGGCCCCGCCACGCCGTGGCCAGGGGGCCGGGACCGCGTTTACGGAGGTCGCCCTGTAATCCCATGGGTCGGGGGTATGTTTCCATTTCACACGGAGGTAAGTGGCTCCTGTAAGTTGGGTGAGGAACTGTATCATCGCAGCCAGAAAGAGGCATCAGCCTAACGAAACCTCCGATACCTACTTGAATTTGCTTCTCACCTTACCCAATTCGGGGAGGACCTGCCGAGAACTCCCTCTCTTCTGGGGGTGGTAAGTTTCAGCAGTATCCAGAAAGTTCTGTGAATAGGTTGCTCTAATGAAAGGTTGTGGCTCCTGGGATTCCTATATATTCTTTAGGGATATGTATCCATTTCATCAGTGTCCTCTGTCCAGCTCTGAGACAATGAAGCATATCATTTGTGGGGAGGTAACTTCACACCATGGACACTGCTGGAACCCAGCTGGACCGAGCTGCCACTTGACCTCTTGGTGACTCGAGGCAAGGGGCTTCAGAGATTTTTAAACATTGTCCCGTTGAAAAGTAAGTAGATTTATTCTAAATTGGCAGAAGGTTGGGGCGCCTGGGTGGCGCCGTCGGTTAAGCGTCCGACTTCAGCCAGGTCACGATCTCGCGGTCCGTGAGTTCGAGCCCCGCGTCGGGCTCTGGGCTGATGGCTCAGAGCCTGGAACCTGTTTCCGATTCTGTGTCTCCCTCTCTCTCTGCCCCTCCCCCGTTCATGCTCTGTCTCTCTCTGTCCCAAAAATAAATAAAACGTTGAAAACAAAAATTTAAAAAAAATAATAATAAATAAATAAATTGGCAGAAGGTTGTCTTAGGACCAGTAAAGAGAAGCAGCAGGTAGACATTCGGGTTTGTAATTATGATAGTTAATAGAAATAAAAACTGCCATTCTCAAACATTTGCACTGTCTCAGGCACGTGGGGCCTTCTTGGCCAACTGTTAAGTTTCCCGCTTGTTCTAAAGATGAGAACCTTCCGGGGCACTTCCTGACAAGGGTCTGTTGGGGAAAGACTCTTCGCTCCTCCCAAAGGAGGAGAGGCTAGATCTGATTGGAAGAAACCTGACATCAGCCGCGCCATGTCCCCGATCAGGGCACTGGGTCCTTCTCTTCCCTGGCACGGCCCACCAAGAGCCTGATGAGAAGGGCAGAACCCTCGCTTGGCTTCCTGTCTGAGCCCAGTCAATACGCTTGAGGTGGGAGCAGGGGCCGGCTTCCCTAGGCCAGCCTGGGGGCCACCACTCTGTACCTCCTGGTGCCAGCTGTCCATCACACCCACGGACGACTCTGCCAGGCGGGCAGAGACTCTGCTTGGCCAGCCAAGGTCTCCTCTGGACAAAGTTCTGGACTCTGAGTAGGAAACCCCAACTTTGACCCTTGGAGCATGCTTCAGCCCAGCGTTTTCAGGACCCCTGGGTTTTGGAGCAGAGGTCTGCAAATGCTTCCTGCTAAGCTGCAGAGAGTAAATATCTTTGGCTCTGTGCCCGCAGAGAATCTCTGTTCCAATAACCCAACTCTAGGCGAAAGCAACCACAGGTAGTATGTAAATGAATGAGCATGACGGCGTTTCGACAAAACTTTATTTACAAAAACAGACAGCAGCGTGGCTGGATTTAGCCCGGGGGCCGGAGTTCGCTGCTCTGCTTTAGTCTTTGACCTCCACTAATAAGCCGGCCACTCGGATCCCCATTTGGGTCCGGAAGCTCAGACGGGAAGGTGGGTGAAAGATCAGTGCCCCTAGGGTTCACCTCGAGCCTCGAAGATTACTCCTCAACTTTGCAAATCTTCCAAAGTCACCATTGCTTTGATTAGCCCCATTCTACAGACGAGGAAATAGAGACAGGCTCAGGACCTTGCCCCAAACTCACACGGGCGGTGACGTTGGGTTGGAGCCACATCTGTGGGGCTCTGGAGCCCACGTTGATGATGCCATCTGGGCTTGTTAACAGAAAGTAGGCTCAACATGGAGACCCATCCGGCCCGGGGATGGGCATGGGGACCTGGCCAGCTCCCTCTGGCTCTGTGACACTGGTCCCTGCACGGAGCAGCGACTGGGCACACACTTGCCATCCGCTGCTCTATCAACCCAGCTTTCTCTTCTATTTGCACTTAGGCTTCTGCAGGTTAAAGACTCTTTGATTTGTACCCAGGCCCTGTCCTGCAGGGGGCCTGGCTAACTGATGAGCCCCCCCAAGCCCCAGAAGCGGACATCCGAGAGTCCTAAGGTGGTTGGCCTTGGTCCCCGGCAGGAAGCCCCCACCGGCCAGGATGGAGGCCGCGAGGGAGGCCCTGCTCCTCAAACAGAGTAACATGCAAATCAGTTTTGGATTCCAATACTCCCAGCGGGAGATCCCGGCACAACCTGCCAGCGCCCCGACAGGAGGACACGGTGACAAATGCCTCCATGACAACAGTCAGATCGCAGTGCTTGAAGGCAAGAGTTGAGGACTGGGCTGCACAGCCTGCTGTGTTCCTGGGTAGGGCCGACAGCTGCCGAGCCACCGCACACGAGATGCCCTCCATTTGGCAGATGGGGTCCCTGAGGTTCTATAAATGTCCACGGAGCAGGCATCTACCCAGAGCCTTGCCCCTCTTGGCACGATTGTAAATATAGAGTCAGTTCTAGGATTACCAGAGAGGGCAGTGCTGCCCAGCTGGGTTGCGGCTACACCCAGAGGGCGCGGGACGGTGCCTGGCTCACAGTGGGTGCTCAGGAAACACGTGTCGGATGAATCGGTGGTGGCCGGGGCCTGGAAAGGGAGGCGCCCAGCACCAAACTCCTGCCCTCCTGCCCCCCAAGCCGGGCCCAGAGTTACAGCCGCTCAGCCTCCAGACCCTGGACACGCTCTGCGGAGACAGACAGGCACTCTGAGTTACCGATCGGCCTCCTACGAGACAATGAAGAGGACTAATGAATTTAAAGCCCATGTGAGGCGCCAGCCAGGTGAGCACCTCTTGTTTATAAGCCTGTGTGAGTCCAGAATTTTCTGAGGGGAACATAAAGCACCCCAGTGGGAGCTTCCAAGGGGCCAGGACAATGCCAGGTGGCCACCTGGCGTGCAGAGGCTGGTGTCAAAGCGGGGCACATGGCTGACGCAGCCCCCCTGCGTGGGGAGCACAGCACCCGAGAGCCAGCCCGGGCCTCAGGACCAACCTGTCCCCAGCAGCTTTTGTCTCCCGTCCCGGGTCCCCGGAGGCACCAGCTGCTGAGCCTGACCTTTCATCCAGATTGAGACTGGCATCTCAGGGAGGTCTGCGGCCTCTAGAAACAGGTCCCGGGAGGCCACCGCTACACTTATGGCCCCTGAGCACTTGACAGCGGCTTCATCTTGGCTTTGACGAAAACTTTGGTCTGCGGAAGGAACGGATTTCAGTCGGGCTGGGAAGAGGCCCTGACCTGGCCACCCCTTGCCCACTGTCCCCGGCCAAGCTATGCAGCCTCCGCACCGCCATTTCCCCAGCTACAAAAAAGACAATATATGCAAAGCTTCTAGAGTCTTGCCAGGCAAAAAACAGGCAGGAGACTCAGCCTGCTGATATTTTCACGGATTAACGCTCTAATCTTAGAACCATCAACAAGCGGGACAAAAGCAGGAAGCAAATTCTGATCATTGTTCCTGGGCCTGGTAGCAGGAGCGGGTGCCTGTCCCTTCTTCCTGTCCCCTGCCTGTCCTTATACCTCTAACCCGCTGGTCCCTCCAGCCTGGCACCAGTTGGAAGCCCAGGGAGGGATAGTCAACGTGGTGAGAGAAATGTCCACACCACCTTCTCCTCTTTTCCAGGGCCTCGATCCAGGCTGTGGCCGTGGCGGACGAGATAATGTACCGCCAGGTCCCCCAAGGAAGGTCTGGAGCCGGAAGTGTGTCCAGCTGCCTAGCCTGAGGCCAAAGCCTTCGGAAACAGCCTTGCGTCATGACAGAGCCAGGTGGGGTCTAAAGGCCTGGCCACTTTGGCGCAGTTTCTAACTCTGTCTCCTCTTATTTCGTCCCCCTCCCTGCACGGGGCCGATCTCTAATTGGCATCACACACTTTACCCTCCACCCTCCTCCACGCACATACTCCTTATGATGCTGCCCTCCCAGCCCTCCCAGCCCTGCATGGCAAGAGAGCCCCCTCCCAGGACCCCCCCCCCTTGGCAGCCCCCTCCCCTCCCTTCTCTCTGGGCCCCCGGACCCCCGGCTCGGCTCACATCATACCTGAAGGCATCTCTCTTTTCTTTACCCCTCCTCCTTTCCAAACCTCTTAATTTCTGGCTGCTGGCTGTCTGAGGAGTTGTTTACCGCCATAAACCACAGTACAATTCCATAAATATGTTATTTATCCTTCCTATTATTATTTCCCATTATTTATTTCTGAAACTCTATTATTAAATCTGTAAAGTGCTCGGTGATACACTGGCAACGAAAGACACTATATAAAGGCAAGTTTATTCTTCTTATTACTCCGTGATTAAAACAAGGAAGAAAAATGAACTGTATTAAATCAAACTGGATTCCCTTTCTCCTGCAGGGGCCCCTGCTTTGAGGTGAAGGACGGGCCCCCGGGGCCTGGGCCGGGTGAACGCTCTCTCCTCCAAGTTGGCTCCTCTCCCGGCGGCGGCTGTCGGTGACGCTTAGGAGAAGCACAGATTTGCAGGAGGCTCCGTCTCCGGCTGGAGTTTGTTCTGGGCAAAGCGAAAGCGATTCCGTTTGCAATCTTACTTTTGGCCATCAGTCACTGCCGGTGACATGAAGAGGTAATAGAAGTGCCCAGGAATCCTGCATTTTATTTCCACTCGACAGCATTTCTCTTGCAGGGGAAACATAAATTCAGCCAATTTTTGTGCAGATTTTGCAAAATTAGTCTCTCTCCTTCTAGTTCTGTGTACGCACTCCGTGCAGGGGTGAGGGGATGGTTCCGCCCTGCGACAGAAGGGGGTCTCGCAGAGGAAGCCTCGTGCAGGGAGAGCGGAGGGAAGGGCGCGGGAAGGCCTGGGAGCTGGGATGGGGGGACTGTCTGCGTCGCCCGGCCACATCCAGCCGTGAGCGCGGTGCTTCTCGAAGTGTGGTTCCCTGGACCATCAGTAACAGCATCACCTTGGGAACCCGATAGGTCTGCAGAGTCTCAGAGCCCCCCCCCCCCGCCCCAGACCAACAGAACCAGACCCCGTGGGGGTGGGTCCAGGGACCCGTTCAGACAAATCTTCCAGGTGAGTCCGATGCCCTCCAGAGTGGGAGAATCAGTGCTAATGCGTCGGACTCAAAGAGCCATCCATCAAGAGCCTCCAAGAGCCCATTAGAGATGCAGAATCCTAAGCTTCCCCCAAGACCTGCTGAATCCGAGCCCACACTTCCTCAAGCTTCCCAGGTGATTCTTCCAAGCATCAAAGTTTGAGAAGCTCTGCCTCTGTCCAGGTCTGGTGGACGGGGGGTGGGGGGTGGGGGACAGAAGAGAGCTTCTGAGGGTGAAGCAATGGACTGGAGCTGGGGTGGGGGAACACCCGTGGCTTTTGGAGACAGAGGGTCCGGGGCAAGTGGAGTCGGCCATCGGAGGGTTAATGAGAAAGGCGCAAACGATTGAATCAGACTCGAACTTCTCCCGCGTCAGAGTTAAGGCAAAAATCATCTCAACAGGCTAAACCTGGATGTGTGACTCCTTAGGAACCAAACTGACATCTTGTCATTCTTGTCAAATCTTTGTGACATCCCCACCAAGAGAGAGCACAGGAGAGCGTGCGGTTTGATTATTTTGTGATGGCCTTCAGATAATTTTATATACTCCAGGATGTCACAAAATCAAGCGGACTCGTCACCAGGTTGGGATCTGTTGCTATGGAAACGGTAAGAGCTGAGACTGGGCTTTCGGACCTCGTCCCCCAACTCTGACCTACGGCGTGACTTGATGTAAGCCACCCCGCTTTTTCTGTAGCCGGCTCCCACTTCTTACAATGGGGGAACTTGTGAATCGTTGCCGAATCAGTGTGCTCACGGGGAAGGAGGGCTTCCTACTCCGCCATCTTGCTAACACCACTGGCTCCCATTTTTTAAACGTCTGTTCTGTCCCGGCCACAAGGATGCTCATTTGCTCTTCTCCTGCCCAGTGAGGTAGGGGTCACCGGGCCCGTTTTCTAGTAGTGAGAACAGAGGGGCCGGAGAGATCGGGAAATTTGCAGAAGGCCCCGCAGCCCCTAAGGGACTCCAATGCAGCTTCTTCAAAACCCATCGTCGTCCATAACATAGGTTGGATGACCGTTACTCTCTCCTACCTCAGTTTGCCCAGGTATGAAAGGGCGAGAGGGATGTCACTTGAGTTCCCCCTCCCAGGCTTGTTGTAAAAAACGGGAATTCACAGTTGGTAAGGACTTGCAGCCCCAGGGAAGAAAGGGCCTCCTCCCACCCCACCCCACCCCACCCCTGCTCCATCTGATGTTTGGCTGAGGCTAACTGGTGTGGCGGCAGCTGGTGGCCTTTCTGATTCATCAGTCCCTGGGCCTCCCTGGATGTCAACCCCTGGCTGGGTGGACATGATGACGTGGCTCAAAGTTTGTTTGGCAACTTTCTGCCTTAGCACGAACTATTAGCAGCGGTGACACGGAGGGGGTGAAAGAGCCGTGATGAATGGAGCCTCTAAATTACCTTGGGGATGACACTCCTTGATTAAGCTAAGTACTCTCTGTGGCGCCTCGGCTGGCAATTGCTTGTCTATTTATCTTAGAAGAAGAACTGAGTTTTGCACCTAGATGCTTCTCCATGAACTCCAAACGCTTCCCGGCTCAGGCACAGCGCACCAGGGACACAAACGTGCGTGACTCGGAGCAACCGCCTGACGCCACACGGCTCACTCCTTCTGCCAGGGACCACTGCGGCTCCGTGTCACCTGCCTCTGACACTCTCCTCCTCCCATAAAAACGAAGCCTCCATGCAGAATGAGCGCCCCAGAAGCCCCAGGGCTGGGCTCAGAACATCACGGCCAAGGTGGCTCAGAGGACTGGCGTCCCCCGCCTTCGGGACGTGGGACCTCTCAGGGAGTTTCCTCTGACAAGGCCCGGTGGACCTTTTTCTCTCGCTGGGAGCTGGGGTGAATGGGCCTGGGAAAGGGCAGTTCTGAGCCAGCTGCATCCGGAAGCCTGATCGGAGTCCAGAAGAGAATTTCTGGAGAGACTCACAACTCCGTGGTGGCTGTTTTCCTCGTCTGGATCCTGAGGGATGAAAATGACAGCCACCATCACTGAGGACGGACCTTGGGCCAGCCACGGCCCCCTTCAGATGCCGCCCCCCCACCTAACTTAAAGGGTGCAAACGTCCCTCCTGATCCTGCTTGGCCTCTTATCTCTGCTGGAGTCTTAGGAGCTAATTGCTAGAAGGACTTTTTTACATCAAGTGGCCTCACTTCCAAAACAAAGGAGTTGGGGGGGGGGCGGTGCCTGGGCGGTCAGTCGGTTGAACATCTGACTTCGGCTCAGGTCATGATCTCACGGTTCGTGGGTTCGGGCCCCGCGTCGGGCTCTGTGCTGACAGCTCCGAGCCTGGAGCCCGCTTCGGATTCTGTGTCTCCCTCTCTCTCTCTGCCCCTCCCCTCATTCACACTCTGTCTCTCTCTTCTCAAAAACTAAATTAAAATTTTAAAAAACCTTGAGATGTATCTATAGTTGGGTCCAAACCCACCACAGTGAGAGGCAGGATCCTCCTGCCCCAAGGGGAGGCCCTGCTGCGGCCCCAGCCACCTGGGGACCCATATCGGAGGAGTACATGCGTGCAGGCATTTGTTCATTTGCTTGTTTGTTCATTCGCTGGTTCAACAGCTCTTTGCGTCCCACTGTGTGGCAGACATCAGGAGGCACAGGGGATACAGGTTGTGCCCTTAAAGTTTAACCGGCCGCCCTGCGCTCACGGTAAAGCCCAAGGAGGGTCAGGAGTGCGTCGGAAAAGACCTGCTAGGCCCCCAAGTGTTTGGGGAGTGAACGAGCAGACGAGTAGCTGGAGAGAAGCAGCCGGAAGCACAAGAGCCTGTGACATCAGGGAGGGGACTTGCCCGGTGACTTGTCCCCTGAGGTTTGCGCCCTCAACGACCAGCCTCGTGGCCCCGCCCTTTCCGAAACTGGGCCTGGATTTCCAGGCACTGCTTTCCTCACCACCTGAGGGCCGGGGGACCTTCGCATCCACCAGCCCTCGGGGGGGAGCCTGGCGGGATCTGTCATCTGCCCCCCTGGGCACCTCTTCAGCGCAACTCCAGGCTCACCGAGGAGGTCATTTATTTCCTCCCTGGAAGCGTCTGGCTTGTCAGAGTAAGCAGTGAGTTATGACGCCCGGGGAACCTCAGTTTCTCTCGGGCCATATTTCAACCTGGGCAGTTCCGGAGCAGCTGCTGGGATATCCCCAGCCCTGATGGGCCGCCTCTGCTTGGAGGTGCGGGGAGCTGGGGCTGAAACCCCAGGGAAGGGGGTTCTCTCTGGAGCCCAGTCCAAGGGGCCGATCTTTGCTACGTGCCCGGGGAAGCAGCAGACGGTCGGCCCCATAGTGAATGTTCCTGGCCTTGGGCGGACCCTCCCCTCTGGGAACTGGGACCTTGTGGACTACGGGGCTCAGAGTGGCCCACCTGGGCCTCTCTGGGGCAGAAGCATCCGGAGAGGGCAAGTCTGTGCCCCGAGGACCGTATCAAGTCCCCTCCCATCTTCCTCCGTGTTCCTCGTCCGTGATTTCCCTCAGGGCCACTGTGCCTCCTCTGTCCTCACCTGCTTCTTCTCCACCAACTTCAGACCCCCTGGCTTCCTAAGGCCAACCTGCAAAAATAGCCAAGTGGATCCCAACCCCTGTAAGAGGCAGATACGTAATGACAGAGCGACTTGGTGCGGCGGTAACAAATCGTCCGTATTATAGCACTTTACATCTTGATATCCACTCTCCTCAACGGGCTTATCTGTAAACCGACTGAATTCACACTGGGATGCTAAGAAAATAGCTGTCATATAATAGATGGGGTCTCCCGGAAAATGAACATTTACAAATGGCTGTAGCATTTACTTAAAATGTCATGCCAATTGCTTGCTGTTGTCTTTATGCAGCAAGATTGATTTTACTGCTCCTTCGAGTCCTCAGCCTTGATGGGTAGTTTTTAATGCAGCAGGGAGACGCTTTTTGTATTTAATCTATAAGTAAAGCATGCAAAGGCATGGGCTCTTTAAGGTACAGCCTTTTTCCCTCTTTTTCCCAGCCGCCCCCCCCCCCATCCTCCTCTTTTCTCCTCCTCTTCCTCCTCCCCCTGGGAGAAGCTGGGCCTGGGCAGGGTCTGAGCTGATCTTATTCATGTATGCAAATGTATGCAGATGTATGTATTTTGTTTAACAAGCTAATTCATTTGCCAGGCCAGGCAGTTAGGGGTTTTCACAGCGTAATACCCACACTGGATTCTGCCTTCCACACCCGATTATACCCTGGGGCTTTACTTGGAAAGAGTTTATAGAGTTGCAGCCTCGTCTGGGGCCGGGAAGGGCAGCTTGGTTCTTGCGGAAAAGGACTTCAAGGTCTCTTCGAGATGACTCCGAGTGTTTTGCCCAGCCTCCCCGGTGCTCTAGAAGCTGCTGGAAGCCAGCCCAGGGTTGACAGTGCTTGGGACGTCCACCTGTCTCCTCAGCCTTCCCTTCCCCACCCACAGATCACTTTTTTCTCCCCTATCCCTAAAAAGCGACTCACAACCATCCTTTGGCTCGCAGCCCCAGATGGGAGACAGAACCCCTGACCTGTCCCCGGACCCAGTGTTGTGTCCCCTGTAGAACTCAGCCCCCTTCCTCCCCCGGCCCCCAGGTCCTGGGCGCCCTTCACCTTGAGGAAGTGGAAAAGCAGAGCTGGGGAGGGAGGGACGGAGAATTCTCCCTCCCATCTTGCCGGGGAAGACTTTCCACACCAGTGAGGAGCCTTGATATCGCCCTTGAACCCTGCTGGCCCTGCCAGGGAGTGGCCCTTCCATCCAAGTTGCTCAGAGTTTGCAGCTCTGGGTGAGATCCGAGTTGCCTTTAGATGCTGGCAACGATAAGTCTTCACCTGGTATCCTGTTCTTTGGGGAAGCCTGTTCCTCTGTCGTGCTACCAGATCACGAGAAGCAGACAGGGGCGTTGGCGTTCTCTCTACTCATTTGTTCAGTGAATATTGATTGAGCACTTGTTATGGGCCAGGAGCTGTGCTCGGGGCTGGGAACAGATCGAGAAGCACAGTGCACTTGGTCTCTGCTCTTGAGGGCATCTCTACTCCAGCGGGGATGGAGACGTGTGTTCTGCGGCTCTGACAGGCCCAGTACCTTCCGCACATGAGCCCGTGGGTGGGCTGCTTTACCAGCCTTGGGAGCAGCAGACATGGAGGCATTCAGGGTAGGCTTCTTGGAGGAAGTGCCATGGAAGCTGAGGCCTGAGGGATGTATCGGAGCTGGCCAGGCTGGGATCGAGGAGCATGGAAATACAAAGGCAGAAGTTTTTCTGGAGGGAGGGACAGTACTTTCCAAGGAGCTGGAATTTCAGAGAGGGCAGGAGTTTCCCAAGTCACACAACTGGGAAGCAAGCATGAGACCAATGACCTTTAACCAACCTGGCTTCGGGGTCCCTTGTGGGAAATTTTATACATGGGGAAACTGAGGCCATAATCAACTCAAGTGTCCTGACTCTGGGGAGTCCCCCTTCCCCTTCGGAGGGTGAACATCAGCGAGGCAGGCCCCTTCCATGGAAGATGATCACCTCTCAGACAGACCAGACAGCTGTGGTTATCAATGTTGGTCTGAAAACATGATTAGACAGAATCTAAATAATGATTTAGATTAATCATCTGCAAATGACCCTCCGCAGAGACAAGGAAATAATAAAGAAAGCCAATGTGCTCAGAGGGTTATTAATTACTTAGATCCGGGACCTGGCACATTAATGTTCAATAATTGGATGAAGGAGGGAGAAATTCCTTTGCTCCCTGGAATCGCTGGCCTCTCCCCGTCCCTGTACCAAACACTGAAGCCCTCGGTCAGCTTCAGAGCCTCCTCAAAAAGTAGGGTCAACAAATCAACTTCTAGAACCTGGAGTGAAGGGAGACCTGAGAGTTCCCCTTTTTCCAACCTGCTTCTTATGCAGAGGGGAAGACCAAGGATGCTGCCTTGGTCAGCTCCAGCTGCTCTAACAAAATACAAGACAAAACCATAGCCATTGATTTCTCACAGTTCTGGACACGGGAAGTCCAAGATCAAGGCTCTGTCAGACTCCGTGTCTGGTAAGAACCTCTTCCTGATTCATAGACATCGTCTTCTGGCTGTGTCCTCGCTTGGCAGAAGGGGGAAGGAGCTCTCTGAGGTCCTTGTTATAAGGGCACTAGCCTCATGCACGGAGGCTCTGCCCTCATGACCCGATCACCTCCCAACGGTCCCACCTCCGACTGCCATCACTTTGGGGGTCGAGTTTCAAACTCAATTTGGCGGGGGCGGGGGGTGGGGTGGGGTTCAGTCTACAACAAATGTGTCTAAAATAGTAAGAGTTGGTGCTAGAATAAGAACCAGAAGGAAGAGCTTTAGATTTTTTTTTTTGCAATGGTCAAGCTTTGAAAACACAAGTGTTCTAAGAAAAGCAGCTACAGGCACTTCCTTGAAAAGTCTACTCCCACACCTAGTGCAGGGGACCCAGTTACCCTGGCAACCACTCACAGTCAGGGGAGGCTGTACTCTCGCCAGAGGCAGTGACGGGTAAGCCAGACAGAAGGGAGGCCAGCAAAGGGCTCCATATTGGCTGTGGATCGTTGCAACGGTCTGTTACTGGGTAGAAGTCACCTCAAAACTTAGTGGCTTAGTACGATCTCCGCTCTGTTATGTCTCAGGATTTCTGTGAGTCAAGAACCTGGACGGGCCACAGCGGGAACTTGTCTCTGTTCTCCGATGTCTGGGGTTTCAGCTGGGAGGACCAGCGGGCGGAGGGCAACACAAAAGCGTGAGGCTGGAATCATCTGGAGGCGTCTTCGCTCGCAAGTCTGGTCGTTGGTACCGGCTGCCGGCTGGGATTTTAGCGAGCCGGGCTGTCCGCCAGCACGCCTTCGTGGGGTCTCTCTGCACGGGCGGGTTTGGGTTTCCAAACCCCATGGCAGCTATTCCGAGAGCAAGAGTCTGCAGGAGATCAAGGGGGAAGGGCCTTGGCATTTTTTAATAGTCTAGTCACTCGGTGTCACTACCATCTACTCTGTGGGTCAAGGCAGCCGCAGAGGTCCTCCCAGGTTCTGGGTGGGGAGCGTCAAGGTCAGCACGGAAGAAGAGCCCACGGAATGGAAGCTATTAGTGGGGCCATCCCTGCAAAATGCAGTGGGGGCAGAAACAGTGCCTGGGCAATCTAATCAAATTCATTTCTTTAAAAACAGACCGCTGTGTGCCGCGCACTGAGTGGGGGGCTGTCCTGTGTCTTCTCGTGGGAGGGGGAGGGATTGAAAAAAAGCGCACGGAAGCCGTACGAACCCTCTTCGTGGCCCCCAGCTCCCCAACCCCTTCCACAGTGGGCACTTGGATTGGCTTCTCCCCTTCTGCCCAAAGATTTCGGACCTTTAATTACTCTTTATGCAACCCTGTGAACTCTCAAAGGCCTCTCAGAGGCCACTCAATACTTGAATCCAGCCAGCCACGGGCAGCTCACTCCCACCCACGTTGTTTCCCCTTACCAAGTTGCGCAGTCTCATTCTACGCGAGAATAGGAACTCCTATGAGATACTGAACTCCTCTCCAGACCCTACTGTGACAAAAGTACCTCCCTCGCCCCACCAAAATAATTCTAGATGAGAGGATCTCCCCAGGCAGGGCCCGCATTTGCATTTATGTATAAATAGGGAGCCTCTGAAACAAGTTAATTGTGGTGCTGGAGGATGGTGGGGACTTCCCGGAGAGGTGGGGACAGTTTTAATGAGACGGACGGACGTGTGCGGCGAGCCCCCTAAGAAGGGGCCATGCAGCCAAAGGGCGAGGTAGCCAAAGGGCTGGGCGAGAGGCGGGAGGGAGGGTTGTCGAGATCCAAGAGGAGCTGTTTAGGAGATGGGGATTTCAGACCGGAAAACGAGGGTCACGGGGAAGCTGGATAATTTGTTCCAGAACAGATTCGATGAGGGGAAGGGCCAAGAGGAAAGGCAAGAGGAAGTAAATATGAAGCCATCAGCATTCCTGGGGGTGGATGGAGGCCAGGAGGGTGGTTCATGGGGGGGGGGATGGCCACTGAGGCAGCTGTTTCCAGCAGGAACCAAGCCAGAGAGACCCGGGATTGGGATGGAAAGGGACCTGCCCCTGCAGAAGCCGTAAAAGTCAGAGGTGGACTGGAGAGGACGGAGGAAGGGAGGCAGGGCAACGAGAGGTCTAAGTCATCTCCTCCTTCATTCATTCTTGCATCTGAAGACCGCTGGATTTCTCCTCTGTGCAGGACACTGAGTGGCCCCCCAGGACGGCCAGCCCCAGGGGATTCAGGGAGACACTGCGCCACAGCCCTACCTCCAGGGCAGAGCACAGGGGTTGACAGGAGCGGATGGTCCTTCTCAGCAGTGGGGAATAAGCAGCGAGGGAGCCCCGAGAATGCCACTGAGGGCTCATTTTGGGGTGTTTGGAAGCCAAGGGGGAAACGTGGCTCTTGCACAGAGTGGAAAGAACCCTTCGTGTCTCACCTGCAGCTTAAGCAAGCCGCACCTTTCATTCCGGACTCCTAGTGCTTTCTGCAGCCTGTGCTAATGCCTCACTCTGGGTTCCGAAGTCCCCAGTGCACCTCGCCCTGCACCCGAGGGCCACCTCCTTAGTCTCCTCCCTCCCCTCTGTCATCTGAGCCTCTCAGACCCACTCTCTCCTGCCTCACGCCTGGGCCAGACCTGCCTCTTCTCTGGCAAGTTACCCTAAGGGGGTGGGGTGGGGGCTTACCAACCAGGGTCTCACCTGAAACTGATGGGAAGGGGTGGGCCTTCCCCTTGTGTAGGTCTCCGTGACTCAGTGGCTCTCAGTTCAGGCTCGTCCAGGGGACAATTTGGAAAAGCGGTGGGGGGGGCTCATAGTGGCATTTAGAGTGTGGTGAGCCCAACACAGTGCAGTGTCCTGAACAGACCTCCCACCCGATCGCCAATGCCCTCGTGAGAATATTGGAGGTGAGCCCTTCCCACCTCTCCTGCCCCCTCGCTCGCTCCTTCTCAGTGTCCGTCAGGCTGTTGGGGAAGATGATCCAACTAGGAATGACCAGCTCTGGCCCTTCAGCCTCACTCGCTCCTTCCGATCCATGGGAAGGTTGCCGTCTGATCTGTGCACCTCTGCGAGGAGCCTCTGGGCAGCCGTTTCCTCCTCCAGACCAGTGCGGCTTGCCATTTGGGAGGTATTAGCAATTCAGCCGGGAGCCTGTGGAAGCCCACCGCGAGCCTCCCCGACCCCACGCCAATCCAGATTTTGTGGGGATAAAGCTGAGATTTTGAACTCCCTCTCCTGGACGCGTGGGTCCATCACTCAACCGGTCCTAGGCTCAGTGATGCGGCCAAGGTCGTGACCAGGCGTCACTCCCCAAACCGAGCAGAGGTCCTGCTGAGGAGGTGAGCAAGTCTGGGCCTGGAGCCCGCGGACCCAAGCGACAAAACCCACCCACTGGACTTCTGGAGATAGATGTTTGCCTCCCCTACCCACCCTTTCCCCGCTCCCTGGAGGTCAGAGGTCTCCAGAGACCAAGGGCACCTTGGGTCTGCAGCCTTGAAGCCACCGTTCAGGGCCCTGGAAACACATTCCTTCTCCCTGAGTCTAAAGGTGGGGGAGGAGGGGTTGGGGGGGTGGAGAAAAACACACCTGTGATATGTCTGATCAATGTGAGAAAATTGTTCTTTCACTTTTAAATTGCTCTTGGCCATGAGGACATCTGCACCCCATGTACCCTTTACTTTTTGCTCTAAACCAAAAGAAGACAGATTTATACCCAGGCCAGAACCACCTCCTCTGACCTCAGTCAAGGGCAAGGGTGGAACCGGCCTGTTCTCCTCTCCCTCTTCCAGCTCTTTCTGCCCCTTCCTTTCTGCACCACCCCCCCAACCCTCCCCGGGCAGCACCAGGGATTGGGGCTTTCAGGGAAGCCACCTAAAAAGTGGAGTCTGCCACGGGCCCGTTGGCGGAGCAGGAGGCTTCTCTGCCCCCGAGAGGGTGAGGGGCTGGCCATTCATGGCAGCTTAGGCCGCCAGTGACTCGGTGAGACCTCTCATCCTCCACCACGGCTGACGTCACCATTCAAAAGTGGCCCTCGTGGCGCGTCTGGGTGGCTCAGTCGGTTAAGCATCCGACTCTTGATATCGGCTCGGGTCATGACCTCACAGTTCGTGAGGTCGAGTCCTGCATCGGGCTCTGTGTTGAGTGTGGAGCCTGCTTGGGATTCTCTCTCTCTCCCTCTCCCTCTGCTCCTCCCCTGCTGGTGCTCTCTCGCTCTCAAAAATAAGTACATAAACTTCAAATAAAAAGTGGCCCTCGCTTCCAGCCGCAGCTTCTGGATGGCGAGTGTCCACCGGGCATCCCAAGAAGGACTCAAGGGCAGAGTTCCAGCCCCAGCCGCTCTCCCCGCGCTGACCCCGGTGGATGCTGGCCTCAGGCAGGGAGAAAGCCTCCACCATGCTGGGCCGTTTCGGGTCCAGAACCCAGGCCGGGCTGCTCAGGCTACCTTTCCAAGCCCTTGGAGCACTGGTCTGGAGCCGGTGAGCCCCAGGCAAGCCCTTCGAGGGAAAGACCTACTTCTCCCCTCTGATGACCCACTGCCATGTGCTCAGCAGGGCTCGCCTGGCACTCTGCCCTGATGGAGGAGAGAAACTCCCTGAAACAAAGGGAAAGAGGGAGAGCCTGACCTCCAGAGATACCGCTGATGCACAGGAACAAGTCCAGCCATCCCTGGATCGGAGCTGTCCCCAGCCCGGCAGGACTCGGCTCGGACTCCGCACCACACCACAGAACTTCTCCCTGGGCGTCCTCCTCGTCAGCCCGGAGTGCCGACGGCCTGGCGCCGCCTGGGTCTTCCGATGGTTTGTGACACCCCAGATGCCATCTGAGCCAGCCCCTCTGTCACCCCAATAGCCGGCACGATGTTAACTCCTTCCCTCCGGCGCGGTCCTTCCTGGGGTTGCCTGTCCCCACTCCAGCCGGCTCCCGCTTCCTGCTGTGGCCTCGCTGGGGGGCAGGTGGGCACCGGTGGCCCCTGCCAAGGTCCCGTCTCTTCATCCGCCTCCTCCCCACGCTGCCCCGCTCCGGCTCCAGGAGGGGCCTGGACCAGAGGAAGGGGGTGAAGCATTTCACAAGGCCGTGAAAGCCTTCAGGGCACAGTAAGAGACAAACCTGAAAGAGGAGAGCACCAGCCATCTCCTCCTCTGAACCGTTTCCCGTGTGGGGATGTGGCATTTGGCAAAACTCAGACTGCACGGGGACGCCCCGAGACCAAAGAGAAGGGTAGAAGGATCGGGGTGACCGGCTCTCGGGCAGGACCGAGTTGATCCCCAGGCTGCAAGAAAAGAGGTGCCTGGGATGGGGGTGGGCAGCTGGGGGTCATAGAACGTCCTTTCCTCAATAGTCTGCAGGCAGCAGGGGCCTCCCTGAAGTCTCCACCCTTCCCTTTGAACCCGTGGACAGAGGGCTGCGGGGCTTGGGGTCTTGGGGGACCCTGCGGACATGGGACTCGGGAGTCGGGGCCATCAGCTGGGAGCCTGCAGCCTGCCCCGGGCCCGATGAGTGAGCAGCAGAGAAGGCCTTGCTCTGGGCATCAGGGAGGAAGATGATCCACGAGCTCGCACAATAGACGGGGACAAATCTAGTTTGAGAGTCTCCAAAGATGATTACTCAGCGGCCTCGTGCTTTTCATCTGGAACTTATTGGAAAACCCTGCTAAGGGGATCAGCTGCCTCCAGGGCTCCGACGCCCAACTCCCAACCAATTGGCGCTCAGGCCCTTTAAAGTATTACTTCTCGACACCATGAGCATTGTATGTTCCTGACAGGATAAGCCCGCCACAAATTAATACCTGGGGCAGATCCTAAAACACAATTCTTCCGGGCTGCAATAATTCCAGCCAACCCCTCTATCTGAGCTGACAGGTGCAGTAAATCTTCCGTCGTTGCAATTCATACATTGTTTTTTTCTGCCAGCACCCGGAACGGCCCAGACAATAAACTTTACCTCCTTTTATGATTATCGATGTGCTTACGGGGTGCCCGTGCTGCCTGCACGGCCAGCGACAAGCCAAGGGCCCCTTGGCCGCCACCGAGGAGCCCTCCCACAGGCCACCAGCAGATCTCTGTCCTCACGTTGGGCCTGGGCCCATGAGCTGGTGTCTGGGAGACGAAGGTGAGTGAGGCTTCCCATCTGGGCAGCTGAGGTGGCGGTAAGGGAGGGGGAAGGGGAGCTCGGTCCCTATCATGCAGGAGAGACGGGGACATTAGCCGGGTGCCAGTGAGGACGAGGGGAGAGCCCCGGGACCTCCACGCCTCTCTTGGGGCCGGCCAGCGTGATCCAGGCAGAGTGAGGGACGCACCCGACCCATTCCTCATTCCACCCGTCGCCAAGTGCGGCACAGAAAGCCAGAGCTGGGCCCTAGCCCCCTGCGCCTTTATTTCCCCATCTGCAAAATGGGATTTGGGACACAGGTCCTGCCTGGTCCACGCAGCTATGGGAGGTTGGGAAAGAATCCAGCAAGGGGCAAAAAGCCGTACAGATGTCCAAGGCTGGGCCCAGGTGCCCAGAACACTCTTAGGGCATTTTGGATAAAAGCTGACCGTCACAGGCCAGCCCTCCAGGACTTGAGCATGTGGGGGTCCGTCAACTTCCCACGGCTGCTGCAACCAAGTACCACAAACCGGGGGGCTTAAGACACCAGAGATTGGTTCTCTCACAGTTCTGGAAGCCGGAAGGCTGAAATCGAGGTATTGGCACAGCTGGCTCCTTCTGGAGGCCCTGACGGAGGCGGCGGTCCGTGCCTCTCCGGCTTGCGGGGGCTGCTGGCAGTCCCTGGTTTTCTTTGCCTTGGAGGCGCATCACCCCACCCTTGGCCTCTGCGCGCACATGGCCTTCTCGCCCCGTGTCTTTCTGCACTCTCTCCTCTTCTTACAAGGACACCGGTCGTTGGATGTCGGGTCCCCCCAATCCAGTGCGACTCATCTTCACTAGTTAACCTGTGGAGACCCTATTTCCAAACTAAGGACACATTCTGAGGTTCCAGGGGGACATGAATTTGGAGGGAGGACCCTATTCGGCCCATGAGAGGTGTGGGGAGGGCCCGGCTCTGCCTGAAGTTCTTTCAACAAGGTCCACCCCCTGCTAACCTGCAGCCTCCTTCCAGGGGAGCACTCCCACTGGGGAGCGCTTCCTCCGGGGAGCACCCCTTCCAGGGGACACCCCTGGCATTCTGTCCCATGGCCAGGCCTGCCCAGAGGCCAGGGAAGTCACCTCACCCAACTGCTCCTGGAAAGCTCGGGGTTTCTCAGGGAAGCTTCGCCCCGAACACTCCAGCTCCCTGTCTGGCAGGAAAGCAGCTGACGCCCTCCCCACGTTGGTCACCTGCTCTCAGAGAGCCTGCACCCCTCCAGACTCTCCGCCAGTCCCTCTGCCGTCCAGACTCTCCGCCAGGGCCTTCTAGGCACCGTGGAGTCTCAGCTGCCGTCCCGTGGAAGCCCATTCCCAAACTGCACATTTAAATTATACATTAGCTTTTAAAGCAGCACTTGAAGCTGGCAGGGAGACGGATCTTTATCAGCGGTGAAGGCCCACCTCGGGCTGCTAAATTTCATCTTGGGTTCACGCGACGGGTAATAACTCTCACCTCCCTCCCTTTATTAAGAGCCATGGCGCTTGCCTCTCTATGCAGAGGACGCAACAGCACACACGTCACTCCCGGGGGCTCATGGGGGGCTTCTCCTCTCCCCAGGCCTCGAGCCCACCCCCCATGGTGGCCCCCGGGGGGAGGGGGTCCACGAGGGCCCCACGATGACTCCCATCTGCACTGCTCAGGTGACTCTGCCCTCGAGACACGGGGACCTTAGCTCTACATCGTGCGCCCTCCTGTTTAATTACTGGAGAGAGGCATTCTTGTCACCTGCTCTGTGAGTAAATAGTCTTGACATTTTTAGCAACTGGCTCTTCTGGAAGGAGCAGATGGTTCCTCCAGGGCCACTCTTCTGGAGAGAGGAGGCCAGGCTGGTTTGCAGAATTGTCTGGTGGAATCCTATCTTGGGGACTTGTCCTTCCCAGTGCCCTCCTGTCTGTCTCACTGGGAGAAGCCTCCGTTTTCCTAACCCGCCTCCAAATCTCCAGATCTCGCCTGTCCTGGGTGACATCCGTTCCCTCCCCAGCCAGAAGGTCTGGGGCAGATCGGTTTGTCAAAAGCAAGAGCGGACCGCGTCATCCCGCCCTCCGGCCCCCACCGTGGGCCTGAAGGTCCCCGCTGAGGCTGGAGGCTTTGCCACTGACCTTGGCGCTTGGGGGAGGGTAGAAGCCTCGCAGTTACGCGCTCACAAACACGGGGGCCCCAGGCTGTCTACCATGTGAAAAGATTTCCGGAGACCTCTCTGTCCTACATAAGTTGTTAAAAGCCAAGGTCAATTCGCTTCTGAAAATAAGGTAGGTCAATATGAATAGTGCTGTCCGCGGTAAGCGGATGTGTGTCCCTGAGTATCTGCCCTCCGTGGTGTGTGCTCCCTGCCGCCTTCCTCACTGCCCCCCGCCCCGTCCTTCTCCAGCCTGTTGGCATCTGCTTCTGTCCCCTGAGTCACCCCATTTTGTCATCCCGGAAGAGACAAGACCTTCCCAAGGGGACTTAAATCTCAGGGAGGTGGGGATGCTCCCTACTGATGGAGAGGACATAGGGACGTGTGGTTCCCAGAAGCAGGGTCCCCTGCCTCGTGGATCCCCAGCCCCACTCGTCCTCTGCCTCCCCAGGGCTTCAGCTGCATTCTGACAGCTTGACTGAGCCCCAGCCCGAATTTGTAGCCTGTGACTCATCTTGGGGAGCAGCACGGGAAAGGTACCAGGTGCAGCCCCCAGGAAGCCCTCCTCCTCTCTTAAATCATGGCTCTCCCCTCAACAAGGCGTGTGTGACCTTGGATACAGGTGATTAAACTCACCAAGCATCAGTGTCCTCATCTACTCATCAGGGATGATGACATCCTGCCTGGGTTACACTTGACATCGAGTAAGTTTCCGATTAATAATCATAATAGCCACCAAAGGAGCGGGCACTTACCATGTGCCTGACGATGGTCTGAGTACTTTCCCTGTGTTAACTCACTTAAACACCACAATAGTCTCATGATTACCTCCCATTACTATCTCTTCCAGTTTAGAAGTGAGGAAACAGGGGCACCCGGGTGGCTCAGTCGGTTGAGCATCTGACCTCGGCTCAGGTCACGATCTCACGGTTCGTGAGTTTGAGCCTCGCTTCAGGCTCTAGGCCGACAGCTCAGAGCCTGGAGCCTGCTTGGGATTCTGTGTTTCCCTCTCTCTCTGCCCCTCCCCTGCTTGCACGCGTGCTCCCCCTCTCTCAAAAAATAAATGTTTAAAAAACAATAATAAGTGAGGAAACAGAGGGCCAGAGAGGTCGAATAACTTGCCCCAGGTTGCACTGCTAATAAGGGCAGAGCCAGGATTTGAACCCAGGCCGTCTGGGCCGACAACCGGTGGGCTTCACCCCTGGAATTCGTAGTATTTCGGGAGGCTGGGTCAAGCTGGGGACAGAGACGCAGTGTCTGAAGAGCACTGCTCCAGCCCTTGCCTTCAAGAATCTTCCCCTCCCTGCGGGTGGTCTCTAAGGTGACCGGGGAAGACTTCCGCTCTCCCTAGGGTCTTGTGTTGGCGGGCGCCCCAGCCACCGAGGATGATTTAACCTCCTCAGGCCTGTGGTTCCCGCTCTGCTCAGCAGCTTTGCTTGGAAAATGATGATGGAGTGAGATTTAAAAGCCTGGAGAATGGACTATTATTCTTATCAGTGCTAATAAAGGTGAAAGCGTTTTATTTCCCAGCGTGAGTGTGGCCCGGACAGAGAGGCCTCACACCCCTCCTCCCCATGAGCTCCCGCCCTCCCTGCCTCCCGTGTCCTCTGAGTTTCCCACAGTCCTCCCCCCCCCCGCCCGCCCCGGGGCCTGGGTTCCCGAGCACCTCACCCCACAGCCAACCTCAGCTCTCTACAGAAGCACCCCAGAGGCCAGTGGGCAGAAGGAAGACGGAACGAGGTGGGTGTTTCACCATCAGGGAGTCACTCGACAGACGTCCAGCTGGTGCCTGCTGTGTCCTGGGCACCAGGGATTCAGAGCGAACAAAGCAGAGCTCTCGCCCTCACACAGCCTGCGTGGTAGTGAGGAAAAAAGACCGTAGAAACAGACCGATACATATATACAGTGCAGCGTAAGGCAACGATCCGGGTTTCGAAGCGGAGTAAAGCAGGAGGGGGGAGGATAAAGATCATGGGGGGGGGGGCATGAGTCAGGAATGAGGCAGGAAGCGATGGGTCTTCAACTGGCATCACAGGGAAGATTTCATACAGGGGAGAAGAGGTGGGCAGGGTCAAGAGGAAGCAATCAGGGAGGGTCTGTCACCCGGACCAGCCGAAGCGGGAAGCCAGCTGGCTCCGCTCCCGGGCCGGAAGGACCAAGGGAAGAGCAGGTTCCAAACCTGGAGAGAGTCAGAGCTTGAAAGCCAGCAGGACCTCAGCCAACCTGCCATCCACTAAGGAGGGACCTCCCACCTCCCAGAGACTTCCACTGGCCAAGCCCAACAGGAAGTCAGAGGGCAGGGGGGCCCGGGTGATGCCGTCTCCTTGGTCAGCCTCCCGTGACACAGAGTCGGGCAGAAATCTGAGGCGCGGCCTGGAAGCCTGAATGGGGAAGGGGCAGCGGGGCGCTGCTCTATTTTGTATAGGGGGGTCGGAGAGGACTCTCTGATGGAGTGACATTGAGGCAGACGCCTGAAATGTTCTGTCCTGGCCTCCCAATGCCGTGATCTCATTACCCTGCTTTATTTGTCTCCCCCCATCATGACCAGCCACAGATCTATCTTGGGCCCCTGAAGGAAGAAGGAACCAGAATGGTCTTCCTCCAAGACCAGGTAACAGTGAAGATGGAGTAGAGAGGGGGGTCTGGCCTTGCAGGACATCTTGGCTATAAGACTCGGACATGCCCTGAGCTGGTGGGAGCGTCTGTGAGGCACGAGGGTCATCACCACCCTCTAAGCTGCCTCTGTTACTTTCCTGGAGAGTGTGGGGGTCCCCTGAAAAGGCTGAGGCCATTGCAGTCCCTTCTTCCCTGGGTGCATTCATGGAGACCCAGCAGGTGGTACCTTTGCTCCCAGAAGAAGGTTCTCTGCCTCCTCTTCTGTCCTCCCTGGGGAGGTCACGCATGCAGATCTTGCCAAGACACCTGCACAGAGATAGGTTCAAGAAATGAGATCCCCCCCACCTCCCGCCCATACCCGCACGTGCACACATGCACGCACACGCTGACTTCCACCCCAGGCTTCCAACTTTGCACAGAGCGCAATGAGCTTCTCTTGGGATTCCTGACGACAGGAAAGCGTCCCTGGATTGTCACTCAGATTCTGCCCCTCCACCTGCCATCACAGGCCACACAGCAGCCACCAGACACCCAGAGTACTTTCCAGTTCTGCCAAGAGATGAGGGTCTTAGATTCTTTCTCTTGCCTTCGGGAGAGTCTCTCTGCTTCTCATCTATCACTTTTCCTTTCTCCCCAGAGCGTGTTCTGAGCTGGTTCTCTAAGAGACCCTCTCCCCAGGGTGCATTCCTGCATGATAACTGGTTTTGTATGAGTTTGTTTTTAGATGCTCTGTGTGTTTCCTGCTCTCCGCCCTTTCCCTGGAGTTGGAAATCAAATGCAATCAGCTGCCTGGACTCATGGCTTCACATTCATTGCTCTTAGGATAAATTTCCAACCCTTTACAGTAACCTGCAAAGTTCATGCACCATGATCCCGTCTAGCTCTGTCACACGCCCCTCTCCCTCCGGCTGAATGTTTCCAGGCGCACGAGTTTCCTCTCTGTCCCTTGACCACACCAAGCCTTCTACACCTTTGTGCCTGCCATTTTAGCTCCTGGAACGCCTCGACTCCTGCTCCCACCGTACATGGTCGTTTATTCTCATTCTTTAGGTCTTAACTCAAAAGTCACCTCTTCAGTGACTTCACCTCTTCTCCACCCCATTCGTGACATCTCTGCTCATCCGTCTCAGCACCCTGAGATATCCCAGGCTCTTTCTCTCACAGCGCTTATGACCACCTGTAGCTATATTGTTGGTTAATTACTGGTGGTGGTGGTGGTGTTGGTAGCTGTGTGTGTGTGTGTGTATGTGTGTGTGTGTGTGTGTGTGTCGATCTGTCTTCCCCACTAAGACGCATATTTCTTGAGGTCAGGAACCTAGTCTATATTTGTGTAGTAAAAGATTAACCTTGCCTTCGGATTGGCCTTTTCCCTCAGCTCCTGAGGGTCTACTTCTTTTTTTTTTTTTTAATGTTTATTGATTTTCAAGGGGGTGGAGGGGCAAAGAGAGAGAGGGAGACACAGAATCTGAAGCAGGCTCCAGGCTCCGAGCTGTCAGCACAGAGCCCGACGCGGGGCTTGAACCCACAGACTGTGAGATCATGACCTGAGCTGAAGTTGGTCGCTTAACCAGCTGAGCCACCCAGGCGCCCCTGGAGTCCACTTCCAAGCTCTTAAAATGTCCTCCCTGATAAGAATGGGTCTTGAGACAGCCAGATAGTCCAGGCTTCAATATGACTTACAGAGGTCCTGGCTGGGGAGGTCTTGAGCCACATGGTTATCAGCTTGACTTCTGAGGGGCTGGGAACTGAGGTCAACCACTCAGGCAGCCACCCAATGCCATATGACTGAGCCCCAACAAAATCTCTGGACACCAAGGCTCTGGGTAGCATACTGATTGGCAATACTCCCATATCAGGGCTGGGAGAAGGAAATGCTGTCTGTAGGACTCCCCTGGGAGAGGAGACCTGGAAACCCCACACCTGGCCTCTCCTGGCCCTGACCCACGTACCTCTTCCCAGTGCTGATTTTAACCTGTGTCTTTTTGCCATAATAAAGCAGACCACGAGGATAACCATTTTGTTGAGTTCCGCAAATCCTTCTAGGAAATCGTTGAACTTGAGGGCAGTCTTGAGGACCCCCAACCTCTGCGGAATTGTTTACAGCAGTCCCTGAGACATGCCCTCGGCCGTCTGTGGCATCCGCACCCTACAACACGGGCTTACACCCTACCAGATGACTTCTGATTCTCAGCAAATGCTGAGCTCTCTCAAGACTCCAGACGTTTGCACAGGCTGTGTTTTTGGGTCTGGGGATTCCTTCCTTTTCTCCCACCACCTCCTCAATTCCTCATCACCCTTCCCTATCCAGCTCAAACATCACCTCCCCCGGAAAATAAGTCCCATAAGCACCGCCCCCTCCAAGCCTGGATGAGCTCACTCTTGTCTGGATTCCCAGGGCATCCTGCACTAACCTCTATTATAACTCATGTCATCTGGTTATAATCGAAAAGGCTTCTGCTTAGCCTTCTCCTCCTCGAGCTGTGCTGCATCTGAAGATCTTCTGCCCGGATGTTAGCACTTGAGCTCTTTAAAGACAGGGACTGTGTGTTTTGTCTCTAGGTCTTTGTTGGTATGCACTGGGCCAATTACATAGTAAATGCTCAATAAATGTCTGCATTAACAAATGGATCAATCCCTCAACAATGAGAGGTAGATGAAAAGTTAGGGACAGACATTGCTGGTGGGAAATTGTTTTAAACTGATGACTGTATAGCAGCATTTAGCACCATTTTCAGAAATAGGATTCTGTCTACTCGTTTTTATTCCTGCAGAAAGGGACAGGGAAGAAACTTACCAGGAGGTGGCCCTCTCCAGGAGCTGCTTCGGGAATAGAAGCGAACTGCTCTACACATTGACAGGAAAGCTGTACCTCCTAAGCTTTGCAGAATGTTTACCTAATCCGAGACGTGGGTTATGGGCAGTGGACCTGACTAGCCTCCGCTCCTCTATGGCAGGCTGACTCTAGGACCGTCTAAGACGATCCTTCATTTCCTGGTATCTCCTCTTCTTGAGTATGGGCTGGCCTGGTGTCTTGTTCTGACCACAATATGGCAAAGGTTATGGGATGCCACTTCTGAAATTAGCTTTAAAATATTATGACTTCTGCCTCGCTAGTTGACCTTCTCCCTTGCCAGATTTCTTTGGGTAACGAGAATTGGAGGGCAACATCTAGCTAACAGCCACCTAAGAACTAAAACACTCAGTCCAACAACCATCAAGGATTGGAAGCTAGCCAACAGCCACAGAAGTGAAGTTGGAGATGAGTCCTTTCCTAGTCAAGACTCGTCCATGGGACCTTATTTATGGTGGGACTTTATCCATCACGGGATCTCATCCGTAGCTAATACCTGGATTGAGACCCCAGAGCGGAGGGTCCAGCTAAGGCACACACAGATCCCTGACCCCAGACACTCTGAGATCATAAATGTATATTTTCTCAAACTGCTATGTTCTGGGGTGATTTGTTACACAGTAAGAGATCACTAACCCCTGATCAATACCAGGGTCATACTGAACTTTATAGTTAGCAGTACAGCATTGTAATTTAGCCATGAACTCTGGAGCCAGATGGCTTAGATTCAAATATTTTTAATTTTTTTAAGGTTTATTTATTTTTGAGAGAGAGAGAGAGAGAGAGTGTGTGTGTGTGTGTGTGTGTGTGTGAACAAGGGAGGGGCAGAGAGACAGGGAGACACAGAATAGGAGGAAGCAGGCTCCAGGCTCTGAGCTGTCAGCACAGAGCCCGATGTGGGGCTCAAACTCATGAACCATGAGATCATGACCTGAGCTGAAGTTGGACGCTTAACCATCTGAACCACCCAGGCACCCCAGATGGCCTAGATTTAAATCCCAGCCTTTCTATTTTGTGCCTGTGTAATCTCAGGAAATGATTTAGCATTAGCTCTCTTATTGGGGCATAAGAGTATTCTCTAGCTCACGGGATAACTGAGGATTACATCATATACATAAAATGCTGAGAGCAGTGGTCATATATTTCCAATATTTATCACTATCCAATATATCACATAAATATTGATGATATTTGTTATTCTAAACCATCATGGCCCAAGTTTGAACCTACATGAGCACATATGATTGATCACATGTCACCCACACAACCCAGCCCTACCACAAGCCGCCAGAGGGAAGGCCTTGGGGCAGCCTCCCACACCCACCCATCACAGCCTAGAAGACCAAGGTCTGGTCCCACCTCCTCCCCTCAGCCCAGCATCCTGTTACTCTCGCTTTTGGCACACCAAGAGCAGAGTTGCACACACACACACACACACACACACACGGTGAATCATTCTACTACTTGCAAACACATTTACAAACAGTCAGGACCCATTCTCCCTGATTGTTAAGAGGAATTCAATACCAAATCATTACAATTAAATCCCATTATGGACAGTCAGAACATAAAACAGACCTCGGCAGGAATACACCAACAGGGTCAAAAGCCTTCCCTCCAGCTGCCATCCGTGCTCATGGCTGAATGGTCTCTCCAGGCTGGAGGGCTCCCCGCATTCTCTCCGAAGCACAGCCACCCAAGTCCAGGAAAAGACTCTTTTAGGGGTAATCTCTGTGCTGGTTTAGGACAGACTCAGTCATATGAGTTTGCTCTGGAGTTAGAATGGTTTATCCTGTTGTGAACACCACAGGCCTAGGTGCAGTTGGGCAAATCTCAGAGGTATGTGGTTTGTAGAGCGCGGATGCCTTTGTGGGTAGTGATGAATTGTTGGCAGAAGGGACCTGTGAGTGGGGGGTGACCAGACAAGGTTCCCTCCCTCTTCTGTAAGGGCCTGAACGCCTCTACATTGGCTCCTGTACCTTGGAGATTTTCCCAAGTTGCACTGGGAAGATTGTTCCGCCTTGGAACCAAGCCACCTAAAGTGAACGCAACAGGCGAGGTTGTCTGCGGGCCAGGCATGGATGCAGGAGTTTGGATTGGAGAGAAGATGGAAATCCTGCATGATAGGATAAGAGGGGAGAAAGAATTCTAGAAGCGAGAGTCCGAGCACAATTTATGTCCTGGGCTGTGGATATTCTGTCACTGGCTTCCCCTGATAGAGTTTGACCCCCATTTACTTTTTTAAATTGCTTGTGGCCATGCAGGCGCCTCTGAGGATTGGTATCTCCAATGTTCCCGCCTGGACCTCTCCCCTGGGATATGAACCTGCGTGTCTTTGTTCTCTCATTCCCTCAAGGTGACGGCGCAGAGATGTAAAGAAATGAACGAGGCTGTGAATGCCCGTTGCCACGTGAGACCTAGCAGTGTGTGTGCATGAGTGTGTGTGCTGTGGCAAATGGGCATCAGTGGATATCCTCAGGAAGGCAGGACCAGATCACTGCTGTCAGAACCATGCTTCTGATTAGCTTTCTATTCCCCAAGCTCATTGTCAAACTTAATAGGCATCTGCTATTTTTCCTAAGTGTGTTTGAACTTCAGGAGCTGAGTGATTTATTTGAGCAGATCGTCAAAGCTCCAGAAAATAATACCTTTTGTATTCTCTCCGGCCCAGTATCCTCTCTCAGCCTCTCTTTGTCCATAGACAAAGCTATGGAGAGGAAGACTAACCAGAGTAGGGGCACACAAATGTTCCTTCCAACCAGCCCCCTTGCACCAGAGCCAAGGATGGTTTCCACTCAACGAATGTGCCGAGCCCAGCGTGCGCGGAGAACAGCATGATGTGCACAGGTACAGGATTTCTCTCCCTAAAAATCCAGGCATGCTGAAGGAGAGCCAATGTGTAGCCGTGAAGCAGACCCGATACCTGTGTGGGGCCTGAGTCAGATCTGCAGTGTGTACAGTCTCCAGGAGGTTATGTTCTTGGTGGTGAGGATCTCAGTAGGTTTCATGCCACCTCCAGTAGGATATGGGATTATACAGGTTGTTACTCTGGCTTCCTACAGCCTTCATGCTGTGCATGTGCAGCCGACGAACTGCCAGTGGAGCAAACATCTGTAGACTTGCAAGGAAACATCCCAATTTCCCTAGTGTTTATCCCACTTGCCCTTCCCTCAGTGGCTGGGACATAAAACTAAAGGGTGGTACTGAGAAGGGGGGGGTACACTACTTGGGACAGAATAGGTGAGTTTCCCATAACAAGCAACTCTAAAATCTTAGTCATGCAAATATTCGAAGTCTATTTCTAATTCCTACTGTATTTCCCTAGGGGATCTGCCCCTGCATTGTCATTATCCTTGTCCCGTAATCCAGGCTGATGGAACAGCCACCGCCAGGAAATTTGCTGAGCAACATGGCAGAGGGAAAAGAAAGCCATAGCGAGTCTCAGGTTAACCATTGAATACTTAACCCAGAAGTGACCCAACTCATTGGTCACATGGTTCCATCTGACCACAAGGAGTCAGTTAATGCCACTCTACTGTGTGTGGAGTAGGCCAGGGGCAGAATATTGGACAAATGGCTCTTAGACTATCACAAGGGTACTTAAAGTGGTGCAAAGAGACTCACTGGTGAATGCAACAAGGAGACAGTTTTGATTCTATTAAGGAAGAAACTTCCAAATTTCCAGGGACGACTCTGGGTGGAATGGACTCCCAAGGGACATGGCACCACTGTACAGATGGCTCCAGCCATAGTTAGGAGTGGAATTAAGTCTTTAAGAGTCCTTCTGAGGGAATAGAATCAAACTTCAACACTCACCTGGTTTTAAAAATCCTCACCACATGGATTTGGTCATTAGGATTCTTGCAGGACTAGACAGTCTGAAGGGAGAGCTGAAATCAGGATACAGGGTTGAAGTCAGAGGTTGAGGGGAGGCAGAGTGCAATATGTTGTGGGCTTAGTTATCCCTTAGTTATCTCCTTGTTTATACTGTGGTGCTACTGAGGTTGAGGTTGAGGTTAAGTTTTCAATTCCCAATCTGCAGTCGCATAAGCTTGGAGGTGGCTCTTTCCCCAGTCGAGCCTGCAGATGAGACTGCAGCCCTGGCCAACACCTTGATTTCAGTTTGTCAGAGACCTTGAAACAGAGGACCTGACTAAGCTACGCCCAGGTCCCTGATACACAGACTGTGAGCTAATAAGTGTGTGTTGTCTAAACCACTACAGTGTGTGGTAATTTGTTACCCAGCACAAGGTAATGAATGCAAGGCAGTCAGTTGCAATCAAAAGGCACGTGCATTTGTGTTTGAGATTTGGGCTGGATCGAAGTCAGAGAGGAGAGCTGGAAGCTCAAGATGCTTCAGTAGAAGGTGGCGCAGAGGTGGCTCAGACTGTCTGCTGAGCCAGGATGAGGGTCCCTTACAGCTTTCCAAAATGTCACAAAGGCCAAGAGGTCTGGAGTTGGTGAGCAGCAGGCTTAACTAGTGAGAACCTCACTCTGCCTTACTCATAGATGATTAGTAAGGTCATCTTCAAACATGAATTCAGAAGTTTACATAAGGAGCTAATAATAGCTGCCATCTGGGGGGCAGCTGCTACAGCCTGGGCTCTGTTCTTTTGCCAACATGACCTCAACATATTCTCATGACGGCACTGAGAAGTAGGTGCCATTATCCCTATTGAAGCATTAGGAAATTTAAATTCAGGGGCGCCCGGGTGGCTCAGTCAGTTGAGTGTCTGACTCTTGATTTCAGCTCAGGTCATGATCTCACACTTCATGGGTTTGAGCCCCATATCGGGCTCTGCACTGACAGCACAGAACCTGCTTGGGATCCTCTCTCTCCCCCTTTCCCCTCTCCCTCCCCCACTCACATGCATGCATGCTCTCTCTCTCTCTCCCTCTCAAAATAAATAAACTTTAAAAAAGAAAGAAAATGAAATTCAGAGGACCAACTAACTCAGAAGTCATTCCAGTTGTAAGTGACAGAGTTGGATTTGAACCCACACTGGGCCCCAAAGCCAGCCCTCTTCCTACTACAATCCTTCCCCCATCTTTGCTCTCCAGACAAGCAGCGGGGCCCTGAGGAAGCTCTACTCCTGGAGCCTACCTTCCGTAGGTCCCAAACCTGGAAAACAACCCCAAGCCAATGTGTCCCCAATAACAGAAGGCTGATCCCTGCCAACCAACCCTAATCACCCTTAGCCACTATCCCCCTCATAAAACCTCATCCCTATTAAATAATATTTCCTCACCCATCAGCACCGTGATTGTGAAATATAACAACACCAGCATCTTTTGCTTAGTTTAAAGATATTTATGTCACACTTCGAAATGTCAAATGTTTTCATTAAAATCCTCTCACACTCGGGCTGACAAAGGGACGCAGGATCTTTGGGAGACACTTTAATCTCAATCAATTAGGGATAAAGCAGTCCTAGCAGTGTGGCCATAAAAGAACACTTTAATTTGAGAGCTAATTAAATATCAACAATCGGAATGCGGCAACAGACACTTAACCCGCAGTAACCCATTATTTATTAGGAATATAAGGCACTGACTCTGGGTACGATGTGAGTCGTCGTCATTTTAATATCAGCTGTCACAGGCAAGCGGCTCCCTTTTGTTTCACTCCAACACAATCATTTCCCAGGCCCCACCGGGATCCCACTGGCACTTGTGCTCAACACACAATTAATTAAGCTGGAGCCCCACACAGGACTGACAGGCACGAGGGTGCCTGGGCCCTGGGCTGCACAACCTGTGACCAAAGTTGGGGGGGGGGGGCACAGGCAGGTGACAAGTAACAGGTTGGTCCAGGGGGGACAAGTCAGGGCTTTGGAGTGGCCGGGGTAGGATGCTTTCAGCTGCAAGTAACAGAAAAAAAAACCACAAAAGAGTAGAAGAGAAAAAGAAAACTAAGAACTCAGCCTCCAAAGTACTTTAATGGGAAGGATTTATGATCTCACATCAACAAAAGGTAGGGGGCAGGGGAGGTTGCAAAGCTGGAAAATTCAAAGGCTTCACAATACTCTCAGACACTCAAGTGCTGTCTTCTCTCCCGTCCTGTTGTTCTTAGCGGGTGACTGATGTCACGCTTCCTGGTGTCAAGATGGCCTGTTGCCCTATCGCGCAAGAGACAGTCTTGCAAAGAGGAGGTGCCTCTTTCTGGGCACAGTTTCTTTTTCATCATTGCTTTTTTTTTTTAGTTTTTTGGGGGCACCTGGGTGGCTCAGTCTGTTGAGCGTCTGACTCTTGATTTTGGCTCAGCTCATGATCCCAGGGTAGTAGGATCAAGCTGAGTTTGGAGCCTGCTTAAGATTCTCTCTCTCTCTCCCCCTCTCTCTCTCTGGAGCTCCTGGGTGGCTCAGTTGGCTAAGCATCAACTCTTGGCTTCGGCTCGTCATGATTTTGCAGTTCATTATTTTGAGCCCTGCGTTGGGCTGTGTGCTGACAGTGATGGGTCTGCTTGGGATTCTCTCTCTCTCTCTCTCTCTCTCTGCCCCTCCCACTATCTCTTTCTAAAAAGAAAAATTCTCTCTTTCTCTCTCTCTCTCTGCCCCTCTCCCCTGCTCAGGTGTTTTTTTCTCTCCCTCTCTAAAAATAAAATAAATAAAATAAAATAAAAATTTCAGTTTAGCATAAATTTAGATTTGCTGAAAAGTGGCAGGATAGAGCAGATAGTTCCCTTATAATCCCTACCCAGTCCCCCCTATTATCCAGCAAACTGTGGATTTTATTCGGGTCTCCCAAATTTTTCTGGTCCAGGGCCCTGGGTGGGATACCTCATTGCACTCAGTCATCAGGTGTCCTCAGTCTCCTCGGGTCTGTGACAGCTTCCCCATCTTTCCTTGATTCTGACACCCCGATGGTCGTGAGCAGCGCTGGTCAGATATTTTGTAGAATGTACTGCAGTTCTCGTGTCTGGTGTTTTTCTCACGGTTGGACTGGAGTTGCAGGTTCTTGGGGGGGAAGAAGATCACGAACGTGGGACAACCTTCCCATCACATCTTATCAGGGGGACCTGATTTCACATGACTCACGTGAGCCCGGATCGCTGGGCATAGTGGTGTCGCCAGGTTTCTCTGCAGGACCCCTTCTGAGGAGAACCTCTCCCAGAACCGCCTAGCCCACGTCCCCTCGTGTGCATGCCCTGGCCGCGCACTGGAGAAGGGACTCAAATTTAACCCATCACCATTCATACCCGGGGCTTCGGGCGAGGGCAGGAGGCACTTGCAGAAAAGGAGACCCTGCCAGTAAGAATGGGGTGACCGGTGGAGGTGGGGAGAGGGAATCACCAGTGGTGGGCAGGCATCCAGAGCGCCCGCCTCAAAAAGCCATTGGCGCGCACTTCACCCCGCGTCCCAACCCTCAGGCTTGCGCCCTGCGGTACGCCAATGAATGGAGGGCGGCCACAGGCACCGACAGACATAGAAACATGTCCAGCATGACCTCACGCCATATCATAGTAACAAGGGCAGACGTGGAGCCTGCTCGGGTTCGAATCCCGGCTCCGCCGCCTACTCTCTGTGGAACCTCGGTCCTGTTCGTTACCCTTCCTGTGTCTCAGTGCCTGCAGCTGAAAAATGGGCATAA
The DNA here is from genome assembly GCF_007474595.2 of Lynx canadensis. Taxonomy (NCBI): domain Eukaryota; kingdom Metazoa; phylum Chordata; class Mammalia; order Carnivora; family Felidae; genus Lynx; species Lynx canadensis. The sequence continues at coordinate 53,436,490 of NC_044316.2, forward strand.
TTATGATGCCAACCTCATCAGGGCTGTGTGTGAACATAGTAGGCCTGCATAAATGTTCGCTACGATTGCATTCGTATTAAGTTCAAAAACATGGAAATGAAACAATGCATTGTAAGGAATGTAAATGTGTGGTAGTACCATTTAGAAGAAAGACACAATGGTGTGCTCAGAACTCAGCATGGGGCTTGTCCCCTGGGGGGAAACATGGAGCACTTTCTTTGTAACCAAATCACATGTTCCATGGCTCTTGCCCTGGAAAGGCAGACTGGCCTTCTGCCAGGTATGATTTGAGGGGAGATTCTAATACCCTCACCCCAAGCCTCACTATTAGCCTCATCATTTCTTGTGAATGGACATACCAGAGGCTTCAGCTTCTCCTTAATATCTGCTCTTGTGCTCAGAATCAAGCGTTCACCCACGGGGGTTCAGGCCTCAAGGGCTTGGAGTCACAGCCCCTGTTTTATGCACTGGCTATTCAACCTTTGGCCTGTGGCTTCACCTCCTTCAGCCTCAGTGTCCTTATCTGTAAAATGGGGGTAAAAATAGTACCTCCCTCGTAGGTAGAATGACCACTTAAGTTACTGTCCAAATTGGGACCCACGGGAGAGTTATTTTTACATTTATTTACTTTTTTTTTTGAGAAACATACAGAGACAGAGCACAAGTTGGGGAGGGGCAGAGAGAGAAGGAGACACAGAATCCAAAGCAAACTCCAGGCTCCGAGCTGTCACCACAGAGCCCGACGTGGGGCTCGAACTCACAAACTGTGAGATCATGACCTGAGCCGAAGTCGGACGCTTAACCGACTGAGCCACCCAAGCGCCCCGGGAGACTTATTTTTAATGATACCAGGAAGTAGGCCTAACTAAGAATCACTCCAGAAAAACCTGGGTGTGTGGTTACCTCCCCAGTGGGGATGCAAACAGGACATGTAGGTAAGTCGTAGGAGCCTGTGTTTTGTCCCCTGTGTCCCCTGTTCTTCTTGCCACGCAGGGCCTGCTGTTATACCCATCCCCCTGTCCGGCACTGCCACCCTCTCCCTCTCCTGGGTCACTTCCACCGGCATGCACACAAGCCCTAAAAGCTCCATCTCTAAAAAGAAAAGCATTCCCGGGTTCCTGCCCCCTCTGGCCACTACCTAATCTCTCCACTCCTCCTCGGAGAAAACCTCCTCCAGGCTGGCCTCCGCTCTACAGATCCCTTTCCCTCCTCTAGCGCGCGCCCCCTACTCAATGACAGCCAAAGTCCTCCCCGTGGCCTTGATGCCCACGTGACCTGTACCTGCTGCCCTCTCTATATCTGTCCCCCCGCTGCTCCCCAGAGGGCTGACTCTGCCCCAGCACACAGACCTTCCTCCGTTCCTCAGTCACACCAAGCTCTTTCCCATCTCGGGCCTCTGCATTGGCTGTTCCCTCTGACGGAGACACTTTTCCCTATGTTTCCACATGACTCACCACCTTGCTTTACTCAAGGTCTCGACTCTAGCCCCTTCCCTGCCTGGTTCTTCGTACTATTTCCGCATCTTGAAAGCAGGTCTTGCACCAATTAAGTGGACTGGGGAGGGGTTTTGGTCTCCTTCTCTGAAAGATGAGTTTCAGAGCCTGTGAGCCTAAAACAGCATCTGGCACACGGCAGGTGCTCCGTCAGCGTTTCCTGAATGAAGGACATGGTGACGAGCATTACAGTTTACAAGTAGTCACAGCATCTGCTGCCATCGGCAGCAGTCGTGTGCAGAACAGGCCGACCAGACTATCCCGACACGTTCGGATGTTTTCTGGGCTGATCACCCGCACTCCCTTCCCTTTTTCCGGGCCGTGTGTTTCAGGCAAGTGCCCTCTACTGAGGGTGTCTCTGCCCACAGTTTTCCAGATGGACTCGTTGCCTTTCTTGGGGTTCAAGCTCCTGTGATGTGATCACCAACGGCCGGAGCAGTGACATAGACCGAGAGGCCTGCCCGTCATCCAAGGCCGGGCGTTGGGCATTCCGCTGTCTGTCCTTGGTCGCGCACGACCGACCGCCTGCTTCAGCTGAGCATTAATTACACAGCCAGGCAAAATCCAGTCCAGAGGACCCCGACTGGCCTAAAAGCGGACAGACAAGGACAAAGGGAAGCCCACGGGCCTGGGTCAGTGCCACCTTGCCAGGCTGGCCCAGGGCTTGCTGGACCCACTCCAGGCTCCAGGGGTGGGTACGGCAGAAGCTGAGATCTTGATTGGTCTTTCTCAGGCCAAGAAAGGCTGGTCCTGGCGGGTGGGGTTGTTGCCGAATGGGTTTTAAAGAACCACACTTCCCTGCAGACCCCCAATTGTCAGGGTCCTCTGCCCCTGTCCCAATGCCGAGCTGGAACAGACTGGCCGGTTCTACCTTCCTCCCTCCCCCACCAAACTGGCTCCCTATGCCACACCACCTATTCTCAATTTGGGGTCTTTTAAGGCCCCCCCTTCGCTGCAGAGCTTCGGGAACAAAGCTAGATTGAAATGTCAGCTCGGTCTCTTTCCGGTTCTGTAACTTTGAACAGGCCATTTAGCCTTGGGGTCACCAACACGTTCTGCAAAGGGCTGGAGAATAAACATTTTAGCCACACAGTCTCTGTCACCGCTACTCAACTTGCCCATGTAGCTCAAAAGCCGCCCTAGACAACAGGCAAATGAACGGGCGTGTCTGTGTTCTAATAAAACTTTATATACGCACACAGGAAGCGGGCCAGATTTGGCCCACAAGGCATCGTTTACTAACCCCTGAATTAACGTTTCTGAGACTCAGTTTCCTCATCCAGAAAATAGGGAAAAGAATACCTTAATAGGGTCACTGCGTGTTGACACAGACAAAAGTATTTAACACTGCACAATGAATGTGGCTTTTGTTTTGTTTTGTTCTATTACAGCAACCCCCTACCTGCCCCTCAGCCCAGAGCAGGTGCCCCTGGGCCCCTGGCAGCCCCAGCTGTGCCTCAGTGGGCACAGCCACGCACCTGACTTTGACCCCTCCTCTGAGAGTCTGCAAAGCTGCGGGTGTTATTATTTATTTCGGTGAGGCTATTGTGTGATAGGGCTGGGGAAGGCCTGACTGGCGGCCTTTCACATGAGGCCCGGATTGTATTAGCTCCTGATTAGGCCGAGGGGAACACAATAGAGGCTCCAGGCGGAAATGCAGGCCCCCCCCCCCCCCCGCCTTCGCCTCATCTGGACCTCTTTGTGCTTGATTTCCTTCTCTGCTGCTCCGTTTTGCTTTTTTCTCTTTTCTTTATTTTTCTCATCTCCCCCACGCCCCCTTTAATCTGCTTAACACCTTGCCTCTCTCCCGCTCGGTTCCTCCTGCCCTCCCCACTGGTTCCCTCCAGGTCCCTGGTCCCTAACACAGTGCCAGCAGCTCCAGCATTTAATAAAAGCTGCCGAATGGGAAATCCCGGCTCACTGAATTACTTCCTCATTAAAGAGGAGGTAGATTCCCGGGCCCCTGTGTGCTCCGCCCTCCCTGCCTGTCCCTCCCTGCTGACCCCGCCCTGCGGCCTGCAGTTAGGCATGGAAGCTTCTTCCCTGCTGGGTGCTGGCTTCTCTCCAGGGTGGTTCCCAGCTCTGCTTCCTCTTCTGCCTGCCCAGAGTTCAGGTGCACAGCCAGGGAGCTCCAGGCCAGCTAGGAGGACAGGAGAAGGAAGCCGACTTGCCAGAGGCCATCCAGGCCACCACCTCCTCCTCCTTATGCCAAAAGGGCTGCCTGCTTTGTTCCAGGCAGGTGAGCGATCATCCCCAAGTTCTGCCTTTGGCTTCAGAGAGGTCTGTTTCCTGGCTAGGATGAGAGGAGATTCTCTCAAGCTGGCTGGATTCCCCCCAGGAAACAAAAGAAAGAGCTAGACTCCAGCAATCCACCCACAACTCCTGCCCACCTCCCAGAAGCCCTTTGTCTGTCGGTCGAGCACCCCACGCTCCCCATGCTGCATTTCCTCCGGCTGTTCCCCGTCCCCCAGGTCTCCCATGGCTGGGGTCAGGGCCTTACTTGCCAGCACCCCATGCCCCCATTCGGCCATTCCTGCACTACCCACCCCCCTCACCTTACTGAACCCTCCTGCGGGGGCCAGGGCTCGCTCTGTGCTTCGCGAGGATAGCGAACTGACCAGAGCAGTTATTTTAAAAGCTGGCAACATTAGGAGTCTTTTACTCCTTCTGTCTTGGGAAAACAGCTCAATGGGCTGATCAACAAAGAAACGTGGACTTGCTTTGAATCAAAAAGTGGAAGGAAGTTGGTGTGTCCTAAGCAGCCTGGCAATGGGGTTGTGGGCCTGGAAAGGGGCCTTGTGGAAAGGAGGGCGAATGAGAGGAAAGAACACAGACTGGTTACAGCCTCACGGCCCGAGGAAGAAGCACCTTAGGCCACAAAGATCCCACCACCCCTGGGGAGTCATGGGCAATGTTGCCCAGGAGCTGGATACCCTACATGACTGTGACCCACGGCTCAGGTCTCGGAACAAAGTTCCTGCAAGAAACCCCTGCTGGGGCCAGGGCTTCCTAAACAGATGCCATTTGGGAAGGAGACATTGCTGTCCCCAGGCCACACAGGAGGTGGTTCAGGCCCCTAGGGCTGGTGGTCCAGCCCTGGATGCCACAGGATGATAACGGACAAGTCTGGCTTCCGGGACCAGCGCCCTCCTTGCTGTGTAATGTGCGAAAGCCTTGTAGCATCTGCTTGGGATGGATGGGGGTGGGGGTAATTTTCGCCTGAAGAACCCCGGGCCGAGGATGTGGCAGTGATGTAGCCATTCTGGCTACTCATTTAGGGCCAGGGTCACCCGGTTGGTCCTCTTAGGAAGGGACTGCCTCTCTCTGGGGCCCCTGTTGGTGCCAAGAAAGGATCTGGCTTTCTGGGGTCTCTTCTGTCAGCACAATGCCTGTGATGGGGTTTAGGACATGGCATCTCAAAATATGCCACTTTGGCGTAGTGATTATTTCGAGCCAAGGGCAGTTAAGAAACAGCAGATTCAGGAAGGGTTCTCTGACCTCCCTCCTACCTAAAAGCAGATCTTACCATTTCCCATGAGAAAGGAGCCCTCCCTGCACCAGGAAAAGAGCACTCTTATCACCAGAGACCAGGAGACAGAGCCCACCTGCCCAAACAGACCTAAAAAAAACACATTCCCATCCGTTTCTCTCAGATACTTCCTAGTCACTGTCCCACGAGGTCCCGTACCTTAGCCCAGGCCCCTGAGTATTGTCACATCCCCATCATTTATCAGCCTTTGTTTAAAAAGACATATAAGGGGCACCTGAGTGGCCCAGTCAGTTGAGCCTCAGGTTCTTGATTTGGGCTCAGGTCATGATCTCGCGGTTCATGGGATCAGGCCCCACGCCTGGCTCTGTGCTGCCAGTGCAGAACCTGCTTGGGATTCTCTCTCTCTTTCTCTCTCTCTGTCCCTTCCCCCACTCAAGTACTGCGTGCTCTCTCTCTCTCTCTCTCTTTGTCTCTGTCTCTCTCAAATAAACAAAAAATTGGACCCAGTCTTGGCGGCTGAGAGGGTAGAAGGCAGTTTTCCTCCCTACCTGAGGGGGGGCTCCCCCCAGTCCTCACCACCCACAATCCCTCCCCAGCTCCGAGGGCAGCAGGCCTGAGGCCTGTGGGGGGTTTGAGAAATTGCAACCCTGAGCCATGTGGCAGGGGGCCCCCTGCTCTCTTTCCCGGCCAGCTGCAGGATAACAGAAAGTGGGGCCACAGCACGCTTGATTTTCGTCTCTTATCCACGGGTTGTGTCCCCAGCTCAAGGGTGGCTCATCTGGAGGCAAAAAGGCCGCTCCCGCTCCAGCTCTAACCCCGGGACTTGAGAAGAGTCGGCCTCTTGTCAGAGGTGTGCAAAAGCACCACCAAGTCACGTGAAACCCGCTCACGGCTTTGCTTTCCTCTCTTGTCCGATGGGTGGGCCTCCTCAAGAAGACCCTGAGACAAGGACTTGGGAGCAGGCGGCTTGGGAGCAGAGTGTGGAGCAAGAAACAGTGTGTGAAGGAGACAAGACAAGGAGGAGAGAGAATCGATAAAGAGACACCACGGGGGGGCGAGTGTGATGGTGACTTTCGTGACACGGGGGCGCAGGCATTGTGTCAGACACTATTCCGGGGGTGTTCTTGGACAAGACTAGCATCCGAAGTGTAGACTGGGCCAAGCCGATGGTCCTCCTTGACGTAGGTGGGCCTCATCCGATCCACTGGTGGCCTCGGCACAAGAAAGCTGAGTCAGAGGACCTCGTGCTTCCTGACTGCCTTGAGCCGAGACATTGGTCTTTTCCTGCCTCCGTCTGAAACGTTGGCTCTTCCCGAGTCTCAAGCCTGCTAGCTTTCAGACTGGAACCACACCGTTGGCCTGCCAACTGCAGATCTTGGAACTTGCCTGCCTCCATGATCGTGTGAGCCAGTTCCTTATAATAAATCTCTCTCTCTTGTTCCACTGGTTCTGTTTCTCTGGAGAACACTAGTATAGCAACCTTCTCTCTGCCCTGCTGGAAGCCTGCTGCGGAACTGTGGAGAACACCCCTGGGATTGTCCCCCAAGAGATGGAGAAGCTGAAGCATTTGTCCTGACTCTTGTCCCTCAGTGGTTGAAGCTTACCCCCAGGGCATGCGATCCCTGGACACTTCCAGACTGTGCTGTGCCTGAGTGCCACAGACTGTACAAGATCCTGAGGCACCGGGGAAAGATGGCAGGCAGAAAAGCAGAGAGCTGCCATGGCCTTTGAGGTAGGAGGCCAGCAGCATACGCAGGAACTGCCCACCACAGCTGCAGGTGAACTTCAACATGGGTTGGGAGGTCATGGGATAAGATATCAAAAGCATAATAACCCCTGGGGCACCTGGATGGCTCAGTCGGTTGAGTGTCCAACCTTGGCTCAGGTCATGATCTCGCGGTTCCTGAGTTTGAGCCCCGCGTCGGGCTCGCTCTCTCTCTCTCTCTCTCTGTCAAAAATAAATAAAACATTAAAAAAGTTTTTTTTTTTAAAAAAGCATAATAACCCCTAACATCACCAAAGCCAGTCCCCAAGAAGGATTTAAATCCCCTAGTGGTGCTATCAGGTGCGAATAAGCTGGAAGAGGAGGTTCTCATACTCTCTTTCTCTAGATATTCCTACCATATTTAAATCTTTGTTAAGTTTTATTGATTTATTTTGAGAGAGAGAGAGAGAGAGAATGTGCACTAGCAGGGGAGGGGCAGAGAGAGAGGGAGAGAAAGAATCCCAAGCAGGTTCTGTGCTGTCAGCATGGAGCCCCATGCGGGGCTCAAACTCACAAACCATGAGATCACGACCTGAGCCAAAATCAAGATTGGTTCGCTTAACCGACTGAGCCACCCAGGCGCCCCTCCTACCATAATATTTTAATAGAGACCAAATACCTGGAGAATGAACTAAGACCCACAGTTCAGGGGTTATTTAATGGGGTTGTCTAAGAGGCAGCAACACGATGAATTTAGAAAAATTGGGGATGTATACAATAAAAAGTTCATAGCCATAATATATAAAGACCTGCCATATCCAATAAGAAAACAATCATAAGCTGACAGAGAAAATAGTCAAATCACAGAAACAGTTCACCAAAACTGACATGCAAAGTGCTAATAAATATTTAAAACTATTTCAATCTCACCCATAATAAAAATAATTTAAAACTAGGTATTGGTTTTTTTCCCCATCAGACTGGCAAAAAGCTTATGAGATTGATATCAGCCAAAGTCAGTGAGGGTGTGGAAGGACAGACGTTCTTATACCATCCACTCTTTTTGAAAGGCAGTTGACATATGTATTAAAACTTGGCCAAGCAGCCTGGGTGGCTCAGTTGGTTAAGTGTCCGACTTCGGCTCAGGCCATGATCTCACGGTTCATGAGTCTGAGCCCCGCATCGGGCTCCTGTGCTCATAGTTCAGAGCCTGGAGCCTGCTTCGGATTCTGTGTCTCCTTCTCTCTCTGCCCCTCCTCCACTCACGCTCTGTCTCACTCTGTCTCTCAAAAATAAATAGATGTAAAAAAAAAATATTTGACCGAGAAGCTCCACTTTTAGGTATATATCCCATAGAAGTAGCACCATATACGCATGAGGATATTATATATATGTTTCAGTTACAGTATGAAAATTTGAACCCATCTAGATGTCTATAGGGATGTGGCAAATTACAGAATGTCTGTGCCGTGAAATACTATACATCTTTTAAAAACAATGAGCTAGACTTGTTGGTGGTCCGTTAAGTAAAATAAGGAGGTCACAGAACAATATTTTACTGTTACTCCCTTTTTGTCAAGGAACTCTGTCTATATTTGTGTGTGTGTGTGTGCATCGAAAACTATCTGGAAGGATACACATCAAATTGTTAGGAATGGTTCCCTTCAGGGGATGAAATCAGGGTGAGGACAGACAGGGGAGAGAAGAGAGCAGGTGGTACTGTAGAGTGGGACATTTAACTTCATATACTTTTGTTTGTTACCTTTCTAATGCGCATGTGTTATTTCTGAGATTTGATGAAAGCCAACCGAAATAGAGTCTAAGAGGATCCTAGTAACTCTCAGCATCCAAGTTTGATTTCTTGGCTCATCATTAAGCAACTCCAGCGCCCCCCTCCCCGTGAACTTGGGCATTGGAGATACAGCATGAGCCTCCCAAGGTTCTCCATCTTCTAGAGCCCAGCCTGACTTCCTTCAGGCTGATCTCTGGAATGGCTTTGATGTGCAGGTAAAGGAGCTTTATCAGTCAGCTACTGCGGCGGACCAAGCATTCCCGAATCTTAGTGGCTCACATGATGACCATTTGTTATTTCTTAAGAGTCTGCAAGGGCAACTGGGCTGGTTTCGGCTGATCTTGGATAAGCTTGTTCATGCAGCTGTGATCTGGGTTGACCGGTGGCAGGCTGTTCCAGAATGACCTGGGCTATGAACAGCATGGCTCTCTTTCACGTAACTCTCACATCCCTTCCGGAAAAACTAGCCCGGGTGTGTTCTCATTATGGAAATGCAGGTGCCTGGTGGCAACGCGCACGCACTTCTCCAAGCTCGGCTTGAGTCAAGGTTGCTTCTGTCTCATTGGCCAAGCAAGCCACCTGTCTGAATTGAGATTCTTGGGGAGTGTGGAAGGTCACTACCAAAGGGTCTGGATACACGCCCCTCGGAGAGCCATTAACACAATCGATCTTCCACAGAGACCAGCTCAGGACCTTCAGCAGTCAGAGATGATTGGAGGCACCTGGTCCGAATGACCTTGGAACCTGGCTGCGGGGAGTCCAAGGTCTGAGCAGGTCACTGGTGATTACAGGCTTGTCCGCATCGGGCTCAGCCTGGGGATAAAGAAGTCCAGTCTTTCTGTTGCTGGAACAGTAACCACAAAATAAAGTGGGGGGGGGGGTGTGAAGGAGGGGGCATCTCTAGCTGTGATTAGTTGGAGATTAGCCATTGGTCATTAGCCAGGCTTCCTACCTCATCTGGGGCCCCAGGGCGAGCCTGAGGGTGGAAAGGTTTGGGGAGAAGGTAGAGAGGAGGGAGGTGTTAAAATACCTGCGAGAACCCCCAAAAGGTTTGAGTGTCCAGCAGTGAATTCGGAGTGTCCTAGGCATTTATCAGACAACCTCTGTCTGCCCCCCCCACTTCCTCTCTCCTCTTTCTGTCTCCCGCATCCCCCCACCCCTGTCTAGTGAGGGTGTTGAGCCACCAGGAACCGACTGTGCAGAAACTTCTATTTTTTATTTCACTCCAGGGGCCTGCAAGGCTACTTCCTGCTCAGAGAGAGGGACCCACCGGAGTTTGCCCCCCACGCCCGGGTGCCCCCGCCCCCGGCTCCTGGCCCTGACCTCTGGTCCCGCCCCACGCGCTCTCCCACAGACACGCCTCCCCTGGTCTGCGGGGACTCCGGTGCCCAGTGATAGATTCCGCCGCACCTGCTCTCAGGAAATATTGCCACTCACTTCGCATTTGTCCTGCCCCTCATCACCCTCCGGAGAGGGAGGCTGGGGCGGGCTCGTGGCCATCTATTACCTGCCTGTGCCGGAGGGGGAGGACAGGCTCGCACCGGCAATGCCAGGGGGTGGCCCGGGGCTGGGGAGACGGAGCTCTCATTCAATAAGCCTCAAGTATTTATTGGGAGTCGGTTGCGTGTGCACAACTGAGCCCACAGGAAGGGGAGCCAAGAAACAGAGCCGCAGCGGCTGGGAGGGCAGCGCCTCTCCCACCAGCCTGGGAGCCCGGAGCTCGGGGCCAGACACCTGCCAGCTTAGTTTACAGAAGCTGGAGCCTGGGGGAGGGGAAGTCCAGGCAGTAGTGCTGGAAGGCAACTGGAAACCAGGTATAAACAACTTACAGGAGCGTGCCCTCCCAGCCAGCCGTTCTACTCCCAGAAATTTCCCTGAGTAAGTGTGCACAGGGATGTGTGTGCAAGGAGGTTTATCGGAGCGTTATTTATAGCAGAGAAATAACTGGAAAGCAGCTAATAGAGTAGTAGTTCAGCCCTTTGGAACATCCACATGAGGAAATACTATGCAAACATTAAAATGCATGTGGGAGGGGCGCCTGGGCGTTCGACTTGGGCTCAGGTCATGATCTCACGTTTTGTGGGTTCATGCCCCGCGTGGGGCTCTGCACTGACAGATCTGAGCCTGGAACCTGCTTTGGATTCTGTGTCTCCCTCTCTCTCTCTGCCCCTACCCTACTCAAATGCTCTCTCTCTTTCTCTCTCTCTCAAACATAAATCAACATTTTTTTAAGTGCACATGGTAGAACAATATTTATTGATATACCCAGAGGTCCATGAATTATCATCAAGAGATAATTTCCAAGATGTTGGTGTATGTAGTCCTGGCCATTTTTATACACACACTCTTTTCCCTCCAAATGAAATGATAATATGTGATTTGGGTGCCTTGCTTCCTCCCCAGTCCCCAAAAGCTCCAGGGAAGCTTGGGTTACAAAAGCATTGAGAGTAAGGGGCGAGGGAGCTGTGAGCTCCCGTGGGCCCCACAAGTATCTATCTACATTGTCACACAGACCTCTAATAAGTGATGTTTGTCATGAAGACCCCTAGAGCCCAGCATCATTTAGGAAGGCAGCCGAATATGTAAAATAATTCAGAAAGAAATTATTTCCACTCCACATGCCCAAAAAGTGTTTCGATGGAGAATGGGGACATCGCTATTGAAAATTTAAGTATGTGGAAAAGCTCATCTCTTGTTGCTGCTGGCTGAAAACCTGTCGCAACTGAGTGTCATCAGGGTCCCTCACCTTCTATGGGAGGCTATTTTTTTTAACCTCCACGCCTGGCTGAAGGCACCATGGGGAAAACCCCCAAGTACCACCTGCCTCCTGGGAACCCCAACACTTTTTAAAATAATTTTTTAAGTTTCTTTCCTTATTTTAAGAGAGACTGAGTGGTCATAAGTGGCGGGGGGTGGGGGGGGGAGAGAGAGAGGGAGAGAGAGAGAGAGAGAGAGAGAGAGTTCCAAGCAGGGTCAGTGCAGAGCCTGACATGGGGCTCAAACCCTGAAACTGTGAGATCATGACCTGGGCTGAAACCAAGAGTCGATGTTTAATGGACTGAGCCATCCAGGCGCCCCAGGAACCCCAACACTTTGAAGGTAAGGCATAACACAAAGGGAACATAGAGATCTTTTGGGGAGGGTCCATTTTGGCAAGTGTGGGCTCAGTGTTAGACACGAGTCTAGGATGGCTGAACGCTTGCATGGGCTCTGAGTTCAGGTGAGGGTGAGGTCGGCATGGGCTGCAGTGATGCCCAAGGGAGATCCCCCAGACCTGAAGGTTGAGGGAGATCGAACCTTCAGCAGGACAGCAACGGAGGCTCAGAGAGGCATTGTGACTTCACCCACCTCACACAGCTTAATAGAGCCTTGAACTTGGATAATGCTCTGGCTTCCGAAGGACCATGTGTGCGGCCTGCAGCCCCCGAGCATCTCGGAAGGCTCGAGCCTAGGGAGGACGTGGGGGACATGGCCTCCCAGCTTCACTTTGATGGGGTGTCTCGAACATAATCATGTGCCGCTGCCGTGGAGGAAAGTCCTGCCCCCCCCATTCTGCTCATTTGCATGTGTAAATGCATGTGTATATATATTGCTTATTAGTGTCAGTGGAATTTGCATTTTAAGTGGATTGGTTTGTTGGACATGTTTTTTAGAGCCCTGGACTCGAAAGGAATTTTCCAACTTTGATGTTGCCATTCCTTGTGCAATTAAACAACGGGCTCTTTCGGAGGGGCTAATGAAAGGTGGATAGATGTGATGTAGAGAGAGGAAAGGGACACTGAGTGGGGGGAGGAGGTGGTCAGCATGTCAAGCTCTCCCTACAGTGCAGCCAACAGTGACCTTGGGCAGTCAGCAGCTTCCCTGTGCGTCAGTCTCCCTATGTGTATCACCTTTCTGCTTTCCCCAAAGGATTGACTTAGAATCACGGGAGGGTAATTGTCACAGTGAATAGGACTGTGTAAGACTCTGCAGCTTAGGCATTGTTACCGTTCCTACAACCCAAATAGCAGCCGATTGCCCATTCTCTGAGAACGCCAGGTCGGCATGTGCTGTTTGTTTCTGCATCTTCACTGAACACAGAACGTGGCATGTCTTCAAGTCCCCCCTACACCCCACCCAACTTCAGTGAGCAATCCAGACTTCCCTGGGGAGCGGACATGAAGGGTTACACTGACGACCTTACCACCACTAAAGCATCCACGTTACACAATTCTCCAAATCCCATCTCTCAGCCCCTTCTCCCCGTTCAGCACCCGGCCCCACTGCCACTGCTCTCCAGGTATCCCAGATATTCACCCCCCTGGGAATTTCCATTTTCTCACTTCCTACAGAATGACGGATTCATCCCCACTCCAGCCTCTGCTCTCGCATTTGCTTACCTCAACCCATTCTGTTTGGTGCTCAGCTGAACAAAAGGTCCTCCAGTTAATCAGACTCCCCATCCTGGGAAGGTAGCTGACACCGCACATCACAACTTGCCCACCCTTTCAAGTCTGTTTTGTCACTTCAACATTGAGGTGTTGGCTTGTTCCCCAGCCCACCTACTCTGCTCATCAGCACCCTACCTGTCCACCATTGATTTGATGACCAGAAATATGACTCCCCGAACTCACTGAAGGTATCACAGGGGACCCCTGCGGGAATGACAGCAACAGGGGGACTTCATCAGTCTGTGCTTTTCTGGGTCCAGCTGAATCCTCAAGAACACGGACTGTCAGAACTAAGAGTCACCAGGAGATGGGAGAGGGCGAGGAAAGATAGGGGACAGTTTTTGCTTTGTTGCTGGTCTGCCTGCAGAGTGTAACTAAGTAGAGAGAAAGGACAAACCTCCCATAGTATAGAATTCTAAGCAATCTATATAGCTACGCCACCCCAAAGGAGAAGAGAATAACTCCCCATGCCTGAAATGACCTGCACGTAGTGAATTTCTCCCAAAGAGGACGGGACAGAATGGGAAGGGAGAAAGAAAAGAGTGACTTTACAGTAGAGAAACTCAACACTACCTGTAGATACCCTTGATATGATATGATGAGGATGGTACTTTACCTCTGTGGTCTTCCTGCCCAAAACATCTTACTCCAGTCGAATCATGAGAAAAACATCAAATTCCAGTGAGGAACATTCTACAGAATAACTGACCAGCGCCCCTCAAAACTATCAAGGGCACCAAAAACAAGTCCGAGTTACAACCAAGAGGAGCCCAAGGAGACAAGACTACCAAGTGTCACATGGTATCCTGGAACAGGGGAAAAAAAAAAAAAAGGACATTAAGGAAACACTCAGAAAGCTGAGTCACATATGGACTTTAGTTAGGAATAATGTATTAAAATTAACTTATTAATTATGAGAAACATACCATAGTCATGTTAGTCATGGAGAAATTGAGCATGGGGTATAAAGCAACTCTCTGTTGTATTACTGCAATAATTCTGTTTTATTTAAAAATTTTTTTAACATTTATTTATTTTTGAGAGACAGAGAGAGAGCACGAGCAGGGGAGGGGCAGAGAGAGAGGGAGACACAGAATCCGAAGCAGGCTCCAGGCTCCAAGCTGTCAGCACAGAGCCTGACGCGGGGCTTGAACTCATGAACCGTGAGATCATGACCTGAGCCGAAGTCGGACTCTTAACCGACTGAGTCACCCAGGCACCCCTATTATTGCAATGATTCTGTAAAATTAAAGCTGTTCTAAAATAAGAGGTTTATGGGAGGGGGTGGATTTTTAGGTCTTGGCAAATGATCAGAATTTGCTACTATAGTCACACGTCTCTGAAGCCAAACCTAGTGGCTGTTTATTCTAGGTTCCTCACACCATTGTTACGCATCAATGTTGGTGTCCCCAGATTGTCAAATGCTAATGAGCACCTCTGAGAAGTGTGGCAGCAAATCCAACTGCCCCATAAGACACTAGTCTAGGCCAATGAAATACTGTTTGTAAGACAAAATGAGTTAGATCGCTCCACAAAATGTTTCCCACCAACAAATACCTGATAATGACTAAAAACATACTTCCTGGTATTTTGGTTCCTCCAATTATTGTGTGACCCTAGACAATTTTCTAACCTTCTTACACTTCAGTGCCCCTCATTTATCAAGCAAGCATAAGACAGTACAGTCCCCATAGGGTAACACAGAACATATTAAGCATAGGGAAATTTTTAGTATATTTACAAAGGTGATTACCTAAGTCAGAGGTCACAGGAAGGTAAGTCCCATTAGCTCCAGTGTGGATCTTGTTTGTGTAGAATCTCCACCGTATCCCCAAAGCCCGGGCAAGCATCCGGTACATGGTAGATACTCCTTAAATTAACCTATTTATGTCTTTCTATTAAAAGTGCATTTCTTATGGATGACATATAATTGAGTCTAGCTCTCTTAAAATTCAATTTATCTCTTTCTTTAAAATACATTTTAATTCTTTTCATTTTAATTATTTACATTTAATGATTGCTATGATTTGATTTAAAGTAAAATGATGGAAAAAATATACTCACGAAAACCATGCAAACATTAATCAAAGGAAATTGGAGTGGCTCTATTAAAAGTAGCAAAAGTGAGTTCAGAGCAGGAAATATTACCAAAGACAAAGAGGTGTTACATTAAAATAAAAATTTAGGGGTGCCTGGGTGGCTCAATTTGTTGGACATCCAACTCTTGATTTCGGCTCAGGTCATGATCTCATGTTCATGGGATTGAGTCCCATGTCAGGTTCTGCACTGACAGCACAGAGCTTCCTTGGGATTCTTTCTGTCCCTCTCTCTCGCTGCCCTTCCCCTGCTCATGGTATCTCTCTCTCTCTCTCTCTCTCTCTCTCTCTCTCTCAAAAATACATACATACATACACACATACATAAACAAACATTTTTAATTAAATAAAATAAAAACTTAAAAAACCAAAACATAAAATAAAATAAAATAAAATAAAATAAAATAAAATAATAAAATATCACCTATACCCTTAAAAAGAGAGAGAGAGAGATGTTGCACAATGGTTAAGGATCAATTCATCAAGAAGACTTATGTCTTAAAGGGTAAACACCTAACAACTGAGCTTCAAAATGCAATACATACAGTAACTGTTATAGCTGAAAAGAAATTAATACATCCACAAATGTAATTGGAACTTTAACACTCTTCTCTCCATAATTGATAGAACTAGTAAACAAAAAGTTAGTAAGGTTACAGAAAACACGAACAATATTATCAACCAATATGCTGTAAATGATATCTAGAGCAACAACTCCAACCAACAACAACCCATGACATGTTTTTTTCAAGCACATGTCGAACATTCCATGGGATAAATTATATTCTGGGAAACAAAACACATTAGAAAGAATTGAAAGTATACAAAGTATATTCTCTACAACTGATTAAAAGTAGAAATTAGTAATAAAGATATTTGGATGATCAACAAATAATTGAAATTAAACAACACACTTCTAATGGGTCAAAGAAAATTTGCAAAAGAAGTTAGAAAATATTTTTTAACTACATAAAAATAAAAACACAACATATTAAAATTTGTAGAATGCAGCTAAAACAGTGCCTTATGGGAAATTAATAGCACTATATGTGTGTATGAGAAAAGAAGAAAGTCTCAAATCAATTATCTAAATTTTGACTTTAAAAAGCTACAAAAAATATAAACCCAAAGAAATTAGAAGGGAAGAAACAATAAAAAGCAGAAATCAATAAAATGGAAAAAGAAAAACAAGAGATAAAAATGAGTGAAATAAAAAGTTGGTTCTCAGTAAAGATCAATAAATTGAGAAACCTCTAGTCAGACTGATAAAGAAAAAAAGAAGGCACAAATTACCAATGGTGGTAAATAAATAAGAGACATCACTACAGAGCTTACAGCTACTAAAAAGATAATAAGGAAACATTACAACTTTATGACAATACATTCAGTAACTTAGATTAAATGGACACATTTCTTGAAAGATACTAAGTATCAAAGGTCACTCAAAAGGCAATAGATAACCTCAATAGTCCTATATCTATTAATGAAATTAAATTCATAGTTAAAATTGCAGAGTTAAAAACCCTCCCATAAGGAAAATTCCATGTTCAGATGACTACATGCACCCCGTCACAAGTCCTTCAAATATTTAATGAAGGAATAATGCTAGTTCTACATAAACATTTCCAGAAAAGAGAATAGAAGTGGACATTCTCAACTCATTAGATGAGACCAATATTAGGCTTTACTAAAACCAAACACATTACAAGGGAAAAAAAAGTAAAATAAAATAAAGATTATAGGCCAATATCCCTCATAAACAAAGATGAAAAAAAAATCCTTAACAAAATATTAGCAAAATAAATATAGAAATATATAAAAATGATAATATCATAACCAAGTTGGGATTTATCACAGGAATTCTAGCTTAGTTCAACATTAGCGAATCAGTGTAATTCACTGTATCAGCAGATTAAAGGAGAAAAATCATATGATCATCCCAAAAGATGTAGAAAAATAATTTGGCTAAATGTAACATAGGGTCCTAATATGTTAAAAACCAAGCTCTGAACAAGTGAGGGAAAAAAGAAACTTCTTCAACATGATAAGATTTATTTGTGAAAAACCTACAGATAATATCTTACCTAATTTTAAAAGGCTGAACGATTTCCACTTAACATCAGGTGGCATCCACTTTCACTGCTCATCTGTCAGAAGCCCTTATGGGTAAAATAAGCAAGAAATGAAACAAAAGGCATACTAATTGGAAAATAAATAAATCTGTCTGTATTCACAGATGACATGGTTGACTACATATATACACCCCAGGAATCTATAAAAACTACAACAAATTCTAATTCGAATTCGAATTAGAATTCTAATTCCAATTCTATTCTATTCTAAATAATTCTAATTCTAATTCTAATTCAAGAAATTCTAATAAGTTAGTTCAGAAAGGACACAGGATATAAGCCGTTCGATCAAAATCAATCCGATTTTTAGGTACTAGTAATGAACAAATGGGAATGGAATTTTCTTTTAAGTTTTAAGGTGTCATTTATAATATTGATGGAAACAATAAAATACAGGTGCAAGATTTATATGCTGAATACTACAAAGCACATATGAGAGAAATCAAAGAAGACTTACACAGATGGAGAGTATCCTGTGGTCATATCATCAAGATGTCAACAGTTCCCCAGATTGATCTATAGATGTGCCACAACCATAATCAAATTCCCAGCAGACTTCTTTATAGAAGCTGACAAGCTTATTTTCAAGTTTATATGGAAAAGCAAAGGAGTTAGTATAGCCAAGAGGTATGGAAATGTATCAATTAATTCTAAACTTTATTAAGCCAAGTATGCATGTAAAATAGCTAGAGCAATCAGTAAATAAGATAGGCATAGAGCATATGATTCCCAGGCAAGTAGATGGGAAAATGGAATAATTAATAATAATAATAATAATAATAATATTATAAATAAATTATTAATAATAATAAATAAATTATTATTATAAATAAAATAAAAATAATAATAATAGATTATTGTTATTATTATTATTATTAAATATAAATTTTAAAAGTCATCCTAAAGAAAGGGGGTGGGGGAGAGAAACAAATAGAAATCCAGACAAACAAAAAGCATGCAAGAAAAGGTAGAAATCAATCCAAGTATGTCAATCATAATAAATGAGAATGAATTCGATTTTCCAGTTAAAAGATCAAGATTATCAAACTAAATTTTAAAAATCTATGGGGTGACTGGGTGGCCCAGTTGGTTGAGTGTCCCAATCTCAGTTTAAGCTCAGGTTATGATCCCAGGGTCATGGAATCAAGCCCCAAGTCAGGCTCCATGCTGAGCATGGAACTTATTCGGGATTCTCTCTTCTCTCTCTCTCTCTCTCTCTCTCTCTCTCTCTGTCCCGCCCCTGTCTGCCTGTCCACTGCTCCCATTCTCTCTCTCTCTCTCAATTAAAAATAGATATAGGGGCGCCTGGGTGGCGCAGTCGGTTAAGCGTCCGACTTCAGCCAGGTCACGATCTCGCGGTCCGTGAGTTCGAGCCCCGCGTCAGGCTCTGGGCTGATGGCTCAGAGCCTGGAGCCTGTTTCCGATTCTGTGTCTCCCTCTCTCTCTGCCCCTCCCCCGTTCATGCTTTGTCTCTCTCTGTCCCAAAAATAAATAAACGTTGAAAAAAAAAATAGATATAGATAGATGATAGATAAAATAAAAATCTAAGTGTGATTTAGAGGAGATGGAGAAAAAACATGAAAATAGAAAGTCAACATAAAAGTTAAAGTACAAAAAAAAAAAGGAAGATGATAGACCAAGAAAATACTAAACAAAAAAATGCCAGTGAAGCTATCTCCCTATTAGGTTAAAATAGACTTAGGGGCAAAAATATAGCTAAAAATAAAGAGACTTCGTACATAATGATAAAAGTTTCAACTCATCAAGAAGACACGATTCTAAACTCTTATGCATCAAAACAAAGTTCAAGATATATAAAGCAAAACATGACAAAAACCACAAGAGGAAGTTTAAAAATTCACATAGTAAGAGATTTTTCATACATCCATCCCAGTGACTGATCATGCTGACAAAAAATTACCAAGAATAATAGAAAATTTGAACAGTGCAAATAAGAAAGTTCTCCTGATGGTACATGGAATGATGCACCCAACGTAGGAGGAAGTGCATTTATTTTAAAGCATTCATGGAATAAGTACAAAAATATGTTCTAGACCATAGAGCTGCCTCAACAAATCCTAAGAATCCTGTATTCCTTGACCCTAATGCATTCGTGTACGAAATTTAATAACAAAAACACATCCACTAAAAGTCCATAGACCTGGAGGTGTCTGGGTGGCTCAGACAGTTAAGTGTCCAGCTTCGGCTCAGGTCATGACCTCACAGTTTGTGGGTTTGAGCCCTGCATCGGGCTCCGTGCTGATGGCTCAGAGCCTGGAGCCTGCTTCCGATTCTGTGTCTCCCTCTTTCTCTGCTCCTCCCCCGCTCATGCTCTGTCTCTCTCTCTCTCTCCTTCAAAAATAAATAAAAACATTAAGAATTCAAAAGAATAACAGAAGAAAGCCAGTGAAAGCAGAAGAATAAAATATTACAGTTAAGAGCAAAGTAAAAGGCACACACCAAAGTGCAGCAGAAAGAATAATCAAAGCCAAAGGTTGGTTCTTTGGGGAAAAAAAAAAGCTTTCTAAAAAGCCAATTCCCTTGCATGCTGAATCAGAAGGAAATAAGAAGATGGTGGGGAGGGAGAATGAAAAAATAAACAATATTAAGAAACAGAAAGGGAATACCTGGGTGGTTCAGTGGGTTGAATGTCCAACTTCGGCTCAAGTTACAATCTCACAGCTCACAAGTTCAAGCCCCGCGTTGGGCTCTCCACTGTCTGCACAGAGCCTGCTTCGAATCTTGTCTCCCCCTCTCTCTGACTCTCCCCTGCTTGCACTGTCTCTCTCAAATATAAATAAACATTAAAAAAAAAGAATTAGATAGAGGTCATAACTGCACAGGCTGTAATGATTGAACAAGAGAAAAAAAGAGTTTATTATGGAAACTTTGTGATACATTTTAAAGTTTAGACAAAATGGATGCATTCTTTAAAAAGAAATACACCCCACCAAAGAAGCAGCAGAAAAACCGTGGAGAGTCTAATGACCTTTAGAGAAATTGAATCATTAGTTAAAAATCTTCCCAGAAAAGAAAAACCAGGCCCAAATGATTTATCAGCAATTTCTACCAAATGTTTTAGGAACCACTCTTCCAGATAATAGAAAAAGAGGAAACATGCCCAGATTGTTTTAAAAGGCTAGCGTCACCTCAATTCCAAAACTAGGCAAGGACAATATCTGCAAGAAAACTCAGTCTAGTCTCGCTCCAAACCCGCATTCGTCAGGAGAGAGGATACGGGTTTGCAGTGACAGATCCCCCGATCTCAGTGGTCTTGCACAGGGAAGGTTTGGTTCACTGCTGTGTCTTAGCCGAGGGACAGACAGCTCTATTCCAAGCAGTCACTCAGGGGGCTGGGCTGCTTCTTCCTTCTTGGGGCGACACCCACCCAGAACAAGTGGTTTCCCAAGTTGCCACAATAGGGGAAGAAAGGGCTGGAAAACCATGTAGGGTGATTCTAAGACTTAGACCATTGTCACATGCTGAGTAGTGTCTCCCCCCAGAATTCACATGGTGAACTCCTAACCCCAGTCCCTCATATTGTGACCGTATTTGGAGACAGAGCCTTTATTTTTTTTTAATGTTTTATTTATTATTTTTGAGAGAGAGACAGAGCATGAGCAGGGGAGGAGCAGACAGAGAGGGAGACACAGAATCAGAAGCAGGCTCCAGGCTCTGAGTTGTTAGCACAGAGCCCAACGTGAGGCTCAAACTCACGAGCTGTGAGATCATGACCTGAGCCGAAGTCGGATGGTCAACCGACTGAGCCACCCAAGTGCCCCGGAGACAGAGCCTTTTAAGAGGTAATTAAGGTGAAATGAAGTCACAGGGTGGGTCTTTATCCAATATCCTTGTCCTTATAAGAAGAAGAGTTTAGGACACAGACTCACACAGACCAGGAAGGACCCCGCGAAGACACAACTAAAGAGAAGCCATGTGCAAACCAAAGCGAGAGGACTCAGAAGAAATTAAACCTGCCATCATCATGATTTTGGACTTCAAGCCAACAGAACAGTGATAAAATTAATTTCTGTTGTTCAAGAGCCCCAGTGTGTGGTATTTTGTCGAGGCAGCCCTGGCAAACTAACAAGACTGTCGTTCCTGTAATTGGAACTCAGTCCCACGGTCCCGATCTGACCCCAGAGGAGGCTGGGAAATCTGCCGGGAAGAGGAAACGGTGTGTGCAACCCTGGCATGGCTCTCACACCTGAACCACTCTGTGAAAGTCTTAAACAGAATATCTCCTGTGAATCGATTAGAAAAAGACAACCAACCCCACAGCATAATGGACCAAAACATCGGGCATTGGCTACAAAAGAAAGCATGAGGGTCCATAAACACATGAAAAGGCGAGAATCTTGGTTGCTACTCTAAGCGCGGTCCTCGGAGCCAGAGCCATGGCATCATCTAGGATATGTTGGAAATCAGGAAAAGGAAAAGGAAAAACACACCAAGACACCATCTGGCACCTACCACATTGGCAAAGATTAAAAGTCAATACCAGGGACGCCGGGGTGGCTCAGTCAGTTTAGCGTCCGACTCTTGGTTTTGGCGCAGGTCATGATCTCACAACTCGCGAGTTCGAGCCCCACGTCGGGCTCCACGTTGACATCGTGGAGCCTGCTTGGGATTCTCTGTCTCCCTCTCTCTCTGCCCCTCCCCCGCTCACATCCATGCACGCACTCTTGCACTCTCTCTCTCTCTCAAAAATAAATAAACTTAAAAAAAAAGTCAATACCAAAAGCAACGACGATGTGGAAAACAGAATGTTCACCACACCCCACTGCAGGAGACAGGCACCGGCACGATCGTGTTGGAAAACAGCTTGCCAGGTCTTCATAAAGTGGAGTAGGTGCTTGCCCTGGCCCTCAACAACTCCACTCCTAGCTGTAAACTACGCATCTAGTGCAGTGCCTCCCAAACTTTAATGCGGATACGATTTTCTTACGATGCAGATGCTGATTCTGCAGGGCTAGGAAAGGTCCCTAGAAATGACATTCTGCATTTTTAACAAGTTCCCGGGAGATGTCAACCCTGTCGTGCTGAGAACCACCCTCAGAATGGCAAACAGCAGTGAGTGGATATTCAGAGCGACTTTCCTGAAGCCCAAATCCCCAAATTCCAGCAACATTAGTTTGGGCAAATAAATTGCTGCATATTACAGAGTAGCCACACACCAGAACCCTACTTAGAAGTGAAAATAAATAGAGGCGCCTGGGTGGCTCAGTCGGTTAAGCATCTGACTCTTGGTTTCAGCTCAGGTCATGATCTCACGGTTTGTGAGCTCGAGTCCCAAGCCGGACTCTGCTCTGCCGGTTCGGATCCTGCTTGGGACTCTCTTCCTCTCTCTCCCTCTCTGCCCTTCCCCCACTCTCTATCTCTCTCTAAAAATAAACTAAAAAATTTTTTTTAAATTTTAAACTTTTTTTTAAAGTGAAAATAAATAAATTACTGCTCACACACAACAGGAGAGAACACAACAATATTAAGCAGAAAAAGCCAGGCGCAGAAGAAAATATGCAGCATGATCCCATTATATGAGGTTCAAAATCACGCAGAGCTAAATAACATATTGTTTGGGAGTGCATACGTGCCGGGTAAAACTTTGGAGAAAAGAAAAAGAATGAGAAAAAAAAAGGCCAGTAAGGAAATGATTAGCACGAAAGCGAGGGTAGGGCTGGCAGGGAGGGGGAGGCATGTGATGGGGGATAAATACTCAGGGGGTTTCTGGGGTCCTGGCAGCGCTCTATTTCTCCGGCTGAGTGGTGAATATATGGGCGCTTTTATTTTATTATTATTCCTTAAACTGCATATATACATTTTATGTACTCTTTTGAATTAAAAAAAGTAGCAGGAAGCCTTTTTGTGTTAAAATCCCAAGTGGCTAGTAAAATAAACCCAGTGAATTATAAAAAGTCTAGATTTTGAGAGTCGAGGTTTACTTGTACCTCTGAAACAACACACACACACACACGCACACACACACACCTTGATTTGCAAGTCATACAATATTGGACACAAACAGGAGACCTCAGGCACGAGCTTCCTCTTTCCAGCTGAGATTCTCAGCTACACACAAGTGGACGAGCGGACAGAACCCGCAGAATCAGTGCAGACAGGAAACCGCTCGGCACTGCAGCCCCCATCGATGCGTTCACAAGGGTCAGAGTGGTTGGCTGTGGACGGTGGGGAAGCTCAGTTTCAGAAGAGCTCTGGGGACACCCACCTTCCTTCTCCAAAAATCGTATCAAACTTTCCCTCTCCCACGTTCAGAGGAATGCCCCACCAGCCAGCTGTGGGAGCCAAAGCAGGACAGTTTGGTTTTTTTCTAATGTGCATTTATTTTCAAGAGAGAGACAGAGTGCGAGCAGGGGAGGGACAGAGAGAGGGGGAGACACAGATTCCAAAGCAGGTTCTAGGCTCCGAGCTGTCAGCACAGAGCCCGATGCGGGGCTTGAACTCACAAACTGTGAGATCACGACCTGAGCCAACGTCGGACTCTTAATCGACTGAGCCACCCAGGTGCCCCCAGAGCAGGATGGTTTTAATTCGTGAGCCTCTGGGTGTCTGGCCTGGGGCCCTGAGCCTCTGGTTCTAAGACGTCTGTCTCCTGGACAGGTGTGGTTCCTGCAGGTGTTTTCTCACCTCCACGCCACTGAGAACTCCCCCTCCACCTAGCACTCCTGCTTGCCTCTGACCACTCGTGTAAGAGCGATGATGAATCGAATCTTGCTCGGGGAGAAGCAAGACATAAATACATCCGGGTGTACTATTAGTGTCAATAATATTAATGCAATTATTTCCAGACTAGTCAAGATTCAATAAACGCGACAGTAAACAAGCCCGAAGCAGCCACCAGGTGAGCGCCGTGGGGGCCCGCACAGCTGGCTGGCTGGCTGCCGAGAACGCCTTGCCTTTGCTGCTGTCACTCAAGCGGGGGAGCAGGAGCGGGGGGGGGGGGGGGGGATTCTGCCTCGCGCCTGCCCACCCAGGTCCCGAGCTGGGCAACCGAACTGAGCTGGGCAACCGTCTCCGATCCGAGCAACAATGTGTCGTGTCTGAAACAGACGGGTACCTGCTCCAAGCTGTCCACAGGCGAGACACCAGAAAGCTCAGAGCTGAGAGACGCCATTTGTAGTTGTCCGTTTCCACATCTGTCATCCCACTGGACTCCGAATTCTCTGAGGACGGGGACCAGGATCCTGAGCACCCAGGACCGTGCTCAATGGAGAGCAGCAGTCAGTGAATTTGGGGCTGAGGAACCTGGAACCAAGCTGTCGAGGGGCTAAGAGCGTGTAAGGGAGGAAAACTCTCCACTATCCCCTTCGGTTCTGCAGCTGGCCTATGAATTCCATCGACATAAGAGAGATCAGCAGGACACAAGCTTACAAAAGTATTTCATATTTTTGCGTCGACATGGAAGCTTCCAGAAGGAAAGTGAAGACCCGAAGAAGCCATTAGACCAAAAGCGTGTATCATTTTAAACAAAGGCAAAGGGGTCTGGGCTAGAGGCAGTAAACTGTGGGACGGTGACTAAGAGCTACAGAATGAATGGAAAATCCAGGCTATTTTGGCTCATAATCAGCACTGACCCTGGTTTCTGGTAATGAGAGTGTTCGCTTCCTGAGGCAGGGAGGGCTCCTTTCTCACGGGAAATGTTAGGACCTGCTTTTAGGTAGAAGGAGGAAGGTGAGAGAGCCCTTCCTGAATCTGCCGCTTCCCAAGCGCCTTTGACTCAAGATAATCACTATGCCAAAGTGGCATATCTGGGGAGGCGCATCCTGAACCCCTTTGCAGGCAAGTCTGGAGTTGGATGGGCATGAAGTTAATGGCCTTTACTTCTACTTATTGGCTGTGTGACCACGGGTAAGTCACTCAGCCATTCTGTGCCTCATTTTTTTCATCTGCAAAATGGAGTTAATAATAATGCTTGCCTTATAACGTTGTGAGGCCGACCAGAGAGGATGAACGTCAAATAAACTAACACAGTGCCTTACACATTTAGGTGCCTTGTAAGCATCTGGTGATTATTAGTTAAAAAGTAATTACTATGTATGATTATTAGAGAGGCAGTATGGTGGAGTGGATAAGAGCCAGACCCCCCGGGTTTGATTCCCGGAATGGTCCTTTTCTAGTTGTATGACCTTGGCTGACCTTGGGTGACAGGGCTGGGGAACCGGGGGCAAGTGAGACAACTCAGGTATAAAATTTAGGAAGACACCTCCCTGGCCTCCCCGAGCCCTGTCCCTGTTGAGCAACCCAACTTGCGTCTCTTGTGTCACATGGTGAAACATGGAACCGTTGTCCACGTAGCAGACTGTTCCGGTGTTGTACAGAAAGAATAAACCTGAGCCTGACAGTGAACCTAGAGGGAAGAAGCAGCGAAGAACTTCCACTGATAAAGAAACAGAGGTGAAGAAAGAAGACTCTCTTGGGATTTTCTGGGCTTTCATTTGAGTGAGAAGCTGGGAATCAAATCAAAGGGGCCTTGAAGGCCGAGGTAAGAAGTTTAGTCTCGATTCTCCCCGGCGGCTCCGTTTCGGATAGAGTCAGCGGTTCCCGCTTAGGGAATCACATGCCGATGGCCTTCTTCCATATCCTGCTGTGGAGGCGATCTTGCTCTCCTTTCTTCCCCCGCAGGCTCCATCCTGGCAGCAGAAGTGAAAAGAGAAGAGTCAACCAGGGTGTTCCTATGCAGAGATCATAAAACATTCAGTTACTGGCTTCTCTCCAATCAGAAAAAGATAGTGTCCACTTTATTCTTAAAAAGGATAAAGCGTTCGTCTTCCCAGCAGCTACCAACCTGGGATTTAAACAGATTTGCATGGAACCCTCTCCTCCGCGGCGTCCTGGCAAACGTCTCCCGCTCCCCTGCTCTCTACGAAGGCCTGTATATCTTTTCTCTGGTCCTTCCCTGCTGAATTTTAAAGAGGGTTTTAGAGGGCATGGCATGACAAGGGTTCCTCAGAGCCTTCTAAATCATAACGCACGGGACCAAAGAGGCCTAGTCCTTTTCCCGAAATGATTTGCCCACCTTGATTCCCCGGCGCCCCAGCCACAAGCTAAGAAACCTCGCAAAACATGCAGAAACTTCCCATCCTCAATTTTTCCTCCCCAAGAAACGGCTCTTAATCTTTCTTTCCCTCCCCGGCTGTCTCCGCCCTTCTCCGTCTCCCCCTGCTCTCCATCATAAAATAATAAGGCAGACCCGCGCGCATCTAAATCCCTCGCAATAGCTGGAGAGGGGGCCAGCCAGACATATTTACTACTAAGTGGATGCAAATTCACTTACCGCTGATTTTCAAAGAAATGAGACGTCCCTGCCACAATATTGCTTTTCTCATCACCAAATGGGGCCTTCACTTTGTAATTTGGCAAAGCTTTCAAAACAATCAGATCTGGGCGGCTGGATGGTGTCTGCCTGGCGTCATCGCGGGAGATGGGTCTCACCAGCAGCCCCAGGCTCCTCCACTGAGAAATGTGAGACGGTGAAGGGACATCGGGAAGGTGTGGGGTGATGGACGTAGAGCCCAGGGGCACAGGCACAGGTCAAAGCTGCCCCCCCCCCCAGCGTCCTCTGCAAAGGCAGTCCCAGGGACACAGGGTCCTGGACCCCCAGGGAGCCCCAAGCGACAAATACCCCCACACTCCCCACCCCCATGCACGTGCTCCCGTGCTCCCGTGTCCTTGTCTGGGATTTCCCAGGGACGCCAACCACTGCAGCCCGTCCGTGGACTCCAGATCCAGAGCCTGTGAACGGTAGAAAACTCATCTGCGGCCCCAGGGAAGTCATTCGACCTACCCGGGCCTTGCTGGGATTCTTCATTAGTGGAAGGAGGCAGTGACACGGCACTGCCCCGTGCGCCTTCCACGGCTCCAGTTTCTGGTGCCAGACCCGGAAGCAAGTGCATGATGGGGCTACCCTAGACAGGGGTGCCAGTCTCCCTGCAGCTGGTGGGCTAGTCTAGATCCTTTGGTTCCCAATGACAGAAAACCAACTCTAACACAAGCTAACGTGGCCCCAGCGATCGGGAAGCTGGGTATGTTTGTTTTCTACCGCTGCTGTAACAAACTGCCTCGTTTTAGTGGCTTAAAACAACACAAATGTGTTGTCTCACAGTTCTGGAGGTAGCTCAGAAGTCTGAAAGTGAGTTTATGTGGTTCAAATCAAGATGCCAGCCAGGCTCCGTTCCTTCTGGAAGCTCCGGGAAAGAAGTCATTCCCTGCCTGTTTGAGCTTCCAGAGAACATGCCCGAATTCCTTGGCTCGTGGCCCCTTTCCAGCAATGGCGTCAGTTTAAGTTCTGTTTCTGTCATCACCTCTCCTTCTCAGACTCTGACCCTCC
Source organism: Lynx canadensis (assembly GCF_007474595.2). Taxonomy (NCBI): domain Eukaryota; kingdom Metazoa; phylum Chordata; class Mammalia; order Carnivora; family Felidae; genus Lynx; species Lynx canadensis. Next base: position 53,463,973 of record NC_044316.2, read on the forward strand.
TGCCTCCCTTTTATAAAGACCCCTTGTGATTAGACGGAGCCCACCTGGGGAAGCCAGGATGATTTTCCCATCTCAAGATCCCGAACCTAATCATATCTGTAATGTCCCTTTTGCCATGTAAGATAACATATTCACAGGTTTTCAGGATGAGGACATGAGCAATTTAGGGAGTGATTATTCTGTCTGCAGCACTGAGGAGTGGGCTTCAGGCATGGCTTGATCTAAGGGCTTGAACAGAGTCATCAGGGTCTTTCCCTCAATTCGATCTCTGTACTCTGCTTCATTTTGTGTTAGTCTGATTCTCTATGCCATTTAAAATAGCCTTCCTCTAGCACAAAAACAGACACATAGACCAATGGAATAGAATAGAAACCCCAGAACTAGACCCACAAACGTATGGCCAACTCATCTTTGACAAAGCAGGAAAGAACATCCAATGGAAAAAAGACAGTCTCTTTAACAAATGGTGCTGGGAGAACTGGACAGCAACATGCAGAAGGTTGAAACTAGACCACTTTCTCACACCATTCACAAAAATAAACTCAAAATGGATAAAGGACCTGAATGTGAGACAGGAAACCATCAAAACCCTAGAGGAGAAAGCAGGAAAAGACCTCTCTGACCTCAGCCGTAGCAATCTCTTACTCGACACATCCCCAAAGGCAAGGGAATTAAAAGCAAAAGTGAATTACTGGGACCTTATGAAGATAAAAAGCTTCTGCACAGCAAAGGAAACAACCAACAAAACTAAAAGGCAACCAACGGAATGGGAAAAGATATTTGCAAATGACATATCGGACAAAGGGCTAGTATCCAAAATCTATAAAGAGCTCACCAAACTCCACACCCGAAAAACAAATAACCCAGTGAAGAAATGGGCAGAAAACATGAATAGACACTTCTCTAAAGAAGATATCCGGATGGCCAACAGGCACATGAAAAGATGCTCAACGTCGCTCCTCATCAGGGAAATACAAATCAAAACCACACTCAGATATCACCTCACGCCAGTCAGAGTGGCCAAAATGAACAAATCAGGAGACTATAGATGCTGGAGAGGATGTGGAGAAACGGGAACCCTCTTGCACTGTTGGTGGGAATGCAAATTGGTGCAGCCGCTCTGGAAAGCAGTGTGGAGGTTCCTCAGAAAATTAAAAATAGACCTACCCTATGACCCAGCAATAGCACTGCTAGGAATTTATCCAAGGGATACAGGAGTACTGAAGCATAGGGGCACTTGTACCCCAATGTTCATAGCAGCACTCTCAACAATAGCCAAATTATGGAAAGAGCCTAAATGTCCATCAACTGACGAATGGATAAAGAAATTGTGGTTTATATACACAATGGAATACTACGTGGCAATGAGAAAAAATGAAATATGACCTTTTGTAGCAACGTGGATGGAACTGGAGAGTGTGATGCTAAGTGAAATAAGCCATACAGAGAAAGACAGATACCATATGGTTTCACTCTTATGTGGATCCTGAGAAACTTAACAGAAACCCATGGGGGAGGGGAAGGAAAAAAAAAGAGGTTAGAGTGGGAGAGAGCCAAAGCATAAGAGACTGTTAAAAACTGAGAACAAACTGAGGGTTGATGGGGGGTGGGAGGGAAGGGAGGGTGGGTGATGGGTATTGAGGAGGGCACCTTTTGGGATGAGCACTGGGTGTTGTATGGAAACCAATTTGACAATAAATTTCATATATTAAAAAAAATAAATAAATAAAATAAAATAAAATAGCCTTCCTCCCATAGCCAAGGAAAGTGCAGCATGTAGCCCTAAATCATGGTGTTTCAGATTAGTAGACGGTTTCAGAAAATATAATTTCTCACCTCCCTTCCATTTCTCCCTCCCCTGGTCCAATCTGCAGTTTCTATGTGGGTGCCCTGAATTAAGTAAGGACCCTGGGAGAGGAATAAAACCTCCTTGAAATGGCTGGATGGAACGTTGGTCACTGAACTTGGATATTAGGCATATACTTAAAAAAAATCTTCACGTTTATTTATTTTTGAGAGAGAGAGAGAGACAGAGTGTGAGCAGGGGACAGGGAGAGAGAGAGGGAGACACAGAATCCGAAGCAGGCTCCAGGCTTCAAGCTGTCAGCACAGAGCCCGATACGGGGCTTGAACCCACGAGCAGCGAGAGCTCACGACCTGAGCCGAAGTCAGGAGCTCAACCGACTGAGCCACCCAACTTATTTTATATTCCAAGCTCGTGATGCTGGACACATCAGGTTCGAATTGCCCTAGCAGCAAAACTTGGTGATTATTTCCATCTTCTGAAGGCCAGACCAATCACATGGAGGCCACGGGCAGATATCCCAGACAGGCTCAGCCCAGGGCTTTGACGTTTGGGGTCAAGCAGGGCCTGTAGCAGCCATAAGTCCCCCTTGGCCTCATCATGTGTTTATGACCTTGAGGCCAAGAGCTCCCCTCTCCCCAGAGCGGTACCATAATTAAGAGTAGTTTCCATTTTGCCAGACTCCAGGGACACTAGATATGTGAACACTTTGCTCGGAGAAGATGATGGAATTTAATATGTAGACACCCCCCGCCCCCGCCACCTCCCCCACTTAAGTGTTGTGGCTCACGTGGTCCTGTCTCCAGGTTCGCCAGGGACAGGCCTGGTTTGTACCTGTTGATATAATCCTTAATAACTCTCCCTTGGCTCTCCAAATGGGGCCCGTTTCAATGATAATGTTATGGTTTCCCCAGTGCTAGCAAGAGTGAAAAGAGTGTATTTCCCCCTCCTTCTGTTCAGCTCAGCCTTGAGCCAGGTGGAGCCTCTGAGGCGGCAGCTCGGGAAGACCCCAAATCACACAGTTCCTTCTGCTGGAGTCAAAGCCAAGAAGGAAACAAGCCCTCCCTTTAGGTTGGAGGAGGGCGCGGAGAGCCTGTGACCTGGCCTTCTCCATCTCACAGCCTCGGCCCAGTGCCCTGTGTCCCCCTAGGTCCTGTCTTCTCTCCTTTATTCACCCAGATCTGAGGGTAACAGCCCAGTTGCTCTAGAAAAAACACTTTGAAAAGTTTTCCTACACTTATTTATATGAATGCATAATAATGCATAAATAATGTAAATGCATAAATAATGTCATATGCATGTGTGTGTGTGTGTGTGTGTACTCTTATTTTCCTTTGCCTTGTTAGCTCCATTTTCCTTTCCATCTCTCTCTTCTTTATCCACATAACCGCGGGGAGATCCGTGCTAATATCCCAGGAGGGGTCCTTCCACATTTTTCTTTTTTCTTTTTTTTTTTTAATGTTTATTTATTTTTGAGACAGAGAGAGACAGAGCATGAATGGGGGAGGGTCAGAGAGAGGGAGACACAGAATCTGAAACAGGCTCCAGGCTCTGAGCTGTAAGCACAGAGCCCGACACGGGGCTTGAACTCACGGACCGCGAGATCATGACCTGAGCCGAAGTCGGCCGCTTAACCGACTGAGCCACCCAGGCGCCCCACCACATTTTTCTTTAAAATCATGTACACTAACCTGTGCATACATGCGTATATGTATATAATGTTTCATGCACACACACATACATATACTTATTGTAAGGGTACAGGTGGGCTTTTGTAGTTGTTTGTTTTACTGAATTATATGGTATTCCATTTCTTGTGTCTCGCTTTTCTTACTCAGCAATGGCCCGGGGAAGTTGTAAAAATGCTCTGGTGTAGCTTCAGTGAATCGTTTTGCAATAGTGTGTAAATGTACTATAATTTTTTCCCCTGAATCTCTAGCAATGGGTATTCACTTCGTTTCCACCGGGGAATTTCCCAGCCACCAAAATATCCATGTGTTACACTCCAGCCCTAATGCCCCTGACTTGTATATGATGCAGAATCTTTAAAAGCGAGAGTCAATTTGAAGAGTTTAATCAGCCACCATTTTTTTTTCCAAGATGTCGGACGGACCCACCAATCCGACTTCAGGCCTAGCTGGATCCTGCCCTCAGTCCCACATAAATGTAATCAAGAGCAGCCATTTCTATTCTCTCATGTTTGCTCTCTGAGTGCAGTTCTGGATTGGGGAGGATGGGGGGCCAGCCAAAGCGGATTCCCCACACAGCAACCACCTCGATGTACTAGGAAGGGCTCAGGCTCTTGGAATAGATGACCGGCCCTCAAATTCTGGCTCCACCGCTTATAAGTTGGGAGATGTGAGTAAATACTCACCTCTTCCAGCCCCAGTTTTCTCACCTTCAGAACAGGAGTCGTGAGACCAACCACGTAGAGGGTTAAGTGGGATTATGTGCACACAGGTCCTGGGGGAAGAAAGGCTTCCCCACTCACACATCATGAGTCATGGCGGGGCTTGAAGGGGAAAGTTCACATCCATCAGTAGTGATGCCCAAGGCGAACAGCGCTAGTCTGATCCGCAGACAGAAACAGGTTGTTTCCAGAGTAATTGGATGCCCTGTCTTTGTTTACAGAGCCACGTGTGCACCCAGGATGTTGAAGGCACTTGTTGTTGGTCAAGTCCAGAGCACTGGTGAGCCACAGGGAGAAAGACAGGCCTGGAGGTGCCCTTGCTAGGAAGGGTCCAGAGAGGAGGGTAGCTGATGGAGAGCTGAGGACTTGAGGTAGGTGCCCTGGGTTATGGGTGCAGGGGCAGCATTCCCTAAACCCTTCTGAGCTCTGGCCTCGGGCTCAGTGGGGCAGGAGCAGGGGGTAGACATTCCCCACCTGGCAACAGAGGTCTCTCCCTGTCCTTTCCATACACAACACCTCACACTTTCTAGACTCCCACCTGCTGATCTACCCACGAAGAAAGCAGAAACTAGAGCCTAACACCACAGCGTCTTTGTGGGCTTAATGTGGGTGCATCGCCCCCCCCCCCCATTCAGATGTTGAAGCCCTAACCCTCCAGTGTGATGGTATTTGGAGGTGAGCCTTGGGGAGGTAATTAGGTTTAGATAGTCCTGAGGGTGGGGTCCTCGTGATGGGCGTCCTTATGTGAAGAGGAGGAGAGATGAGAGACCTTTCTCTCTCTCTGCCATGCGAGGACACAGCAAGAAGGCAGGTGTCGGAAAGCCAGGAGGTGAGCCTTCACCAGGAACCGAATCTACCGGCATCTCGATCTTAGACTTTCCCGGTCTCCGGAGCTGTGGTTTAAGCCCCTGGTAGCTTGTTACGGCAGCTGGAGCTGACTGAGGCAGCACCCATGCCTTTCTGTTTAGGACGCTGGAAGAAAAGACCAACAGAATGTGTTTAACATGCCTGGCCCCCGAAATTGTGTCCCATAGCCAATACCAAGACCCTTGCCTCCAGCCACCGTCATGCTCCCAGGGGACGGTGACCAGCACTGTGGAAAAGCATCTGGCAAGTCGGTGGGGGAGAGAGCCCACCAAAAATTCTTAACGTCTCTGGAAAGGGTGAGAGCAAAGGATGACTTAGGCTGGAAAATCAGAGAGTTCCCTCTGCCCCCACAACTTCCCATTACTAAGGGCCAGATTTTGGCTTCAAACCAGACCCCAAGGAACTACCCAAGACCTCCGAGAAAGTGCAAGGATTCCAATTCCCTTCGTCCCCAGCAGCCTTCTCTAAGTCACCAAATGCCCCCACTCCAGCATCTGCCAAGCCATCACTCACCACCCCTCCCCCACCCCAGACACCGCCCAGATCCTAGTGACGGTCTTTCTTGGGGACAATTTGCCCAGGACTCCGACATACTCATTTGTACCTTCCTTGGTGCCAAGCATGGTGTCTCGCACACAGAGGATGCTTTATATGTATTTGGTGAGTCATTGATTAGAAATGATAGGATGGTCAATACCAGCCGAGGGAGGGGACACTGGGAGCCAGCAGGTGCCTGAATTGGAGGAAAAAGTGAAGCCCCATTCCCAGGCAGAGCTTGAGTCTAGAACCCAGAGTCCCCACCAGGGAGGTGGGAGCCATTGTTACCAATTACTCAGACCTGGGTTTCATTCATTCATTAAAATCTTCAAAATGGGAGTTGTGTTAACGGCCATGCTGTTCTTTCCCCTCCAGGTAAGAAGATTTATTGCCCAAACTTACATTTTATCGCGCACAACCGAATAAAAATGATCGATTTCCCTGCCCGCCTTACAGCATCCTTCCACAGTTATTAAAGTCTCTAAAAATGTTTTCTTTTTTTTTTTTAAAAAGGTTAAAAGAAAGAGAAGTGGAGAGAGAAGAAACCAAAAGGAGACAGAGAAACGCCGGATTGCTGAGGGCTATCCATCTTGTCAGCTCGGGACCGCATAACCTTGATGTCACTATATTTTCTGCTCATATCCAAATTTACAATTTGCCAGCCAAGGAGATGGAAATGCCAAACCTCCTCCTTGGAGGTGAATGCCGGGAGGTTCTTAAAGGGCCCAAGAGAAGGGAGGACCCCCGCTCTGAAAACCGTATAAGACAGCGAACCTGTCCCTGAGCCTTTAGCAATTTTCTCCAAGTTGGGAAAGCCCAGCCTCCTAGGGCGAGGACGGAGATTTCACTCCAGGGCCCCAAACGCATTCATCCAAGAGTCCCTGATGGACAAGCAGATCTGTGGCCCACCTGAGCAGCCGTGGCAGGCTGGAAATTCGCCGCTCAGGTTAGGAGATGCGATGGCGGAGGAAGGTGTGAAGCATAGTGTGCGGGAGGCGTTTAACCCACAGGAAAGCTGCACACAAGCCCAGCAAAAGTGCCAGTTTGCACACAAACAGGGTGGGCTATTACACATCATTCATCTGTTCGTTCTAGTGGGTCCCCAAGAACCTTCTCTCCGCTGTTTTGGTAATTTAATTTTACTAAATACCAAGTAATACAATTGTATATCACCCATTCGCAAACATATTGTGAATTCCTTCAGGACAAGAATAAGGTCTCTCTCTCTCTCTCTTCTCTCTCTCATGCGCACACACACACACACACACATACTGGGTGCTTTCTACGGGGGTCTGTTGCAGCTTATTCAGAGTGGTAAAACCCTGTTTTAAAACATAATTCAGAATTTATTATTCGTTACTAGATCAGTCTGGCCTTTTTCCAAATTAGTGCTAATTAGTCAGTCTTCCTGGGCTT